>NC_064615.1:401305185-401651435 GCF_023898315.1 Schistocerca nitens
TCGGGAAAAATTACGGCTGTAGTTTCCCCTTGCTTTCAGCCGTTCGCAGTACCTGCACTGCAAGGCCGTTTTGGTTAGTGTTGCAAGGCCAGATCAGTCAATCATCCAGACTGTTGCCCCTGCAACTACTGAAAAGGCTGCTGCCCCTCTTCGGGAACCACACGTTTGTCTGGCCTCTCAACAGATACCCCTCTGTTGTGGTTGCACCTACGGTACGGCCATCTGTATCGCTGAGGCACGCAAGCCTCCCAACCAACGTCAAGATCCATGGTTCATGGGGGCAGGAATATACGCTCACGGAATTCCAACATTAAACCACGGCGTGATGCACAACGCCTCTCTTGTAAACCTATCCACTAGAGTTGTAGGAGCATCTAAATGATGCTCTCACCCTTAATTAACGTACTTATGGAGAAACGTGTTACTCTTCTTTGCATTTTCTGTATCAGTCTTTTGTAGTACAGGCCTCAGACTGGCGAACAATATTTCAGCAGCGTTCTGATGAGAGTTTTGTAAGAGACCTGCTTCATGTGAGGAGTATACTTCCTGATGTTTCTCTCATTGAATCTCAATCCGGAGATCCATAGTCACCGACTTAACATTTCGCACGGTAATACAAGATGCACAGCTGTATGCTTACGGGGTTCACTTCCTCTCTCCCCAGCTGTGTTCACTCGTCCTATCGCCTCAACGACGAACACGTGCGGTGACTGGTGGTCCGTTTCATCAGAGATAAGGCGGTGGGATTTCATCCCTCCAAGTTAGGTTACGTAATCCCCGCTACCATACTGTTGCATCGCGTGCCGCTCTTTGCCTGGCTTGCGCATGTTTGTCTTGGGTGGAGATATCATCTTTTCGTAGAGCGCTCCGTTATGAAATCTTCCCTCCGCCGTAGACTGAGCGATCCTAAAGGCGTCGTTTTACTCCTTGCCTGGTATCTTGGTAGCCCAACCAGAGCCTTTCGCACCATTCGTGAGCCGCCGGCTGAAGCGGCAATTTTTGAAATTATCCAAAGATGCAAGAAACAGTGGGTAGAAGAGAGCATAGAGTAAATATCTCTGGAGTGAGCATTGCGTTCTGCGCATGTTGTCAAAATTAAACCAGGATTGTCACGTTATCTCGGGACTTCGCTGTGAATGTGTGCTTTCTGCAGCGTTTGAAGTTTATAATACCAAGAGTTTTTGTTGTGTTTCACCGTTTGTTGATAGTGTAATAGCGATGGTGAACTACGATGTTGCTACGGATGGAAAGAAAAATATGTGAAAGGAGGGATAGTAACTTTTCATGGGTACATTCCATATAGCTCTAATTATAGTTTTCATTTTAGTAAGAGACACTTTAGTAAGAGACGCATTATAATTTAGACTTGATTCTGTAGACCTATTTTTCTACGATTTTATGACTATATAATAGATATTACGGCTCGTACAAAAGCTTACAAACAATCGCTTCCTCTCGTAAATTTGCTAGTGGAACAGGAAAGGGAAAGGTTAGTTGTTTCAGTAAATACTATCCTACATGCATTTATCAGTGACTTGTCAATTATGTATATAGATTACTCCGTCTACTATTTATTTAATGAACTGGGAGCAAGTACTTAAAATGCGTTAAATAAATACCTCAAAGTGCCACCAGTAAGAAAAATTGTGCTTTAGGTCGCAAAAACGAGAAAATAAATACGCAGAAATACAAGAAAAAAGGACGAATTAGCAGGGATATAATCGCTGATGTGTGGTAAAATCGGTGTTTTTCGGACACTTGCGAAAGTACTAACGTACTGTAAAGTCGTTTTGCAGGACTATCACTGCAAAAATGTACTTCAGGCTCTGTAATACTATAAAGTGCGGTATCATACCAAATACTACCAAAAATCGAGTGCATCTGAACTATGACACCTATCGCAAAGAAGCTGAATGTAATATCACTTGCCCTTAAAAGTTACGTAGCTGGTTTATTCCCAGTATCAAATGGATACTGTTAAAATGTCTTCGCAACATATATAAATAATCCACGACACGTACGAAAAGAATCCGTCTGTACTAGGGATGTAGTGACATTCTAAATATACAGGGCGCTATACGAACAAACACACGACGTCCCGAGATCACGTGACCAGGCCGGCAATGTTTGTTGACAACACAAACTCTGTTCTGCGCATGTGAGTGCTCACTCCAGAGATATTTACTCTATGGAAGAGGGCAGAGGTAATGATGCGAACAACTTCGCCTAGGAGGGGGGAAGAAACATTTAGAAGGTCTGGCACGTAATATTCGGATACGTTCCTTTTCAGAACGGATTCTGCTCGGTAATACGGATCAGTTGGTAATCTATTGCATGTATCATGTGCATTCTAGTCTGCTTAAATTGTCCGGCGCTTGTTTAAGTTGAGGCTGAAACTATAATCTACACAAAAACATACAGAAACAAAGAAATGGGTTTGTTTTACTTTGTTGCTTCTGTGATTATTGTTACAAGAAAATGGGAGTCAGTCACAGAATCTCTACTGACAAAACATGTCATGCTTTCTAAAGGAGTAGAAAGAAAGAGGAAACAGATGTCGAAAAAGAACGAAATGAAGAAAAAGAAGAGGAAGAGCACGCTTTCAACACTAAGATGTATTTTTTAAATCGAGGTTGTTCTTGTAAGTGCAATGCATATTCTGTTTCCATAGGCAATCAGTTCTTAACGAGCTAATACAGTTATAAAGACAGTGGAGTAAATATACCGTCATGTCTATATCAAGAAACATCGACATTTTAAGCCGGTCACCTCGCTACCAAAACTTGTATGTTGGTATATCTTAACACATCTGTTACTAACAAGCACATCCTGTAGTAAAACACGATACTAGATAAAAATTAAACTTGTATATTTTCTCCATATAATAAGAAATTATCTCCATTTTTCCCAGTAAGTAGAGAATTGAAAGCTGCACAATATCGCTAGAGTTAACACAAAAAACTAAGCTTTCTCGTTTTCGAGTCAACCTGCTGATTTTTGCATGTATCTACGATTGGTATATTAATATGTGTTACCATAAAAACAGTTATCGGTACCGCGTCTAAAACAGGGTATACCTTCTGCCAAGAAGACATAATCACAACCGTCCGCAGCTCGTGGTCGTGCGGTAGCGTTCTCGTTTCCCGCGCCCGGGTTCCCGGGTTCGATTCCCGGCGGGGTCAGGGATTTTCTCTGCCTCGTGATGACTGGGTGTTGTGTGACGTCCTTTGGTTACTTAGGTTTGAGAAGTTCTAAGTTCTAGGGGAGTGATGACCATAGATGTTAAGTCCCATAGTGCTCAGAGTCATTTGAACCATTTTTTGAACCATAATCACAACCATCTTGATAATATCGCGTGGTTATAATTATAGTGCAGCAAATCATAGAGGTCAGTGGGGGCTGTAATTGTCATATGGCAGCAAAACTTGGTAGATACTCTAATGCGTTAACGCCGAACCGATTTACGATGAAAAAAAAAAAAGTTTCAATTCTGCCCACCAGCTTAAAATCTGACGCTGTGTTGCAAGAAAACCGTATAGAAATGTTCCCATATGTAATGGATTAGAAACGGGACTTGAACAGAAAAGATCAAACAAGTGAGAAGTGCATAATGTTGATGTTATTATTAACAGCTGCATACACAATTTCTTCAACAGACTATGAGCACGGGAGACGTCGACGAGGTGATGTACAGCGCCACATTTGCATCTGGTGGACAAAACTGGAAATACTTTTTCTAGAGAAATCGGTTCCGCATTAACGCAATACAATATCTACCACGTTTAGCTGTCATACGATAATTATAGCCCACAGTAGACCTCTGTGCGTAGTTGCACGTTACTTATACCCAAACGGTACTACTGAGTTTACATTTTTTGGCATAATCGCCGTCACTGTCGCCACCACCACCATCAGCATCGTCATAAGCCAGTTCACATGCACGGCTGGATAAAGCCCTCTTCTGGAAGGCGATCTTTCCAGTCTTTCCACTTTCTGAACCAGAGCCAGCACCTCTCCCTGAGGTCCACCTCTGAAACTGAAGGTATTCTATACCAGATACAACTTAAAATTTCAGATTTTTTTGTGGTTTTCAAGCTGTAATTCCTGCATGTGAATAAACCTCACCAATAACGCAGACCCAAAACTAGAAGTGCAGCATTAAATAGTTATCGCTAACTGACTAGTAGCAGGTAATTTCTTAAAAATCAGGCTATTTCAGTACTGTTGCGAACAGAACCAGTGTAACGTAACTGCTAACAAATCGGACGGGCACTGAGGGACGGGACAATACACCCTGCACCTCAAGAACACGAATAAAGTGTATTAAAAGACTTTACCATATCGTTTGTGCAAAAAAATGAAAATTACTTTACAAAGGAGTGGCTGAAACTTCAGAAAATATTTGTTCTTCTATTAGGCAAGAATGTTACAATAGTTGAATTTATGCGATGTGTGCAGCCAGAATAAGCACTTCAGCCCGGCATGTTATTGATGTGAAGACTTATTGTACGCCGACCTAATCCCGTCTGGCTTGCATTGGTCAGCACCACATGCCGTAAGGAGTACAGCGCGCATTTTTTTTTTTTAAAAAAAGAAGGAAGAAGCTTTGACGAGGACATTTACCTGCTGGGATATTTTTATGCGCGGTATCACATGCACACCATCGCTACCAAATATCAGCCAATCCGAATATGCCTAAAGAAAGGTGAAACCCGTCACTGAGAAAAACCAAGACTGCTTGTTTCTTCATATAAATTTATTAAATCAGACGACATACTATGATATACATGCTCCGAATACAGAGCTTACACACTGATTAACCAAAACATTGTGACCACTACCCACCGTGAGGTCGGCTGCCGCCTGGTGGCGTTGCCGGTACGTGACGCAGTAACGAAAGTATGTAAGCGAAGCAGACACGTACGGAGGATCATCCTAGCGAAGATATGGGCTGCAAATGGGGAAATCCATTGAGGCAAGCGGCTTTGAAGAGGGCAGATTATTGTTACACAGAGCCTGTGAATGAATATCTCGAAAACGGCGAAGCTGGTCGAATGTTCAAGTGCTGCTTGTCTTGAGCATCTGCACAACGAGGCCGGCGGCTGTGGCCGAGCGGTTCTAGGCGCTTCAGTCCGGAGCCGCGCTGCTGCTGCGGTCGCAGGTTCGAATCGTGCCTCGGGCATGGATGTGTGTGATGTCCTTAGGTTAGTTAGGTGTAAGTAGTTCTAAGTCTAGGGGACTGATGACCTCAGATGTTAAGTCCCATAGTACTCGGAGCCATTTGAACCATTTTTTTTCCCCAGAACGAGGTAGAAGGACAATGAAACTACAACTAGACGCTAAATGGTTAGATGTCCAAGAGTCTTCTCAGAACTTGGAGTTCTTAGGCTTGTCTGCTCTGTGAAGTAGGATAGAGGGTGGTCTGTGGTATCTCTGCCCAAGGAACATGCTGGTGCACGCCCAAGTGTTTCGGGGGCGCTGAACGTGGAGCTCTGCTGCAGACCAACCCTACGTGTTCACATGTTGACCCAACCACATCATCAGTTACGATTGCAGTGGGCACAGGACCATCGGTATACGACCCTCGATCAGTGGAAACGTGTTGGCTCTTCGGGTGAATCACATTTTTTCCACAAACGCCGTCATCGAGGTGAACGGCGGCTCGAAACGTGCAGCGCGCCACGGACGCAGGCTGGTGGGAGCAGTATCACGCTATGGGAGACATTCTCCTGCGCTTTCGTGGGACCTGTGGTAGTAATCAAAGGCATGCTGACAGCTGCGAACCACATGCATCTCTTCATGCTTGATGTCTTCCACGACGGCGACGTCATCTTTCAGCAATATAATTGTCCCTGTCTCAGAGCCACAAAAGGAGCATTATAGTGAGCTCGCGTTGATGTCTCGGCGAGCAGATTCGCCTAACGGAAACCCAGTTGAACCCATTTGGGTCGCTATCGGGCGCCATCACCACGTACGCAAATCAGTGGCCCGTTATTTAAGCGAATTACATGAACAGTGCGTAGACGTATAATACTACATACCTCCACAAAGGTAACAAGAGACCGTTGGATCCCCTATATACATAATCAATCATCTATTTCGTTCCATAAACGGACAAACAAGATATTAAGCAGTTGGCCATAATGTTTTGGCTCATCAGTGTATCTGTTTCTCATAGCAGAGTATAACCGCAGGGCTTTTATTGAACTTGTTGTTGTGGTCTTCAGTCCTGAGACTGGTTTGATGCAGCTCTCCATGCTACTCTATCTTGTGCAAGCTTTTTCATCTCCCAGTACCTACTGCAACCTACATCCTTCTGAATCTGCTTAGTGTATTCATCTCTTGGTCTCCCTCTACGATTTTTACCCTCCACGCTGAATGCTAAATTTGTGATCCCTTGATGCCTCAGAACATGTCCTACCAACCGGTCCCTTCTTCTTGTCAGGTTATGCCACAAACTCCTCTTCTCCCCAATTCTGTTCAATACCCCCTCATTAGTTATGCAATCTACCCATCTAATCTTCAGCATTCTTCTGTAGCACCACATTTCGAAAGCTTCTATTCTCTTTTTGTCCAAACTATTTATCGTCCATGTTTCACTTCCATACATGGCTACACTCCATACAAATACTTTCAGAAACGACTTCCTGACACTTAAATCTATACTCGATGTTAACAAATTTCTCTTCTTCAGAAACGCTTTCCTTGCCATTGCCAGTCTACATTTTATATCCTCTCTACTTCGACCATCATCAGTTATTTTGCTCCACAAATAGCAAAACTACTTTACTACTTTAAGTGTCTCATTTCCTAATCTAATTCCCTCAGCATCACCCGACTTAATTCTACTACATTCCATTATCCTCGTTTTGCTTTTGTTGATGTTCATCTTATATCCTCCTTTCAAGACACTGTCCATTCCATTCAACTGCTCTTCCAAGTCCTTTGCTGTCTCTGACAGAATTACAATGTCATCGGCGAACCTCAAAGTTTTTATTTCTTCTCCATGAATTTTAATACCTACTCCGAATTTTTCTTTTGTTTCCTTTACTGCTTGCTCAATATACAGATTGAACAACATCGGGGAGAGGCTACAACCCTGTCTTACTCCCTTCCCAACCACTGCTTCCCTTTCCTGTCCCTCGACTCTTATAACTGCCATCTGGTTTCTGTACAAATTGTAAATAGCCTTTCGCTCCCTGTATTTTACCCCTGCCACATTTAGAAATTGAAAGAGAGTATTCCAGTCAACATTGTCAAAAGCTTTCTCTAAGTCTACAAATGCTAGAAACGTAGGTTTGCCTTTCCTTAATCTTTCTTCTAAGATAAGTCGTAAGGTTAGTATTGCCTCACGTGTTCCAGTGTTTCTACGGAATCCAAACTGATCTTCCCCGAGGTTGGCTTCTACTAGTTTTTCCATTCGTCTGTAAAGAATTGGTGTTAGTATTTTGCAGCTGTGACTTATTAAACTAATAGTTCGGTAATTTTCACATCTGTCAACACCTGCTTTCTTTGGGATTGGAATTATTATATTCTTCTTGAAGTCTGAGGGTATTACGCCTGTTTCATACATCTTGCTCACCAGATGGTAGAGTTTTATCAGGACTGGCTCTCCCAAGGCCGTCAGTAGTTCCAATGGAATGTTGTCTACTCCGGGGGCCTTGTTTCGACTCAGGTCTTTCAGTGCTCTGTCAAACTCTTCACGCAGTATGATATCTCCCATTTCATCTTCATCTACATCCTCTTCCATTTCCATAAAATTGTCCTCAAGTACATCGCCCTTGTATAGACCCTCTATATACTCCTTCCACCTTTCTGCTTTCCCTTCTTTGCTTAGAACTGGGTTTCCATCTGAGCTCTTGATATTCATACAAGTCGTTCTCTTATCTCCAAAGATCTCTTTAATTTTCCTGTAGGCAGTATCTACCTTACCCCTAGTGAGATAGGCTTCTACATCCTTACATTTGTCCTCTAGCCATCCCTGCTTAGCCATTTTGCACTTCCTGTCGATCTCATTTTTGAGACGTTTGTATTCATTTTTGCCTGCTTCATTTACTGCATTTTTATATTTTCTCCTTTCATCAATTAAATTCAATATTTCTTCTGTTACCCAAGGATTTCTATTAGCCCTCGTCTTTTTACCTACTTGATCCTCTGCTGCCTTCGCTACTTCATCCCTCAAAGCTACCCATTCTTCTTCTACTGTAGTTCTTTCCCCAATTCCTGTCAATTGTTCCCTTATGCTCTCCCTGAAACTCTGTACAACCTCTGGTTCTTTCAGTTTATCCAGTTCCCATCTCCTTAAATTCCCACCTTTTTGCAGTTTCTTCAGTTTTAATCTACAGGTCATAACCAATAGATTGTGGTCAGAGTCCAAATCTGCCCCTGGAAATGTCTTACAATTTAAAACCTGGTTCCTAAATCTCTGTCTTACCATTATATAATCTATCTGATACCTTTTAGTATCTCCAGGGTTCTTCCATGTATACAACCTTCTTTCATGATTCTTAAACCAAGTGTTAGCTATGATTATGTTGTGCTCTGCGCAAAATTCTACCAGGCGGCTTCCTCTTTCATTTCTTAGCCACAATCCATATTCACCTACTATGTTTCCTTCTCTCCCTTTTCCTACACTCGAATTCCAGTCACCCATGACTATTAAATTTTCGTCTAACTTATAACAACACGTATTTTCCAGTTTCGTTACGAAAATTACAAACAAGTAAATAGTTATGAAACATTTCCAGCATTTGTAAACAGCCACATAGAAAAGTTTTCCACTTCATATGTGAGCGCAGCGAGCATAAAAAGGAACTTTTACATTTGTTAGCTCGTTTGACTCGCAGCCTGCCTTTCTGTGAATGCCCTCCCCCCCCCCTCCCCCCCCCACACCTTTTTTTTTCAACTGGCTGTTGCACTGCGTTTTTGTAGCTTTTATGTACACGCAGGTGCTTCTAAAGAGACTCATTTTGGATGCATCTGGACTCTAAAAGTATAGCATAGACGTAGCGTTATTACTGTTGTTCATCCTCACGACGTCCGCGAACGATTTTCAGTACAGTGATGTATAGATTTTGCTCTGTTTCAAAAACCATTAAAGACCACTGCTTCATCACGAAATAAAGTCACAGTGTCTCAACACAGTTGTTTTTCATCCATGTTCAACCATTCCACACCCGGCTGCGGTCAACAAGACCGTTAACGATAATACGTTTATTTAGAGTGTGAATAAGAAGACAAACAGCTACACGAATGGCTCTCGGCTGTTACTGAAAGTGAACATTAAATGACAGTTAGTGGCTGACACCGGGAAAACACATCGCCCAACAGTGCAAGAGCAGAACAGCCTTCATTGCTCCTAAGTAACGTCTGTTGCCGAAGGATACTGAGGATGAGGCGGCAAGCCAGCGAATAACAGGAACTTCCTTTGGAGTAAAGAAGTTTCACGACAGCAGCAATGACTTTCGTCATGAGGCTCAGTTGAATAATTGTTAATGCCAGATTAAACGCAAGGGCACATATTACAAATAATCGCGTAAAATTCATCTGCTGTCTAATCATTTTATGGGAACTTCAAAACAGTCTCTCTCAGCAAGTACGTAACTTCAGTATTAGTGCTAGCGGAAGTCAGAAATGTGACGTTACAAATAAGTCGTCGTCCGTCTCACTGAATACTACTTTTAAATTCTCGATAAACTTTTTTCTAAGCTGTAGCGCGGAAAGGAAGACACATGAAACAGGCCACAGGAATAAAACGGTAACTTTTCGTGATATAAACACTTCAGACTAGCGTTCTATTAACAAATAGCGCGTAGGTTGTGGGATAGAGGTGTTATGACAGTCGAGCTCCGTAGTTTAAGTGAAAATAGCAGTCCTAGATGTCACAAATACAATGATACAATATGTCTCAAAATGTTTCCTCGTGTGACCATCGAAAAGTTATCGAAACGGAATAGAAAAAAGTACTTATATCACTAAAACATTTTTATTTTTCAATGCAGTCTCCTTGTAGATTAAAGCACTTCGTCCAACCATGTTCCAGTGCCTTGATCCCGTCTCGAAAATGAGTTTCCTCCAGGCCTGCAAAATAGTTGTCAACTCTGGATATCAGTTCTTCGTTTGAAGTACAGTCCACCAAGAAAAAATTTTCAGTTTGGGGAAGAGATGGAAGTCTGACAAAGCCATATCAGGTGACTAAAGCGAGTATGGCAATGGCGACGTAACATGTTTTTGATCCAGCATCGAGACTCGCAGCACCCATCTTGCAGATAATTTTTCATTTATAATTCAGTTAAAATGTGATATATTCTTTCAGATGACACTTGGCAAGCGTGATAAGTTTCACGCACTTTCAATCGGCGATCCTCCGTGACCATTTTGTGCACTTTTGCAATGATTTCTGGAGTAGTGACACATCTTGGCCGACCACTGTGCAGGATCATCATCTACGCTCTCCCGACTAAATTAAAATTCATTTGTCCACTTGGCAACAGTTGAATATCAAGGAGCAGAGACCCTCAGTGTATTCTGGAAATCGGCATGGCTCTGAGCACTATGGGACTCAACTGCTGAGGTCATTAGTCCCCTAGAACTTAGAACTAGTTAAACCTAACTAACCTAAGGACATCACAAACATCCATGCCCGAGGCAGGATTCGAACCTGCGACCGTAGCGGTCTTGCGGTTCCAGACTGCAGCGCCTTTAACCGCACGGCCACTTCGGCCGGCGGAAATCGGCATGAATGTCCTTTGCTTTCATACCTTTCTTTCCGAAGTACTTAATCACTGCTCGAATATCTTTTTTTTTTTTTTTTTTTTTTTTTTGCAAATCACTACGCGAGAACAACAACACAGCCACTTGGCAGAAGTTGAATATGAAGGAGTCGAGGCCCTCAGTGCATTCTGGAAATCGGCATGAATGTCCTTTGCTTTTATACCTTTCTTTACGAAGTACTTAATCACTGGTCGAATCTCGATTTTTTTTTTTTCAGTCTTCACAAATCACTAAGCGGGAACAACAACACAGCCACATCACCACCACAGCTCTCTTCCAACAGCACTGATGTGTCGCTTGTTTACAGGCATCAGTCCAATGAATATCATGTGAACAACTAGTTGCGCTAGCGCTGACCTCTCTTGGTGATTCCGAGAACTTTTCAAACCACCCTCGTAGCTTAGCGCCTGCTGCTTCGCTCGCGCAGACTGAATAGCATGAAGAATTTTTTTCTTTTTATTTAATCGAATTTTTATGTTGTTCACAGATTGCAACACCTTCAAAGCTTTTCACGCTAATTAATTCCATATAAGCATGGTCTTTTCCGAATGTACTTCTGACCAAAAAGCGATTTTGGTAGCTGGAGTCCGGAGCTTTAGTTTATCATGCCTTCTGTGTTCTTGTGGAGATATTTCCATAACAACTTTCATCCCCTACAGATATTTCTATTTACCTAACCAAGAGATGAAACACCAATTTTCATAAATTTAGCGTCAATATTATTTTTATAACTAAATACTTTCTTTAAAATTTTCATCACCTATTGCACTCTCTTAGGGGTTGAATTTCCAGAAACACTGAACACATAATTTTTTATTTCTAACCGAGAGGCCAAATATCAGTTGTCTTAGATGTAGCCTTAAAAATCCTTCAACTCTTCTTTAGTAATTATTTATTTTCAAAAAACTTTCATCGACTAGTCTGCCTCCTTCGCGGTTGAATTTGCAAAAATGCTGAAACACGTACTTTTCATTTTCTAATTGAGAAACCAAATATCAGTTTTCGTGGCTTTAGTTCCAAAATTCCCTTCATAGCGACAAACTTTCAAAAAAATAAAGCCTTTCATCCTCTATTTCACCCGTTTATGAATGAATTTTCGGACAATCTCTTCTTAAACGATGCATACAGTATGAGATAAACACCCTCTCCAAACTTCAAGTTTCTATCCTTAGCGGTTCGGGCTGGGCGACTCTTTTCAGCTCCTTAGGGGTTCAGGTTCCCAAAACACTGAAACATGTATTTTTTTTATTATCATGTAACCGAGACCCTTAGACGTAGCTTTAAAAATACTTTAGTAGTTCTTTAATAATGATATGTTCTCAAGGTAAGCTTTCAGCCACGATTTCATCCCCATAGGGCTAAATTTAAAAAAATGCTGAAACGCATATTTTTTTATTTCTGACTGAGAAACTAAATATCAGTTTTCGTAAGACTAGCTTCAAAATTGACTTAATAGCGTAATTTTTCAAAAGAAACTTTATCCACTATTTCACACCCTTAAGAATCGGAATTTCGAAAAATCCCTTCTTAAACGACGCCCACATTATAAGATCCACACCTTCTCCAAATTTCAAGTATCTGTCCTTCATGGTTTGGGCTGGGCGGTGATGAGTTAGTCAGTCAGTCAGGACATTGCCTTTTATATATAGCGATAACAGTTTTTGCTTGTTTTTCCTGTCTTATGCATTGTTGCACATTAGAAAAGTTTTAAGCCAGACACGTTTCACTTTATTAATAAAGCATCGCCAGTGGTGATTCTGTAAAGCTTTTTGCGTACACAACACATTTTTACATTTTGATTGCCAGAAAAGAAAAAAACCTTTATGGTTGTAAAAATGGTTTTTTGTACACGATTACTTATCAGTATATCGATCTTGTTACATATTTTGTGGACAATTTGTAGTTTATATTGTTGGCAACAGAGGTTGCAGTCGATAAGGTCTTTATTTCGCTTCCACTAATTATACATTGTTTTTATTGCTTATTTAGGCAGACCATATTAGCGATCTATGGTCCCTTATTATATTAAATTATATATTATTATATTAAAAATATTACAAAACGTTCACAATATAATTGACAATAATAATAACAAAGGACATAAAGAATGACATCGATTAACAACAAGCCATATTTAGTATTAACAGAAGCAGAAGGCGTAATGAAAGAGCAGAACATTAAAATGAAGGTGACAATGACTGTTAAGAAATAATTTAATTTGAATAGAGAACTCTGTGGATAGGGGGGAGGGAAAAGTGGTGGGGGAGGGATAGTTGATGAGAATGAGCTACAAACAACTATTCGGAATACACAGCTATTGTCATAAAGGTGGGCATTAGCGTGGGCCATTAGCTGTTTGAAAAGAATTTAATTTCTCTTTTAATTTGAGAAAGATTGCTCTAAACTCGCATTCTTGATACAGAAAATGATTCTGAGAAAACAACTATGTTATGTAGTGGTATAGAGAGGATTTTACTTAGTTGAGAACGATTATTTCTGCTGTGATGTTCAGATAGAAGCGTGACAGTTGAAGGAAAAAAGAGGGAAGGCAATGGTTGAAAAGTCGACTTCATATAAAATCTACTGCATGAAATTTTACGAAATTAAAGTGAATTGCGTGGAAAACGAAATGCAGTTTAGGTAAAATCGGGCTTCTAAAAGCCGAAAAACAAGATAGTGGAAGTGAAATCTAATTTTTGTCAGCTGTAACATCTTCTGGAAACGAGAGGAAACATCAACTGTCTTCAAAATATATAAAAATCTCTAATTAACGCCGTAATTAACTATTTGGCTCGACGTTTTGATGCTCGACCATTTTTGATGTCGATCTGTTTCCTTACATTGTGACAAATTTCATCAAAAGCGATCTACTCAGTAGTAATAACGAGTGGATTGTTTATCGACTTGCTGTTGTGCCTTCGCCGAAAAATATTGTCGCAAGTCGACTGGTTGCTAGACCTGTGAACTCGATATTGTGGTCTAGTCCCAGCGAGAATTGTCGCAAGTCGACTGGTTGCTAGACCTGTGAACTCGATATTGTGGTCTAGTCACAGCGAGAATCAGAATCAGATACGAACGAATGTACAGCTTGGAATAACACTTTATTCTAATAAATAGCACACTTTCACGTTCAACGTAATGACCAGAGAATGCGATGTACTCGCTGACACAGAGTGTAGGCGATCAAGTTTTTGTTCGGTAACCAAGCGAACGAATAAACAGGGAAAGCAAAAAGCACCGACAATATTAAAGTCACGGAACTCTGTGCCGCAGAAAGGAGAAGGCATTTCACAGCGCTCCTAGCGGCCAGTGCATGAACCCTGCTTGCATCTGCCAAACGGTCAACTGACCATCAAACGTCTGCCGTGGCTGTCACTAGTCGTTGCTCCAATGTCGTTTGCGACCTGTTACACAAGATGAACGATACTAATGCTGCGAATTTACGAACTTGCCAAATATGTTCAAATAGTGGTGGTTGCCTTCCAAATCGGAACCATTTAAGGATACAGATGCGTACATTCGTTCCCTCAACAGCCCAAAACATTTCTGTGTGTAACGGCAACGATCTACCTGCGCAAATGTCAGCGCATATCACATTTGTGCAGACAGACCGTTGCGTGTGAACAGGTTTACGTAGATACGAAATGTACGCAAACCTGGAAGTTGGAGGTTTGGGCGAAATTGCTCAAATCTGCGCAGATAATTGGAGCGTGTGGACAGCAGATCGCAGCAAGTCAAGGCGACGGCGCATTAAAATTGTATCACAAACACGTGACTCATATGAAAAATGTCAGTTATTAAAGCATCAACGATATAATCCTTCGCCGGCCTTGTGGCCGAGCGGTTCTAGGAGCTTCAGTCTGGAACTGTGCGACCGCTGCGGTCGCAGGTTCGAATCCTGCCTCGGGCGTGGATGTGTGTGATGTCTTTAGGTTAGTTAGGTTTAAGTAGTTCTAAGTTCTAGGAGACTGATGACCTCAGAAGTTAAGTCCCATAGTGCTCAGAGCCATTTGATATAATCCTTTTAGAGATACTATGATAACCGAGATCCTTGACAAAAAAAAAAAAAAAAGCATAATGGATAATGTCGTAGTTTACAGAGTTAAAGTATGTTGGTTCACAGCCTACTACATGCCAATATTTTTTTCTTCATCTTAGCGTTGTTAATCCATTCAGGGACTTAATTATCAATGTAATATAAGTATGATCTGCAATATAAGATGTTATTTAACATTTCCGTCTGATTAGGGAACGAAGGATGAACTAAGTAATTGGCTGCTTATTTCCGAATGTGTGGCGATTTCTGAGGGTGTGGTTAGGCAGGAAACTAAGAGGTCAGCTGAAATTGCTGCGAGTGAAACGATGAGCAATAACATTGATATTCTTCCGCGTCACAAATATTTTGTGGGGAACATTCATCTCACTCGTTCTACTGGCCGTTTTCATGCCGTAGTTCACGTACATCTACATGATTAGTCTGCAGTTCATAATAAAGTGTCTTGCAGACGGTACATAGAACCACCTTCAAGCAACTTCTCTACATCGAGCTGGAAAAACGAACCCTTAAATCTTGCCATACGAGCTTATTTTATTATGATGATCATTTGTCCCTATGTAGATGGGCGCCATCAAAACATTTTCACACTCCGAGGAGAAAGTTTGTGATTGATCACGAGAAGGTCCTGGTGCAGCGACAAACGCCTTTGTTTTAATTACTGTCACCCCCATTCGCGTATCATATCTGTGGCACTCTCGGAATAATACAAAACGAGCTGCCCTTCTTTGAACTTTTTCGATGTCCTCCGTTAATCCTATCTGATGCGGATCCCACACTGCACAGCAATTATCCAGAAAAGGGTGGACAAACGTAGTGTAAACAGTATATTCAGTAAACCTGTTATATTTTTGAATGTTCTGTCAATAAATCGCTGTCTTTGATTTGCGTTTGCCATGGCATTATCTATGTGATCGTTCCAATTCCTTTTAGTACCCCTGTGGATGACTTCACATTTTTCAAACGGTAAATGACAGCATCATCGGTAAACAATCTAGGAGGGCTGCTCAGATTGTCTCCTAAATCCTTGTTTGTTTGTAAGATTGTGACGCAAAAATATTTAATTACAGTTTAGGAGGTTACAGTGCCCCTCCTGAGAAACATTTCCTTCTTTTATTTTTTAAAGGGGAGATGAAAGAGATATAGGCCTACATCGCCTAGTCGTTTAAAACAGGCCCGACGAAGCGAGATAAATCGTCAAATCTCTAAGCAGAGTTCAGTGAAATGAACTGTGAAACATCGTTGCTAGCGATCCATGTGTAGAACTGAGAACGTCATGCGCTCTTCCTTCTCATCACTCATTTCCACAATCTAGTAACGAAGTACAATGGGAAACATATCCATCAATGGAAAAAGTTATCGAAGGGACCTTTTGGCTTGCTCAGAAACTAAGCTGTACTCTTAACTTATATACCACTTCGCGATATTTATAAAACACCCAGTCTCCTCTACTTTAAGCACTGAAATATTACCGTCATTTCCGTTTACTGCTGGAAGTTCAAGTGAAAAAGCGGAGATAAAACAACAACAGTGTATTGATCGAATCAAACACAGAGCACAACAGTATAAATGTGAGCACATACATAATGATGAACTTGATTACATCCCACTACCGACTGCAGCAATATTTCGAGAACATTTGTGAATGTAAAAACAACACAATAACCCGATTAAGATCTAAATTTGCATTCTCATATTGCAGAATAACAATTAAAATTTATGATGTGCTCGATTTAGAAACATGAAAAGCTGCACTGGAAAAAAGCTCTTTGTCTACTGCAATTAGCTCCATTGAATAACGAAACTGAATGCGTCATAAACCCGAAATAATGAAATTCAATTTCAGTCACGCTTTTCAACATTGTTATCAATTACTCGTAATTTCTCCAATAATTTAATCATTATTTTAAAGAATGGCGAAACATGAAAGCTAACACACTTGGCATCGCATTCCTCATTAACATTCCATAAAATAAATGTTAATTACTATTTTATTAACATCAACACGTTACGACCAATAGCACAACCATTTCATTATACTTCACATTTGTAGCTCACAAATCATTCACACTAAATAAATACACAGAGGGCCATCTTTCGAGGAAAGGCGTAAATGTACATTAGTTCAGGTACATCCAAGCTTGGCAATTAAAAACAACCTGCATTAACCAGTAACCAATGTCATAAAATATTTTTTGGTCAAATATTTGAGTGGAGCGAAAACAAGGCTCTCTGGAAATGACAAAATGTTTTTTTGTCCGAATTTTTATAGCCAAACGAAAAGTGGTAAATGGAGAATGTGGTATAAAATTGAGGTCTATTTCTACAAAAAATATATAACTGCTTGAAAGTAATCAAGCTAATTAAGAAAAACTTATTTAGTGATTTGAGGGAAATGTGAAATATTTCACTAACAGCTCCTGAAGTGTGGAAAAGATCATTAGGCCTGGATATTTTCGCATAAAAAGTTACATTAATGTGATATTAAACAACAAAAAAGACTTTCTTCGAATCAAGTACTAAATTTAGGCATTTACAGAACAGTAGACTTAAGAGAGCAACTGAGGTGTCAATACTATCAACTTTGAAAATAAAATAAAAAATTGAAAAAGTCGTCCAAATGTTTTGTGAAATTATTTTCCTAAATGTAAGAAATAAAAGATAAGTGAAAAGCTTGACGCACCTTTAAATGGTGCTCGAAATCCTTTCCAGTAAATAAGGTGCATCAAATGTTTATCTATTTTGTTTTACTTCTTACTTTTAGACACATCATTTGACTGACTGTTTTCAATTTTTTTAGTTTTTCCATTCGCACCCACAAGTGAAATACAAATGTACTCACGTCATTGTGATATCTACATCCAGTACATTTGGTTATTTACTGAAATTGTTGCTTGACAATCTGTAAAGGTACGTTTACACTGGCCATAAAAATTTCATATGGCCGACAATGTTGTCCAGCAACATTGCGTCCATACGAACTGCAGCCACATGTACGATGATATTACCTCACCGTTCCCTGGCAATGCTTGCAGCGTTACATTTCCGAGCCGGAAGTGTTTACACGGCGCCACACTATTACCACAAAATGGCGGAACTTGTGCTAGTGGAAATTAGTGCGGTTCTCCCGTTTTTACATAACGCAAGGAATACACAATTTTAATAAACATTTTTGGAACAGTGATTAAAATTTTTAAAATTTTGTTGTTTATAAAATTCAGTCTTAATCATATCACATATGTTCTTGTAACATACGTGGTGTGATTAAGGCTGAATTTTAAAAACAAAAAAATGCAAGGAATAAAGTTAGAAAGAAGAAAAGAAATCGGGATTTGTTGGTGCTTCTTTTTTAAGTAAGCGGATTGCTTCAGAAAATTTAACTCGTGCACATACCTTTTTCTGAATTTTAGCAGAATGTCGAAACACGACTTCGAATACCTGGTACAAGCAGAATTGCTAAAACTGATGCAGATGTAAGAGAGTGTATACCATTTACAATCCGACTGGCGATCACCCTTTCGTTTTTAGCTACTAGTGATTTGTACATAAGTTAAATTTATCTCTTTAAAGTGTACTGTCCTCGAATTAGTAAATAAGCGTCTTGGTACCAGAAGTATGCAATGCTTTGGTAGAATGACTGAAGAGTCTCATTAATGTAAGTTTGAAATAAGAATACAATTTTCATTTATATTATATTTTTGTTCACCAGCACACATCACTGTTTACACTATAAATTCGTTCTTCAGGCACGTCTCGTGATAGTACGAAACTCATGGCATCAAATGCAAACCGTGTGCACGAAGAGCCACTATAGCTACATCTTCATCTATACTCTGCAAACCACCGAGTGGTGCGTGGCGAATGGTACGTCCCATTGTACCAGTTATTAGGTTTTTCCCTGTTCAATTCACGTATGGAGCGCGGGAAGAATGATTGTTCAAATGCTTCTGTGCGTGCAGTAATTGTTCTAATCTTGTCATCACGATCCCTACATGAGTGATAGATAAGGGATATTCACAGAGTAATCATTTAAAGTCAGTTCATGAAACTTTGTTAATAGACTTTCTCGGGATAGTTTACGTCTATCTTCAAGAGTCTTCCAGTTCAGTTCCTTCAGTATCTCTGTGACACTCTCCCACGGATTAAACAAACCTGTGATCATTCGTGCTGCCCTTCTCTACATGCGTTCAATATCCCCTGTTAGTCCTGTCTGGAACGGGTCTCACACACTTGAGCAGCATTCTAGAACTGGTCGCACGAGTGATTTATAAGCAACTTCCTTTGTAGATTGATTTCACTTCCCAGTATTCTACCTCTAAAACGAAGTCTACCTTCTGCTTTACCCGAACCTATGTGATCATTCCATTTCATATCCCTACAAAGCGTTACGCACAGGGGTATTTGTATGAGTTGGCCGATTCCAGCAGTGACTCATTGATATGACAGTCGTAGGATATTACGTTTTTTCGATTTGTGAAGAGCACAATTTTACATTTCTGAAGGTTTAAAACAAGTTGCTTTTGTTGATGTTCATCTTATATCCTCCTTTCAAGACACTGTCCATTCCGTTCAACTGCTCTTCCGAGTCCTTTGCTGTCTCTGACAGAATTACAATGTCATCGGCGATCCTCAAAGTTTTTATTTCTTCTCCATGGATTTTTTTACCTACTCCGAACTTTTCTTTTGTTTCCTTTACTGCTTGCTCAATATACAGATTGAATAACATCGGGGACAGGCTACAACCCTGTCTCACTCCCTTCCCAACCACTGCTTCCCTTTCATGTCCCTCGACTCTTATAACTGCCATCTGATTTCTGTACAAATTGTAAATAGCCTTTCGCTCCCTGTATTTTACCCCTGCTACCTTCAGAACTTGAAAGAGAGTATTCCAGTCAACATTGTCAAACGCTTTCTCTAAGTCTACAAATGCTAGAAAAGCAGATTTATCTTTCCTTAATCTTTCTTCTAAGATAAGTCGTAGGGTCAGTATTGCCTCATGTGTTCCAACATTTCTACGGAATCCAAACTGATCTTCCCCAAGGTCGGCTTCTACCAGTTTTTCCATTCGTCCGTAAAGAATTCGCGTTTGTATTTTGCAGCTGTGACTTATTAAACTGATAGTTCGATAATTTTCACATCTGTTCAAAATGGTTCAAATGGCTCTGAGCACTATGGGACTCAACTACTGAGGTCATAAGTCCCCTAGAACTTAGAACTACTTAAACCTAACTAACCTAAGGACAACACATACATCCATGCCCGAGGCAGGATTCGAACCTGCGACCGTAGCGGTCGCGCGGTTCCAGACTGTAGCGCCAGAACCGCTCGGCCACCAGCGGCCGGCTTTTCACATCTGTCAACACCTGCTTTCTTTGGGATTGGAATTATTATATTCTTCTTGAAGTCTGACGGTATTTTGCCTGTCTCATACATCTTGCTCACCAGATGGTAGAGTTTTGTCAGGACTGGCTCTCCCAAGGCCGTCAATAGTTCTAATGGAATGTTGTCTACTCCGGTGGCCTTGTTTCGACTCAGGTCTTTCAGTGCTCTGTCAAACTCTTCACGCAGTATCGTATCTCCCATTTCATCTTCATCTACATCCTCTTCCATTTCCATAAAATTGTCCTCAAGTACATTGCCCTTGTATACTGTATACCCTCTATATACTCCTTCCACCTTTCTGCTTTCCCTTCTTTGCTTAGAACTGGGTTTCCATCTGAGCTCTTGACATTCATGCAAGTGGTTCTTTTTTCTCCAAAGGTCTCCTTAATTTTCCTGTAGGCAGTATCTATCTTACCCCTCGTAAGATAAGCCTCTACATCCTTACATTTGTCCTCTAGCCATCCCTGCTTAGCCATTTTGCACTTCCTGTCGATCTCATTTTTGAGACGTTTGTATTCCTTTTTGCCTGCTTCACTTACTGCATTTTTGTATTTTCTCCTTTCATCAATTAAATTCAGTATCTCTTCTGTTACTCAGGGATTTCTACTAGCCCTCGCCTTTTTACCTACTTGATCCTCTGCTGCCTTCACTATTTGATTCCTCAAAGCTACCCATTCTTCTTCTACTGTATTTCTTTCCCCCATTCCTGTCAATTGTTCCCTTATGCTCTCCCTGAAACTCTGCACAACCTCTGGTTCTTTCAGTTTATCCAGTTCCCATCTCCTTAAATTCCCACCTTTTGATTATGTATTTTTTGTTCAAAGATAAAATTGCATTACCAGGAACGTTTTAGTGCCTACACTATCAAATTTCTTTGTCAAATATTTGATCAAAGATGTGATCAAATATTCGTCAAATATATTTGACAAAGATCTTTTATGTGGCCCTAAGAAGGGGTATTACAGTGTCATATTTTTCGTCAAAGTTCTTCTTGCACATCCTACGCGTTTCGTTGTTGTTGAATAGGGGAATCCCTCAAGTTCAAGGTCAAGGTCGAAACTAGTTATTTGCATAGAAATCCAATGGACACTTATCGGTGAATCAATAATGAAACAATGCTTGTGCACGGTATCAAGTTTGCACATTTCGATGACTATGTTTTGATATGAATACGGCTTGAATTGTGACATATCAGTCAGCGAACAGAAACTACAGTATTTCGTGGATTCCTCGGAGAAGATTGTATAGACGAATATGCTCCGTAAATATGTCAGTGGCGTGTGTTTCAATTTGTCTACATTCCGGAATTGTAATCCCACGATATTAAGCTAACGAGTACGTCAGCGACAGTACAGGAGTCTTATGATTGCCCGCACCAGATGAATATCTAGAGACATTATTTTCAAAGCAGAATCGCCAAATACTAGCATGGCACGTCATACCTTTTCGGAATCCTGCAACAAGGTGAGGCGCAGCAAACGATGGTATTTTTGAAAAAGACTGGTAAATCTGACCGGGCACCCAATTGCAAATGTCATTCCTCTTTAAAATATTTTTCCAGTCGTAAAACTGCAGTTAGTCGTGTCGATACACGACAACATTGTCCTTTGTACAAGTACCAAGACATAAATGGAGGCTAGTGTTTGCTCCACTTCCCTTCCTACAATGCTTGTAATATTTAGTAAAATAACTCATACCAGCTCCCATTCATTCAGTGTACCTGCAAAATTTTTCAGATTATGGTTCGTCATTTATAGTAAATGAGTAATTTTTTTCTGATATGAATCGTTTTGCAATGCGCCATTATACTCGTGAGGGCTAACGTAACATTTGTGCGTTTTGTTCTCAGTAGCCCAGAACAGCATCCCGAGCGGTGTACAAGTGTTTTGGGCTGGGTTGTTTATCAAAATGCGAGAGTTTCAGGGGTTGGGCACCTCAGTATATTGTTTCGAATAATTTGGTGCATTTTTGGGTTGGTGCATGCTTACTATTCAACATTGTTACTCTGTACTATAGGCAACTATATTTAATGCCAGAAAATTATATTTATTTAATTTTCTTGTGACCTAGTTCTTGCATGTTTGAGTAGAGGTACAGCACGAGTAGACTGTATGAATACAATTTTGTTTTTGTGTTGGATATTAAATTTAATTTCAATCTTTTGGCCCAGAATCCCACGTGTGAAATTAATCTGTGTTAACTAAAACACCGAAGTTCATTCAGTGCAACGTAACTAGATTAAGCCACTGCGTGATTACCTGGTTGTTTATAGTATTTAAATTTACGTCGACAATTCTTGTTGTGTTAAGAGGTCGAAGCAGTAAACTGGAAGTAGACTGACGCAGGTAAAGAAATGTTTCTTCATTAAAAGAGCTATTTTTATATCAAATATTGATGTGAAAATGAGGAAGAAGTTCGTAAAAGTGTACATTTATTTTACAAGATTTATGGAAGTGGAATGTGGGGAGGAAGAAATTGAAAACATTTGAAATATGGTGCTGTAAACTGTGTAAGAAATGATTACATACTAAAAAGAGTAGGCAATGAAAAGAAATCTGTGGGAGATCCCTACGAAAGGAAGGCACAGGTTAGTTCGACACCAACGGTGGCTTCCAGTAATAGTTAACATGGTGCGGGAAGGAGCACTCGTTTTAAAACCTGAAAGGCAGTCTTCTCCAGCCGATTAGGTAATTTTATTAAAACTGTGCTTAAGGCCAAGTTTTTCGGCAAAGTCGGAGGCAGTTCGTTGCAGCTCAACAAGGGAAATACGATAGAATAATTGCGCTAATGTAGTTATTTGTTTGACTAATTCTTGTTCCGGAGTAGAAACGGGGATAGAGTAGCATGGAGACTGAAGACCACAACAACAACATCCTCGAGAAAGGTCTGAACTGAATTTTAATCGATCATAAAATTTAATTCTCGGTATGTTCAGCTCCATTGAGATGCTGTTCAGTGATCTTCCTCACTTCTCTAAACTTAATGCTTTTTTTAGGGTTTCTTCAGTCCATTTAGCTGTCGCTAATTTTCTTTTTCTAGTCGTCACCGTTCTTAAATTAGGTATAAGACACTACATAAGTGAAAACAACTTTTTTTTAAAGTTTTGAATGCGGGGAAATATCAACACACTGTTGACATTGTCCCACATTTACTTGTCGATATTAACCCACTTGGACATCATGGCAGAGACAAACTTTAATGGCTTTGCCAAAGCTCGAGAAGTTGCAAAACCCATACTAAAAGACACGCTGGAAAACATACTATCTACCAACACTATACAGTTATTAGAGTTTTTTAAAAACTGACCCGAATTTTAACATAATCAGACATAGCATCAAAATTCAATTAAAGTTAGTTTTTAGTGCCACAGTAAGACTTGTTTACAATACCTCGTCGCCCCTCTACTCTGCTTCTAGCACCATTTGCTGTGCTACAGCACTGTTCCTATTGACTGAGAAAACAATGTCTTTATTGTCTGGGATGTCTGTATTTCCCCTGGTCTCCCTTATTCTGTTGCATCGTGTTACGTATTCCTGGGTTCCATAGCAGAAATAACAGTAGGGGTAGTGGGTCATTCCACGTCAAAGGGGCCAATATTAAAAAGTGTCCCCACTCGACCATCTCCAAATCGAATGACATTTGGTGTGAATTTTTTACGGTTTTTGATGGTTATATACCAAATTTCAGTCCAGTATCTTCAGTGGTTGAAATTTTAGGGCTTTTAAAGAGAGGCTACTCGCCTTCGCATCGTGTGCAGATGTGCCGAGTTAGCTAGGCTTTTTTAAAACTTCCAGCATACATTTGGTCATTAGCTGTGACATACATTGACAAGTTTTTATAAAAAAAATTGGGAGTTAGCCACACTTAAATATAGATACAAGCCTCTAAAGTGGCTAAAAGATTCGTCGTGCTATTCTGAGAGCCAAGGTTTGGCTGACCACTGCTACTTTTCATATGAACCGATCACACCAAAACTTAAGAGCGTTATTCCACCTAAGATGTCTGCACATAGATCAAATTTAATTAACATTGGATGCCTAGAAGAAAAGATGTGCATCTGCAAAGTTGCCCAAAATTTTCTATATGCAGTTTTAGGGTATTTTTGGGGGGCAATATCTCAACTGCGTCTTGTTGAATCCTCGGGAAAGAGCATGCTTTAAGCTTTCAAAGCTATACTGTTTAATTTCTGGACCTTGCATATTAATGAGTAAGAATACCTATTCGAATGTAGGGAAAATCGATTATCACTAAATACAAAAATTAATACAATTTGAAGATGTAAATCAAAAAATAGGTAATTGTAATATCTCTCACTAGTATAAGATTTGCCTGCAGTTAGGGTATGTAACTGTGCTAATAAGTGTTTTTACATGGTGCTCTTAAGATCAAAGCTAGAGGATCATAATGGAATGTTATGTTGTTAAGAATGTTTTAACTCTACAATCAATGCATGGTGGTTGGTGGACATATATGCATTGTCACTTTTTTTTTTTAGGGCATGCTGGCATCCCTTTCCAGCCGTGGGGATTTTACATAGTTATTTTTGTTTGATACACTTACAATTGGTGGTTTCATTATTGTCAATTTTCACTGTGTCAGTCTTCTGTGAGGTGTAATTTTTGGTGTTGACATTGTACAGTCTTAGTGTGGAATACTGTGTGGTTGAATAATAATTAATCATTGTTGTAGCTGAAAGTAAGCACTAAAACAATTTGTTTTGATGGCCTAATTTGTATATTTTATATACAAACAAGTCTGAGTCTTCTATGCTTCAAACCTGGATATTCATAAGCTTTCAAAATTGCTTGTTATAGATTAATGAACTATTGTGTAAAATGAACCAAGAGACCCCTTCACCCAGCTACTTTGGTGGATCAGATGTAGCTGATTGTCATAAGTCTTCACCATTCTATTATGACAGAAGTCAATTACAATCAGTTAAGGAAATGTCACCAATGAACAAGGAGCTTCTACGACATGGGTCTGGGCTTGATTTTACTGAAGATACCCAAATTTGTCCATACCATAATGCCTTGTTGATGACAAAATTTCAGTTCCTGCAGAAGACTTGCTGCAACCCATTTGGTAAAGAAAAACATGTAACCAAGAAGGCTTTAACAGCAGTGACCATTGCAGTGTCTGATAGGTTGAAGTTTTTTTGACTAACGTTTTTAAACTTGGTCAGAAAATTTGTACCAAATGTAGACAATAAGTGGCCCAAAGAGAATCATCCCACCAGAATAAGCAAGAATCACCATCCACATGGATGTCATTGATGCGTGCTTTACTGCTAATACTTCATGATCATTACTTGAAGAATCACCATTAAAGGTTTAACAGATCTGCAAATGGGATTCAAAGGGATAGATAAAGCACAAAGTTCTGAAAGCCCAAGCTAGCATTACTAAGGTAATTGCCACAGCTGCTGGTGTGAGCCAAGTAGATATTGCTCAACTATAAATGGAAGAGTGTCAATTGCGGTTAATGTGCTGTGCAGCCCAGCTCACACATCCAAAACAACTGTCGGTGATCGAGGAAACGGCGCTGATGAATGATGTAATAATGTAAGTAGTGACAGAAACTGTTCAAATCACTTTCTACAACAAGGAAAACAGATCATTCCAGACGAAAAAACTCCAACCGTAAATTGTAATCAAACTGATATCATGGAATCAAATGAGTGTTTTGATGTAAACAATGTATCGGTCAACAAAACAGGATCTGGCATTAATAAAGACGAAAACAGTCTCTACAACTCTGCAGATTCCTCAGAAAATAATCTCTCACCCAATACAGAGTGGCGTGTAGTAAGTTCTAGGAAAAGAAGTGTTTGCCATAGGGACAAGAAAACCCCAACAACTTCTGCAGAACAACAAACAAATAACACAGCGCTAAATACAGCTATACCATGCAAACTGCCACAGACAGTGACTATCAGATCAACTCCTCCAACCAATTCCATCACAGTAGTTGGAAATTCAAGTGTTAATGACAGGAAAAATGAAATAATAGGCACTGGTGATGACCAAGGAATGCTGTATGGGGAAAAGAGAGCATGATTTTATTTAGGAAAGGTGAAAAGTGGAACGACAGCAGAAAACGTAATTAACTTCTTGAAGAAAATCCTACCAGGTCATAGCAACTTTCATGTAGCAAAATTGGAATCTAAGGGTGTAAATAGTAGTTTTAAGATTGGTGTAGACTTTTATGTAAAAGACAAGCTAATGGACACTGCTGTATGGCCCAAAAATGTTGTAATTAAGCGTTTTTTGTTCCGTAGACCAACCATTATGCCAATAAAATAGATTATGAAGTTAAAAACAAGGATCACTGTACAAGGATGTTGCTAGTACTGAAAACCATACGCCTGTAATCATTGCAAGTGTAAATGTGCAGTGCATAAGGACCAAAATGGATCTCCTATCATTTTTTATAGAAGAAATTAAACCAGATGTTTTATGTATTTGTGAACACTGGCTAGCTGAAGCAGAAGGTGATTTCTATAAATCTGTTGAATACTTAGACATGACCAGTGCTTGGTTTCGAAGAACTGCAACCCATGGTGGGGTCTCTGTGTATGCCAACAGAGATCATAGCATCAAGGAAATTGATTTAAGCAGTTTTTGTGTGGATTTTGATCTTGAATTAGCTGCACTGTTATTAACAAATATTGATTTAAAACTTCCTGGCAGATTAAAACTGTGTGCCGGACCGAGACTCGAACTCGGGACCTTTGCCTATCGCGGGCAAGTGCTCTACCAACTGAGCTACGCGAGCACGACTCACACCCCGTCCTCACAGCTTTACTTCTGCCAGTACCTCGTCTGCTACCTTCCCAACTTTACAGAAGCTCTCCTGCGAAACTTGCAGAACTAGCACTCCTGAAAGAAAGGATAAAGCGGAGACATGGCTTAGCCACAGTCTGGGGGATGTTTCCAGAATGAGATTTTCACTCTGCAGCAGAGTGTGAGCTGATATGAAACTTCCTGGCAGATTAAAACTGTGTGCCGGACCGAGACTCAAACTCGGGACCTTTGCCTTTGTTGTTGCTGTGTACCATTCACCAGATGGTAACTTTGAGAATTTTATTGGGCATGTGGTGAACTGTTTGTGTTACCTAACACGCCTAAAGTCAAAAATCGCACTGTGTTTAGATTTTAACATACACATAGGTGATGGAGATGCCAGAGAGAGGGTCTTTATGAGATTAATTACCAGTTATGGGTTGTTTATTGCAAACAAGCTCCCAACAAGGGGTGGTGCATGCCTGGACACCATAATCACCAACCTCAACATCTGGGATTCTAAACTCAGTGTAGCTGAACCCATGATAGCAGATCACTGTGTGCTAGTAATGGAAACCAGTATGAGGAGCAAACTGCAGATAAGTACATGGCATTCAAACTAAACATTCAAAAGAAGATTTGTTAATGTAGAGAGACTAAATGATCTCAAAGCAGCTCTGTCTTGTGTAAACTGGCAGCAGAAAATTGCAGAGTTAGTAGGCAGTAATTCTTTCTTATGTCTGTTCCAAACCTTAAAAGCAATATTTGATGACATTTTTCCGGTAAGACCAGTGAAGAATCCCGTGGACAAATCACAAGGCAGGCAGAAAGTTATCAATGTGAAACAATGGTACACCCCCAAGCTCAATAAATTGAAGTGTATTGTAATAATGTGCAAAGACTGAATGAAATCAGCTTTAGACATTCCAGGTAAGAATTACATCACCGCAACTACCTAAAAGCCAAAAAAGCATATAGGAAGGCAGTAGAGGAAGCAAAAAAGAAATATAATGATACATACATTAAAGAGGCCCAAAATCTTTGTAAAGCTGCCTGGAATCTTGTAAACGAGAACAGAAAGAAGACTACTTCCTGCTTACATTCATGTAGCCCTGATGACTTCAATGAATATTTTGTCAGAATAATGGAAAAGACAGTGAGTGAAATTCCACACTCTGACCTAGATCCGACTGCAAACATAAGAAATGCAGACAGTTGCAGTATTCAAAACTGGAAGGAAGTAAACCCTGAAGACATGATAAAAACAGTGAATTCCTACAAACACTCAGAACGTGTAGACATCTATGGCATGTCCTGCACACTGCTAAAGAAAATTATTGCAGAATTAGCTCAGCCACTAGCCATAGCAATAAACAAATGTCTATCTTCTGGTGTCTTCCCAGACTTCCTTAAACTGGCGCGCACAGTACCAATATATAAGAAGGGGGATCCGTGCGAGGTGTCCAGCTTCAGACCAATCTCAGTGGTACCAGTACTAGCCAAAGTTACTGAGTCTGTGATGCACTGCCAGGTACTGAATTACTTTGAGGAAAACAACTTATTCCAAAACAAACAGCACGGATTCCGCAAAGGGAGATCAACAGTGACATCCACACTGGACTTATTAAAAACGATTCAACAGAGTTTTGAAGAGAGAGAGAGTGTGGCACTGACACTCTGTGACCTCAGCAAAGCCTTTGGCTGCATCTCACACACAACACTAATAGCCAAGTTAAGACGGTATGGTGTTGGAGGTGTTGTTCTATCAACACTCCAATCTTATTTGGAAAGCCGAAATCGAGTAGTATCCGTGCACGGAGCAACTTCTCTTGAACAAAAACTGGAACATGGAGTGCCCCAAGGATCAGTTTTAGGACCTCTCCTATTCCTCATATATGTCAATGATATGAGCTGTAATAGTCAAATGTTGCAGTTTGCAGATGACACTACCCTTATTGCCAAAGGACATACAGCTGCAGAAGCTCTTGGTGCATCAAATTTGATGTTTGAAGAAATAAAAGAATGGTTCATCATAAACAAAATGAAGATCAATGAGGAAAAAATCCAACATTTGATATGCAGTCTAACCAACATTGAAGACCAAGAAAACATGGAGACTGTCACACTGCTGGGCTTCAAGATTGACAGCAAACTCTCCATGAATGATCACACTGCATATGTATGCACCAAACTTTCTCGTGTGATATACCTCCTGAGGAAGCTGAAGAGGGTAATAACTGACCAGTTCCTCACAATAATCTACCATGCACTCTTCCACAGCCACATTAGCTATGGATTTTTGTTGTGGGGACACTCCTCAGGCAGCAAAGATGTGCTGCTATTACAAAAAAAAGCCATCAGGATCATATCCTCTAGCAAAAGACTGGACCACTGTAAGCCTATTTTCACCAGGCTAGGCATAATGACTGTTTTTAGCCAGTATGTGTTTTTCTGCCTCATTTATATAAAAGAAAATCAAAGGAATTTTAGCATAAGACAAGAAATACATAATCATGACACTCGCTGTAAAAGGAACACTGAAGTGCCAAGGTGTCGCCTATCAAGTACACAAGACAGCTTTCCAACAGTCGCCCTAAAAATGCACAATCAACTGCCTCCAGAAGTGAAATCCCTGCCACCTGAATTATTTCGGAAAAAAATTGCTCAGGACTTGAAACAACATCCATTATATTCCTTGGATGAGTTTTTCAACAGAGGTTCTAGTGAATGGACAAAATAATAAATATTGTTATGTTTTATATATAATTTTGCCTAAATTTAATCTTCTTTTTATGTTCTCAGTTAACTGCACATTTAATTTTGTGTTTTACTTAAAGCACATATTTTGCCAAAATGAAACTTTATGTGTGTGATCTACATGGTCTTTTAAACATTTTGCTTTATGGTATTTTCATTTGCTGCTATGAAGTTTTACTTTCCTGTTTAGTTATATTTCATTTTCTCTATGTTCTATGTGTTTTTGTGCACTGCATAAATATTTTCTTTTATTTGTAATATAAATTTTGTATATGGTGTTGTATAAATGTTAGTTGATAAACATTGTATTTGTGACGCAGTCTGTCCAGCCATGGCTGGTAAACGACGAAGATATAGTAATAAAGTACAACTAGAGGCTTTTCTCAAAGACACTTTTAAAGACTATGGCCCTGAAGAAACAATATAATACCAACATAGGCCCATACTGACAGACACACATTGGAGACATGTCAGCAAACTGTTGAAGATTCCATGGAGACACTTATTTTGAAAATTACTGGTTTAAGAAGCCATCACTTTGTGACAAAACACTAAAGTTTATACCTTATGCAGCTAAAAAGAAATCTTGTTGTAAATGAATTAATTATAATGATGTATTTTGCTGAGAATTATTCATTTGTTGTTGATGCTGTGCAAGGATTTCATGGGGAGAATAGTCAGGCCACATTACATCCATTTGTTATCTATTTGGGTGGCAAAGAATGTCAGCGTATTAGCATTTGTATGATTAGCAACTGCCTCCATCATGATACCATTGCTGTCCATGTCTTTCAAATGAAGTTCATAGCAAAATTCACATGACCAAGAAGATGTTCTGATCAGCTTTGTGTACCCACATGGTTCTGATCGTTCCTTCCACTGGCCAGCTGCTAAAGAGACCTGCTGAATTCTTGAGCAACATATTTTCATGACTTTAGAAGCACATTACTATCACCATTAGGAAGACAAAACAGTTTTCCCCCATCTGTCCTTGACAAAATTGTGGAACTGACTCTTTAGTATTTTTGTTTTGCAAATTTGCTGTGTTGTGTATTATACTTGTTTTATGGCATATGTTGAATGAATGTTTGAAATTGATTTATACACTCAAAAAAAAAAAATTAATTGTTGGACATAATGACCAAAATAATAACTTTTGAAATGTATTCTTACCCATCAATATGCTAGATCCAGAAATTAAATAATATAGCTTTGAAAGCTTAAAGCATGCTCTTTCAAGCTGTGGTAAGAAAAAGAGAATTGAATAAAACACAATTGGGATATTTCCTCCCAAAAAAACCCTAAAATTTGAATATAGAACATTTTGGACAACTTTGCAGATGCATATCTTTTCTTCTAGGCATCCAATGTTAGTTAAATTTGATCCATGTATAGACATCATAACTAGGAATAACCCTTTGAAGTTTGGGTTGATTGGTTCATTAGAAAAGTAGCAGTGGTCGGGCAAACCTTGGCTCTCAGAATTGCACGACGAATTTTTTAGCCACTTTAGAGGCTTGTATCTATATTTTTGCCATGTTTGATTCAGCATAAAAGTTGTTTTTGTGCAATGAAGCAAATTACCGAATGTGTACTAGAACTTTTAAAAAATCCTAGCAAACTTGGCACAATTGCACCTTTGTATATAATGCGAAGGCGAGTAGCCTCTCTTCAAAAGCCCCTAAAAATTCAACCACTGAAGATACTGAATAGAAATTTGATATATAAGCATCATAGACGATATAGAATCTTCACACCAAATTTCATTAGATTTTGGAGATGGCTGAGTGGGGACCCCTGGTCCCCTTGGCATGAAATGACCCTAGTCAAAGACCAGAATGTGGGTGCAGAAGTTAAGTAGAGGTGAAAATATTAGCACAAGGCAGGAAAAGCGTAATGACAGAATCAGATGAGTAGAAAGACTATGTGGTGACTTATTAAGTGTACCCATGCTCTGTGCTAGCCGAACAACTCGTATCAGTTTTGCAGTGAGTGGCGAAATGGTTTTGAGATTCAAATGGTTCTGGGTGCACTTGCTACTAGTTGGTATTCATCCCATGTTCCGGCTTTCTTCAAACTGATGCTGAACTGATACAAGGATCTTTGTGGCCAGGAAGGGATACGAGTTCTGTTTGTGAAGACAAATTTTCCTAGGGGTCAGGGGGAGCAGACGTCTTCCTTTCCTCCCTGCCTGTAGAACAGTCAGTAAAAACATATTATTGCTCAATTTTAGTTAAAAGATAGTGCCAAGAAACTGAAGCTCGTAAACAACTGGATACAATCTGGAATTAAGACAGCCAATGGTGAGAAAGTAAAGTACAGGTGACAGTTATAGCTGGGATTTTGCAGCAAATGATAATGTCCCAGCACGGCTGTGATTAGTTATATTCTGGCATTGAACATAAACATGGTCAACCTTACACATTTGTTACTTGCTGGCTGAATGATGTGACTGCTTTAAGTGCGCTTTTGTTGACATTTTCTCATGCGAATGAGACTGCAAGTAGCGTATTTCATGCTCAGTTGGTAAGGCAGTGAGTAACTTGCATTTAACAGAGGATATGAAACTAGACTGATGAATGGAGTTCTTTTATTCATTTGACGAGTGTGTCAGTTGATTGTATCCCTTAAAGATTCTTAAAGTATGTGCTGTCATGCACGATGTCAGAGAGAATAAAAAATCATTTTACATACATATGGTTTTTTGAGTGTTCCGCTGTCTTGCACAGAGTATTGAAAAGGCTAGGCAATGTGTCTTATTTCTCTGCCACCGTAGCAGTGTGGGTACTCTAATTCCCTCCTTCGTCTCCTTGTTGCAGACTACCTGTCATCGATATCGGACTCGCGGCTGCGAGCAAGAGCAGAAGCTGCGCTGATTGCAGAGCAGCACACCAAGTCACCTGAATGGTAAGAGCCAAGTCTTCGAGTCTTGTAATGTCACTTGTCCTTAGCATTGAAAACAAATGGAGATTGTTCAAAAATATTTACTGAGTGACTCGATATAACGTAGGCTATAAAGTATGGTAGCTGTCTTTAAATCTAGATAAATGCAGGATAACGGCTCTACAAACAAAAAGATCCTGACAGTGTCACATTACAAAATTAGTGGCGAAAATCTCAAACACATCACATCATTTCAAATATTTAGGGGTATTATCAAGGACCAATCTGAAGTGATAACACAATGAAATCAGTAGTAGAGAAGGCGAGTGAAAGAATTAGATTCATTGTAAGTGTTCTGGGAAAGAGCAAGAAATTGCATCCAAGACACTAGTGCAACCAAAGTTTGGAGTCTTTATCAAGGAAGCTTGACAGCAGACACTGAACGAGTTCAGAGATGTGTGAATTCAGATCAGGTAGCTCATATGAAAGTGTAAATAGCTCAGAGAACTTACATGGAAATCTTTGGGAGAAAGAGAGCACCAGTCTCATGAAATTCTGTCGAGTGAATATTGAGAACCGATATTCAAGGAAGACTGCAAGATGGTTCTGCTGCTCCATCATATATTTCACATAAGAACCATGAGAATAAGACAAGAGAAACTGGGGCATGTACAGAGGCATATAAACAGTATTTTTCCCCCACTCAGTTTGTGAATGGAATAAGACAGAAAATAAACAGTACTGGTAAGATGTAGCCTCCCAACACTCACTGCACAGTGGCTTGTTACATACACACAAGGTGTTTAAAAAAGTACCACATATTGCTACATGAGGTAGTACTGGCCAAAACTAGAAGAAAAGTTTCTATAATTACGTGTATGGAAACCAATACATGTTGAGATATGGGCCATTTTACGTGTGACGAGTAATGTGCAGTATTCGGTGGCACAGACAGGATTCACAGGAGATGGCATAGAATATTACGACAGTTTGCCCGTGTCAGCAGATGCAAATCCTCAAGTAGTCATGAAGGTGAGGCATCAGTATCTCTTCAGTTTCGAAGTGTGGGCAGGAGTGGCAGACTCATAAGACCATACACTTTACCAGACAGATTAACAGGTGCTGTGTATCACTGATTTCTGCACGATAAATTACCAACACTGCTGGACAATGTCACCCTTGCGGAAAGGCAGTGATTGTGGTTTACGCTTGATGACGCACTACCCCATTTTCTGCTGATGGTGCTACGGTACCTCATGGGTGATGGATTGGTCAAAGAGGTCCTGTGACATGGCCTACCTGTTGACTGGACTTGAATCAGTTGGATTTTTGGTTATGGGTATATTTAAAGGCATTGGTGTATTCCCAACTGATCGACAATGCTCAGACATTACAGGATTGTGTGACACTCTCCAAGTGCAGCCTTGTGTATTTGTAAGATTGGCTGGTGCCCTGCAAAGAAGGGCTGAAGGATGTTTCAGGAATGTGGTAAACACCTGAAGCACTGTCTATGGAGTCTGCTTTTACATAACACTCAGGTGGGAATGAGAACATAGATTGGTCCATATCTCAACATGTATCGGTTTCTTCCACACAGATCAAAAAAAGTTTCACATCACTTCGGTTCAGAGAGTTCTGGAACCTGTACAGAAAATTGGAATAGAGATCAACATAAACATCATTTCTGCCCTTTTTATTGCTCATGAAAACCACACATTGCATGTTGTACCACCATACAGCGAGACCTTCAGAGGTGGTGGTCCAGATTGCTGTACACACCAGTACCTGTAATACCCAGTAGCATGTCCTCTTGCATTGATGCATGCCTGTATTCATTGTGGAATACTATCCACAAGTTCATCAAGGCACTGTTGGTCCAGATTGTCCCACTCCTTAATGGCAATTCGGTGTAGATCCCTCAGAGTGGTTGGTGGGTCACATTGTCCATAAACAACCTTTTTCAGTCTATCCCAGGCATGTTCGATAGGGTTCATGTCTGGAGAACATGCTGACCACTCTAGTCGAGCGATATCATTATCCTAAAGGAAGTCATTCACAAGATGTGCACGATGGGGGTGCGAATTTCCTTCCATGAAGACGAATGCCTCACCAATACGCTGCCGATATGGTTGCACTATCGGTCAGAGGAGTGCATTCACTTACCGTACAGCCGTTACGGTGCCTTCCATGACCACCAGTGGTGTACATCAGCCCCACATAATGCCACCACAAAACAGCAGGGAACCTCCACCTCACTGCACTCGCTCTAAGGCATTCAGTCTGATCGAGTTGCCTCCAAACACGTCTCTGACGATTGTCTGGTTGAAGGCATGTGTGGCACTCATCGGTGAAGAGAAAGTGATGCCAATCCTGAGTGTTCCATTCGGCATGTTGTTGGGTCCATCTGTACCATGCTGCATGATGTAGTGGTTGCAAAGATGGACCTCGCCATGGACATTGAGAGTGAAGTTGCACATCATGCAGCCTATTGCACACAGTTTGAGTCGTAATATGACGTCCTGTGGCTGCACGAAAAGTGTCATCCAACATGGTGGCATTGCTGTCAGGGTTCCTCCGAGACATAATCCATAGGTAGCGGTCGTCTACTGGAGTAGTAGCCCTTGGGTGGCCTGAGTGAGGCATGTCATCGACAGTTCCTATCTCTCTGTATCTCCTCCATGTCTGAACAACATTGCTTTGGTTCACTCCGGGATGCCTGGACACTTTCCTTGTTGAGAGACCTTCATGATACAAAGTAACAATGCAGACACGATCCAAGCGTGGTATTGACCATCTAGGCGTGGTTGAACTACAGACAACACTAGCTGTGTACCTCCTTCCTGGTGGAATGACTGGAACTGATCGACTGTCAGACCCCCTCCGTCTAATAGGTGCTGCTCATGCATGGTTGTTTACATCTTTGGGTTGTTAACATCTCTGAACAGTCCAAGGGATTGTGTCTGTGGTACAATATCCACAGTCAGTGTCACTCTTCAAGAGTTCTGGGAACCGGGGTGATGCAAAGCTTTTTTTGATGTGTGTAGTTCTGACTTTTGCAGAAATAAGTTAAACTTTTTTATAAACGTCCTGTACATGTAAATGTAGAAGTTGGAGGTGTCCAATGTATCATTATCGAGTAATTTGATGTCGATGTATTAGTTTTATAATGTCACTGGGCTAGGACAGATGAAGTGTAGCAAAAAAATCAGTCAGCCAGTCAACTACTTGTAACTATTAACTTCTGGCAGTGGGAAAAATAACCAAAACATACTAAATAACAGAAGTTAGTAATTGAAGAACCCTCATAAAAATGAGATGTTATTTTGTTGCTGTAGTTTTCAGCATTTATTGTGTTGCTGTGGAGAACTGTTTGTTTTACACAGCTGTACAGCATGTCAACTCTCATGATTACAACAGCCCGTACAGCCATGCATCATGGACATTCGCATACAAACAATTTAAACTACTGCGGCTTTCCTGACCTCCAGGTCCAGACGAGTAGTCACTGTAAACTGACACTGGCACAAAACCACAGTTAGAGCTTTAGCCATTATCATTGTAGAGTATGTCAGTTACTGGTACTGTTTTAATCATACCTATTTATTTATGCTTTCTATCTTCCAACTGCATGCTTCCATAACTGAGTATTCAGCATGCTTGAATGCCATGTGGGGGATCCGGGTTCAGTTCCTAGTAGTACCAGTAATGGGAGTACAGAAAACGGGATGCATTCAGCCTTGCGATATTAGTGGGGAAGCTACTTGAGTGGGAAGTGGCAGTGCCAAGGTGTAGAGGGCTGTCAGTGGCTGAGGGAGCAGTGTCCTGACCTCCTGTTGCTCCTTACTGCATGCATATGATGCCATTTCTGGAGGAAGACACAACAGCCAGTGAACACTGCATGCCACATTGGGGCAGAAAGAGAAGCTGGAAATTTTCCATCTCTGGAGGAAGACACAACAGCCAGTGAACACTGCATGCCACATTGGGGCAGAAAGAGAAGCTGGAAATTTTCCATCTCATCTTCCATCTCACCCAAGTATTATTCACTCTTCCCTAATCAGTGAAGTTCTTCTCCAGATTTAATTTCTTATGTACCACTGGCATGTATTTTATTTGTCATTACTCACAAAATCAATATGTAAAGGCCTTTTTTTTCCACTCCATAATTTGACAACACTGACTCTGACAATGACAAGCTTTAATCTCACTGTTGCTCTTATGCATTAGCTGAATTGTTTTGGTGAATAGCTTTATTCGTGGTGATTGTATTATGAGTGCCCCGTTGTCAGTAGCACTAAGGAAGAAATGAGCTGTGCTCGGAAGTGACTAAAGCTGCGGAGATTATTTGTAGACTGCAGCTGCAGTACTGTAATAGCTGTTTAGTGAATGAAAAATCTCTTTAAAAGTGGATGTGCCTGTGGCGAAGAATGTTTGGTAGGTTATCCATGGGTAGGAACATAGAGACAGCTGAGTGTATGATTCTTGACAACTGTCAAGCTGGAATTGATGATATTGGCCATGAGATAAACATTAACAACATTTCAGTGTTTGCAATCATCCGTGAATTTCTAAAGGATCACAAAGTTTGTGCTCACTGTATGCCATTTCAGCTGACAGCCAAACAGAAACAAGAACATTTAGAAGACAGGAGATGAGGTATTGTATCTGGAGGACAGTGTACCATGGAACACATCATGTTTCCAGGTCAGTATTTCAATGAAGGAATCCACACCATCGAAATCAGTTTGTGGTATTTACTACTGTTTTTGTTGTGAGACATGATGTTGTGTTTTGTGCAGTGTTTGTAAATATTATTGGTTCTGCATATTTAAATGCTGTATATTAAAGCTATTTGGAGGATATTGTTAATTCTTCAGTTACAGAATTTTATGGAGAGTAAAATTCTGCAAATTTTTAAAATATTGACATAACATGTGGATATTTAAGCCATACTTCATCAGTCATACATAATCTTCTACCTTGAAACAGAGAGTCTTCTATCATGAAACACATGATATTTGCAAATGAATTGAATTTCTTTAATGTCCTAACAATTTTCCCTGTCTTGAAGATGGAAATTCGTGTCAGTTTCCAATAGCTTCTATTTGAAAATGTTTTTAATTTATATCTGGTTTCTGATAATACTTCTTCTTAGCTTGGTTTCAATTACTGACTGCTTATGTGTAACTAGAGTAATAATGTAACACATAGACTACTAAATACAGTAATGACATTTTCTCAATTGCAGTACATAACATTGAATGGAAGTGAAAGTCTGAAAAGTATTCTAATATACAATATTCTCCTCTACTGGCAGATGGAAAGCTGTGAAGGGAGGTCGTGAGTTTACATCTACATCAGTACTCTGTGAACCACTGTGAAGTGCATAACAAAGGATATGTCCTACTGTACAAGTTTTAGGGCTTTTTCCAGTTCCATGCCGGCCGAAGTGGCCGTGCGGTTAAAGGCGCTGCAGTCTGGAACCGCAAGACCGCTACAGTCGCAGGTTCGAATCCTGCCTCGGGCATGGATGTTTGTGATGTCCTTAGGTTAGTTAGGTTTAACTAGTTCTAAGTTCTAGGGGACTAATGACCTCAGCAGTTGAGTCCCATAGTGCTCAGAGCCATTTAAACCATTTTGAACCAGTTCCATTCTCTTATAAAGCACAGGAAGAATCACTGTTTAAATGTGTCTGTGCATGCTGTAATTAATCTAATCTTGTCCTCGAGGTCCCTACAGGAGTGATATGGAGGGGGCTGTAGTATATTCCGGGAGTCATCATTTAAAGTAGGTTCTTGAAACTTTGCAAGTAGACTTGTCAGGATAGCTTCCATCTATCTTCAAGAGTCTGCTAGTTCAGTTCTTTTAACTCTGTGACACTCTCCTGTGGGTAAAAAAAAACTGTGGCCATTCTTGCTACCCTTCCATGTATGCATTCAGTATCCCCTGTTAGTCCTAATTGGTGTAGGCTCCACATACCTAAGCAATATTCTAGGATGGGTTGCATGAGTTATTAGTAAGCAATATCCTTTGTAGACTGGTGGCATTTGCCTAGCATTCTACCAATAAACCAAAGTTTGCTACCTGCTTTACCCACTACTGACCCTATGTGATCGTTCCATTTCCTGCCCCTAGAAAGTTTTACAGTCTGGTACTGGATGAGTTTTCCGATTCTACTGTGACTCACTGATATTATATTCATAGGGTACTGCAGTATTTCACTTTTTGAAGTCCACAGTTCTACGTTGCTGAACATTTAAAGCAAGTTGCCAGTTTTTGCACCATTTTGATATCTTATCAGTGTCTGCTGTGGGTAGCTCAGTTGGTAGAGCACTCACCTGGGAAGGGCAAAGGTCCAGTGTTCAGTCTCCAGTCCAGCACACAGTTTTAATCTGCCAGGAAGTTTTGCAAACAGAAAAAGTTGGAAATGTTGAAATCACATTTGAGGTATTTTAAAGAGGAAGAAGATGTCTTTCTCATTTGCATGGTAACTGTTGATGAGATGTGTGCCCATCAATATGAACCTTAGAGTAAGTGACAGAGCAAGAAATGAAAATGTCTGTCTTTTCTGATAGCAAAAAAGTCCAAAATCCAACGTTCTGTAGGATAGTTGATTATTATACTGCTACGGGATATAAAATGTCCATTACTGTTTCATTACACTCATAAAGATTAAAAGTGAACAGTGACATGTAATGTGGTCTACCATGATATCTAAAACCCAAAATCAAAATGAAGAGGAGAGGGAAGATTTCAAGAGGCATTGCTTTTGCTTCAACATAATTCCTGCCCCCTCATACACCTGGGAAAACAATCCAGTCCATTCAGAATCTTAGAACTGAATTGCTTGAGCATCCACTGTACAACCCAGGTCTATGTCCAACAGATTTTCACCTTTTTGGCCCAAAGAAGGAGCACCATATGAATCCAAATTGTGGAGGTACTGCACAATGCCACAGAGCTCTTTCTAGGGCAGAATTAGGAAGCTTGCTAACTTCATGGATGTTGAGGGAGATTATGTAAAGATCAGATGTTACGTGCAGTGTTGTCTTCCAAAAAAACAATATTATATTTTATATTTCATTGTGTTTTTACTACATACTGGAATTCTACACACAGCATCCTTCATTTCATGTGATATTGATCCCAGGGCACAATGATGACAGGGACATTAGTGTACATACCACATTAATGATCCCATCTCATGTTACTGATACAGTGATTAAAGAGGTGGTATTGTATATGGCTGTTTAGCTGCAACCGTGTGATCAGTATAAATTTGTTGGTCATATGGGACAGTGTTGTATCGAGTGGTCATAGCCACTTTAGGTGTCTAGTTGTATCCTTTGTTGGAGAGATTTGGTACCCCAAGAATGCTGTATATTTGCCAGTAAAGCTATGTGCACACCTTATTGTGTCTCTTGAGGTACTCATTCTTTACTAATGTAGGACAGCCTGGTATTATGTGGTCCATGATCTAATGGCATGCTACACAAAGTTAACATCTGTCATCTTGAGTGTTTTTCAGTTTAGCTTTTTCACAGTTCTTTGCCTTCAAGGCTTGTTATTGAGCAGCTACTACTAGAGTTACTGTCTCTGCACTCATTTTTCCTCTTCTAAATAAGAGGTGCGTCTGATGTCTGTCAATATTTAAATTCTCCATACGGCTTGGGAAAAGACCATACAGAGATTTCTGTTTCCAGAACTGTTTCAGCTTAGTCTGAGTTTCCATTTTGATGTTACTTTGGAAAAGTGTATCATTAGCAGCACCTTCTGCAGTCTGTGAGAGCTTTTTTGCAATTTTTCTGTGGTATGTGAGAACTTTCTTGCAATTTTCTTCCCCTGGGCAGTAATTTCTCTGTCTCCATTTGCCATCTCAGACTGTATTATCTGACACATTAGTGGATCATTCACACATTTAGTTACAAACCTGCTAAATTCAGCTCTGGCTCTTTAATAAGCTGCCTCTATTTGCATCACATCTTGCTTGACTTCCTTTTCAGTTATGCATAGCATGTCGAATTCAGCTCCTGAACGACTTAACAATACTTTGTAAGCAACTTCTGTGTCTTACAATCTGCATGTGAAAGTCTTGTTAGATACAGTCTATCAGACTGAAGCAGTATTCAGCTACAGATACTGCCAGTAATCCTACAACCATAATTTTGTTCTGGAGTTGAGTTCGTTTCTTAGCACCTATTATTCTGAAGATGGTCATTGTATGACCAAAACCGGTTATGACTGTGTCATAAACATGTGATTCTGTCTGGCTGTGTTGACTAAAATCCCCCACGATAACATGGGTGCTCCTCTCTCCAGCACCTTTGTTTTTCTCATGTAATTTGCTGTATGTTTGATACATCAATGACTCCCCTTTCTATTTAAAAAATTATAACTATGTGTTACATACAAGATGATAACTTCAAAAATATCCACCATGTTGATGACATAGCCTCATACATCATGCCACTCCTCCTCCTCCTCCCCCCCCCCCCCCGCCCCCCCCCAATCCTATCTCATTCTACTTGACTTTAAATTTCTGTTTATCTATCATTTTTGTTTTAGAAGGGTAGTTTACATCTCTGGACTGCTCTGTACTATGCAAACTGTAATGTTATGTCACTGAGGATGTCTCATTAGATGTAAGAGAGCGTCTGTAGACCATAACCTTGTCAGTTGAAATAAAATCATAAATAAAAGAAATGTGACGAAACTGAGAAATGAGTTTTTCTTTTACACAGTATTTCACTGCAAGACAGTAGAATTTTGTCATTGCCCACTTAAAAGCGCTGTAAATGGAGGAAATTTGTGGCGTCAGTGTTGCTACAAAGACATGGTGGAGTGAGGAGGGGTACTGAATGCGTTGCAGGCCGGGAGAGTTAGGCGGCTGCCCATCACCGCCCCGCTGCCCGCCCAGCAGGTACCGTGCACAGGCTGGCCTGTGCAACAATGTGCGCCGACCACTGTGGGGCGCCGCAGGTACACCCTTCCTCAGGCTCGCACCACCTGTCTACGCTGATGGTAAGTACAGCACAGCAAGGGGCTTCCAGGGGGAAAAAAATAAAAAATAAATAAATAAAATTAAAAAAAAAATTGATCAGAAGTGACCAAATCTACTCGAGAGGTAGACATGGTGAAGTCACCTACTGTGAAGATTGATCTGTTCCATTCCCTTTCCTCTGTCTACTTGATATCCTTGGTATACCTAAACCATCTATCACATACAACTTCTCTAACAAGCAGGTATCTGTGACCCTGCACCCAACCTCTACAGACATTCCTTATGTCTATAGTCTGTCTGCAAACTGAAGAACAAGAAGGTGAGTCCATGCTGTTTCTACCAGGCTGTGTCACCTACTGTAAGCATAAAGTAACTTGGTGCTTTACACAGTGAATTCTAGGACTACAAGCATGTGGTTAGTGGATGAATGCAGGTTTAGTGCAAAAGCCATCTCCCCCCCCCCCAAAAAAAAAAGTCCCCTTCGAGGTCACTCCTTGATCTCCTTTCAAGGTCACCCCTTCTTTCTCTCTTCTCCTTCCTGTCTCCTCTCCTCACTCCTCCCTCTCGTCCATACCCCCCCCCCCTTCTCATCACTCATACAGGGTTGTCAAGGTTCTGGTGGAACCAGCCCACTTGAACTACTTATTAAATTCAAGTGGCAATAGGTCAGTTAAAATGGTGGAACTGGGATTCATATGTCTACTGCAATGTTGGAAATGGCCCTTTTGTACTACTTTAAATTACTGTATTTCTAAAATCAGGATGGTGAACTTAGGTCAGATAAAAATATGGAATCAGCATTTTATATCTGCTTTTATAATTTGTTCATAAACAATTGCACTGGAACAGGCAGTAACTGGCGCAGCAAGTGAAAACTGGAGCGGGCAGTGTCCACCCATGAACTGATCAGGATCCCTGCCATACCACTGTGCATCTACTGGCTGGGCACATCAGCTGGCTGTTTTGTGCAAGCTCCCTCCAAGTTTAAACTTGTTCTTCACCCTCCCCCCACCCCCACCCCCTCCCACCCCTCTCAACCACTACCACCACCAGCATCACCACTCCTCTAACAGCTAATATGACCAAGCTCTCTGCAAGTTTTGATTTGCTCATCAGTCTCAGTTGTGGGCCAGCTTGTCTCAGAAGAAGATACAACAGCTTTATGATACCCTTCCCATCCGAATCAGTGCCTAAATCCAGGCCAGAGGGATGCAACATCATAGTGAAAAGTGGGCTCATCCTGACAAGTTATTTATTTATTTGACTCAATTTGCAATCACTGAAATAAGATCACATACCCTTTCAACTCATGAAGTTTCATTTTATTTCTTCCTCCCCTTCTGAGTGCTTCACTTCTTTTGTCAGGAAGTGTATAGCAGCGGCTCTTGTTGAATTAGATAATGAGGGTTACTCTAATCAGTTCAATATCCAGTTTAAGACATTGACAGGGGGTTTCTGTGACACATAATATGTTTCTTTTTTCTCCTTAGGGGAGAGGAAGGAGAGGGGAGGGGGTCACCTGGAGGGAATGATGGTGATTTTTATAGGGAGGGTTAGAATCAATGTACCATTTGCAGTATTCCCTACTATGCTGTATTGCTATGGCAGGCTCTAGTTTAGTAGCCAACGTTGGCAATGGGCAGTAACACTATTTACTGGTGTGAAGTCATGAGACTTTGTTGTATTGTGCTTATAATACAGGCTGTTCCATGAAGTTATACCAATGTTTCTGCAATGTGTCTTTCAAATCAGTGGCAACACAGTGTGCTAACACACCTGTTAGTGTTCTTTTCACTAAATTCATTAACACTACACAAAAAAACAGAAGTTAGCAAGTAACACAGCTGACACCAGAAGTGCACACAAACAGAACTTATGCAAGTCACCATATGTTGCACTTCGGTGCTAGAAAGGGAATTAATTTTTAGTCTGCCTGTATGGCAGCTGTAGCACTCTTCCAGGAAAGGACACTTCTCCTACCACAAGTAGTGTTTCGTCTTCAGTTTATTGATGGACTATAGGATGTGTCAGTCTGCTGGATACTGGGACACTTGACTCTTTGGGAAAATAAGCAAGCAGATAAGAAAGCCAAATACAACACTACATGACACAATGTTCCATTCACCTGCATGATGTCATCTTGCTCTTGAGTGAGACAGTCATGCAGCTGTGGGAGGAGAAGTGGCTGCCAGTGAGGCACAATAAGCAGAGAAGTCAACTATCCATTCATGGCACACGGCATACGTGTCACTCCAGTGGGGTGTACTCACCTTGACTTGCCTTCAAATATGACACTTCCATGAACTCATGGCTTCAGTTTTGTAATGCTATTGATAAATTTGTATTGTTTTTTATTTTTACTACAACATCCCTGTGTTTCACAGTATAAATCAACAATTTTTTAATAAAACTTGAATTAAATTTTGTCAGCATAAGTTTTGCTATAAATACTGTTTATTTTTAAATAAGATGGAAGGATAACCATACAGAGCAAAAATGTTTTGTGGTTATGCGGTGCTTTGATAGGATAAGCAAACAAAGCAATCTAAATGAGGTAATGACCGATAGGTATCCTACACACCAAATGTACTGGTAATGCAGTTATGCTCTTAATTAAGAAGGCTACTAGGTATAGTATTGTAATCTATTCTTACTTATGATAGTCTTCAGTAGCCCACAGTAGTTTTATGGCTCTATCTTTTAGTCCATGTATCAGTTAGCTACAGTTACCTGTTAAACTGTTTCAGCTCATTCTGTTGCCTATGTCATTTTCATAATCCTCTCAATGTCTTTTATCCTAAGTTTTAAAAATGACAGTAAACATGATTTTTGTACATCCATGTCTGTATTAACCACACTTATCTCATAAAAGATAGTAGTGCAGGTGCTAAACACCTGCCCGTTGTGCGACTAAGCCATCAGAGCATCAACAATTCAAATATAACAACTTCACACCCATTCATATGTTGGAAGTCAAGCACTTCATTTTCACATCCCTGACTTAGACTTAATCACTGTTAATCTTCCCATAAAGCCAAATATTATACCAAAATGTCTTGGACCAACGCTTGACTACAAATATGTCTGGTGACACTATCTATTAACCCCCCAACAACAAACTTACTCCACTAAATTGTCTGACTTGGAATTCCATCTTTCCACCATTACCTGCACCTTTAAAACAGCAAATCTACTCAATGTCAGTTGTGCCAACGTAATTATCATCTTTCCACCTCCTAGAATCCATCAGTTATTCTGCAAAGATGTAAGCAACTCGCTGGTTTGTTTGAATATCACAGTGCCTTAGTAAACTGTCAGAGGTAATATGCCTTTGTCTTCCTGTGACATCTAAACTGTCTTAGCCATTTATAGAGGGACACACAGTTTAATGTGGACTCAATAACAAACTGCAGCTTGGCATTTTTCACATTCCTAAAAGTGATAGAAGGGATAAGGGATAGACGAAAACCCGTTGTTTGGCACTTAACCAGTGAGCCCCCGAACCACCAGAACTCACAGTTGCTCATATGCCATGCACTCTGCCTCACTTTCCCACCTGTCTACCCTCTCTGTCTCTCACCTGTACTTACTAACCAAATTCCCTCCTTCCTTTAAATTCCTCAACATCCCCATAACCCAAAACCTCTGATTATCTCAAGCAGTGACACCCCCTCAATCTTTTCCAAATTCACTCACCACATTTCCACTTCCCTTTTATTCCATGTCTTGTGTATGATATCCCAAAGTAACTGTATCACACTCCCTCTTCATCCCTCACAACTCTGTCCCATCTCTTATCCCTCCAATCATCTGTGGCTCCAGCCCCACTTCCCTAACTCTTTCCACACACCAGTCACTTCATTATTTCTCTCTATCTCCTGTTGCCACAATGCAACTCTCATACTTTCTATCACCTGCACAGCCCTTGACATTTTATCAGTTTTCACTTCCCATTTCCTCACATTTCCTCCCCTCTTTATTGTCCCCTGTAACTAAAATATCCAATACCTAATAACAGCATGTGTTGTATCACTATGTATACAGTAGCAGCTAATCTTTTTGTAAACATATTTCATATATGTAACTCACCTTAAATTGTATTTCAGTAATTGTTTTAACCTACTTAGTATATTTTTAATGCTTTTAAATTTAAAATTACTATTTTTGTATTTTGAATTGTTATCTGTTGAAGACCATAATTATTGCTTCTTTCCTCCTGGGAAGTGAAATCATCAATAAATAAACTATGTTTGTCCCCATTGCATCTATGGTCCCAACATGAGTAATGCTGGTTTTTCCAGAAGATATGTGCCAACTTAAACAAACATATGTAACAGTTTCATGTTTCATACTGACAAAATGTTCACACTTAAAAAGTGACTTCCTTACACACACACACTAATAGGAAATGAGAGACATGCAAGATGAAAAGTAGGCTATAGGGGCATTAACAAAAAGAGATTTTTTAGTAAAATATGATAGCATCAAATTGCCACAGTAGGGTCAGTAATTATGTCACTGGATGTGTTGGAGCATTCCTCCCAGGCAGAGACCCCACCAACGTAGCATGACAAGTGACATAATACTGTACCTGTCATGGCTGATATGTGGCAGTGGCATGGCATGGTGTGCGTTTGAGCCAACACCAATAGAAGTGATTGGCAATAGTACCATGGCACCGTGTCTTCTTCGGAAGATGAAGGTATTCTTGCTTTATTCTACTTAATTAATATTAACAATAATCGAAAAGGCATTGTTGGACATCTCCTTACTGGCATACTAATGTCAGTGAACATGGTGCTTTTAATATATTTAAAGTGGTCAATAAATATCTCACTTTCCTTTTATTTATTTATTTATTTATTCATTTTTTTTATGACACACTACAATTCGAAAATTGTAGCTGAAATGTTGAAGGCAATATAAAACAGATGCAGCAATAGAGTGGTCTTAACTTGTCCACCAGGTAGTTCCCAACACCCCAGGAGCTAAAACATAATTGTGCAGCGCACTGGTAAGGCTGTGTATTGTTCTGTAATTTGTTTGCAGCAGTAGCAAAATTCAAACTTTGTGGCAGATTAAAACTGTGTGCCAGACTGTGACTCAAACTCGTGACCTTTGCCTTTCGGGAGCAACTGCTCTCCCTAGTGAACTACCCAAGCACAACGCATGACTCAACCTCACATCTTTACTTCCACCAGTACCTCATCTTGTATCTTCCAAACTTCACTGAAGTTCTCCTGCGAATCTTGCAATATTAGACTAGCATCCCTGGAAGGAAGGATATTGCAGAAATGTGGCTTAGCCACAGCATGTGGGATGTTTCCAGAATGAAAATTCTGAAAGTAGCAAAACTTTTGGAAGCTGTGTCAGACCAGTTCCAGATAGCTAAAGAAGTCGTCTCGATTGGCCTGACATAGGAGCACCGTTTTCACTAATGCCAAAAAGGAATTATCACATGATACCTCCATTTTATCAATTGACTGTCCCATTTTGCCTTAGTTGCTTTAGTGGTATGTTACAGTAGCTCAGCACAGGGATTTTAATGTCTACGTGCTCTGCACATGTGTTCTTGCAAACAAACAAAGGATTAATTATTTAATGGAAAGTTAAGTCTGCAACTTAGTGTGTCATCTTTATGGTAAGTAGTACTCTGTCTTTTCCTTCATTGTTGGTATTCCAACCTCGAGTTTCCAATGTTTCATTAATTATGTAACTACTTTTCAAAGTGATAGTTAAGACTTTATGACTACTCCTCCTACAATCATAAGGTTCATCAATCATTTTCAAATAATACCAACCTTATCAGTAAAGTCATTGACCTCTAAGTGCTGCTCTGCTATGCTTGTGACATACTGCCATGCTTTTAATAGACTTTTTAATAAAAATAATGACATTATTATGAAAAATATAGATTGGTACTCACCATATAGAAGAGGTGTTGAGTCATAGATAGGCACAGTAAAAAGACTGTTAATGAGTAAGCTTTCAGCCAAAATGCTTTCTTACGAATTAGACAACATGCACACTCATTCACGCAAACACAACGCACACACACTTGAGCACTGTATCAGGCTGCCGAGGTGTGCTTGTATATGTTGTCTAATTTGGAAGAAAGGTTTTTGGCTGAAAGCTTACTGTTGTGCCTATTTACGACTCAGCATCTTTGCTGTGTGGTGAGTAACAGTCTATCCTTTTTGTAACATTATCATTAATCCAGCCTGTATTTTCCATTATTTAATAAAAATAGTAATAATTCACTGCATGTATGTGTATAATATCACCTATTACAAGTATTGCAACTGCATAGCAGGTCTCAGTGCTACACCACAGCCTCCTGGTCTGCCGCCACCGCAGATAGTAGCAGCAGCACTGTCCAAACTAAAGGCTGGTGTGAATGAGCATAGCTATGTCACAGGTCTCGCTGCTGTGTGGGGTGACATGCTAGCCCACGATCTAGCAGCCACCATCAACATTAGTAAGTCATCTGTCAACAGGTATCTGTTACATTGTTTACACTCAACACCCACCAGCAGAAATGAACTTGTATTTGTTCAACAGATTCAGTGGACTGCTGTACTCACAATCACTCTGAGTGCTACCCAGAGAGGAGCAATAAAACATGCAATGCCTATATGAGGTCATTGCCATCGATTTCAGATGACTGTAAACTAGGTGAGTGTTGTAGAAACATAGTTTATTGATTGTTTTTTCTTCTTGCTAATAATCCATATCATCTAAGCTTGATCTTTAGTGTCTTATTCATTTTCTTGCTGTAAAGTAATATTTATTTACGTTCCAGAAGGATTTCACCTTTTAATATAAAAGTCATCTTCAATGCATTTTTTAGTTGCTCATCTGTTATGCTAAAACCTGTAATCAAGTATTATATTGGAGCAAGAAGAAGACGTTTGCATTGATAAAAAGAATATTTATCTACTTACTATAGATAATGGCCACCCCAAAAAGTTTGCTGTAAAGTCAATTTCATGATGCCTAGTAGTTTAATAATGATAAAGCAATTGCTAAAATGATCTCTATGATCAGCTGTAAACATTCTACATCATACAACAAAATGCGTGAAGAGCTATCTGTAGCTCTAGTTCATATCACAATCAGCAAGTTAAGTATGTGTAAAAAATGACATTCCAGAATGGTAAAGATACACCGTGCTCTAACAACTATGTTAGAAAGATAGAGTGAGGACATCAGCACAGTTTTTTTTTAAGGATCATAGCATTATTGCTAATACACAGGTGCTAAACAAATACAGAAGAATATCATATGCGTTGTACAAAAAGTTTTGTTAGTTTTCAGTTCAGTGTCTGAGAACTGTCAAAGAGCCCCAGTAAGTTTCATTAGTGTGAAGAGATAACTATACAATATATTGAGCTGCTTGTTAACCATTCTGGTACTGAAACACATGGTAATTGAAAAAAAAAACAAAATTCTTATTTCGGTTTTTAGATATTTTGGTTCCACAGGAGAAGACTGTTTCACCATCCTTTCATCTGACTATTGCAGTGGTGTAAGTAGACACAATAAATGTATCACACACTTAAGTTTTATTGTGGTTGCAGTCGACTCAACAGAGAGTTGTTTTGAATAATTAAGGGGGAAATAATTTTATTGTCCTTATCTGATCTACTAGTGGAGGACAGGTGGTGGTGTAAAATTCCCGATCGGCATGCTTTATGCTATTTTCGTAGGTTAAACCTCTCCACGGTGTCTCATGGAATGAGATCATGTAACTTCAGTGTTCACTATCTCCCTTCGTTCAGCCAACCAGAGAGGCTTACATTAGGTATGGAGCACATGACTAAGGAGAGAATAATGTTATAAGCAGTATTTTGTTCCGTAATTCTGTAATGTTTTTGAATTTTTTGCAGAAGTACGAGAGCAGATGAATGCAGTGACAGCTTTCCTGGATGGTTCAGCTATATATGATGAGCTAGGACCATCTTATCGCAAAATGGAAGGAGGAAGAGTTGACGTAGATGCATGTTCAAGGTTTGTTCCATTTCTAGGTCATTATTATCTGACCTATCTGAACGAGAGCATTTGGTAATGGAAAGTGTTACGCCATAAGTATCACTTTGGTGCTTATAAAAGTTTGTGGAGCTGTTCATCACATAATGAATATTAAATGATTAAAAGCTTCATTTAATTTCAAACATGTCCCTCATGATCATTATCATCATCAGTATGAAGTGTGACCTCCATGGGCACAAATGCATTCTTTATTCATTATGACATGGAAGCTAATGCCTCTGGCCATCATCTTGAGAAGTTTGTTGCCTTGCCCGAAACACATGCAGTGGTAGTTCATGAAGATTACTGTCTAGAACCTGAAGTATACATGTGTACATCACATCTCACATACACTCTATGGCTGTTACATCAGGGAACTGGGCAGGACACTTGAGCATCTGTACATTCCTGAACATTTTTTTGGTATGAACTGCAGTGTGGGTCTTGCATTGTTCTGCTATAATATGCCATTTGGTATCCTGGTTATAGAGAATAGAACAACAGGGTTTACAATTCTTGCCTCATCTCTGTCAGCATTCACTCTCTCTTCAGCAATTACCAAATTAGTCCTGGTGTCACACCCAATAGCTCCCCATCCAGTTATTCCAGAAGTTGGAGAGGTTTGGGTCCCAATAATCACTGCTGCCTGTGGCATAGCAACAGGTTGACTATAGATACATTGTAGTCAACCTAACTGCCAAAAACTGAAGCGAGACTCATTGCTGAGCAACAGAGGATACCATTCAGTGTCCCAGTTGACTGGCTCTATGTGAGTATGTGTTGTCCTGAATCTGTCTCATCACCAGACATTCTATAGTCATTGCACTACAACCAACTGTCTGTGCAGTCTGTCAGTATGATGCTCCCATGTCCCTCATGTCAGCAGTTTGACTTTTTGCAAAATCCTACAGATGGCTACAACAAAATCAAACAGTGGAAAATCCAGGATAGAATGTAACAGTAGTTTGAAAAGGATGGTTGCTGCTCACCATATAGCAGAGATGCTGAGTCACAGATAGGCACAACGAAGAGACTTTCAGAAAGTGAGTTGCATTTGCATGAGTGTATGTATGCACACTGTCTATTTCTGGTGAAGACTGGTTGGCCAAAAGCTCACTTTCTAACAGTCTTTGTATTGTGCCTATTTGCGACTCAGCATCTCTGCTATATGGTGAGTAGTGACTCTCCTTTTCATAACAAAGATGGCTATAAGCTGTATGTGCTGCCTCTGGACATGTTGTGTTGCTATCTCCACCTGAAACATTCCAGTAACGTCAGGCATATCCAGTAACCCTGTACTCACACTATCCTTTGTGTGTAGGAATTGTTTTCTTCTGCACTGAAAATAAACTCAAATAAGAATGAAATATTTAATGAACTGACTCCACTGGTGTGAAAATACTGGAGTACAAGTTTGATAGTATTTGGTTGAGGTGTTCATGGAGTAAAAAGCCATTGTATTTGTGACTGTGGTACTATTATAGGGTGTATACATCCCAGGACAACCAGACAATCTGGGAAAATCCGGGAATTTTTTCATCCAGGAAAATCCCAGGAATTTCTTAGAATTCTGGGAATTTTTCACTGTCTTAGTTTTCAGGTAAATTTTTGTTATTTTGACTGGTAAGAACTGATTTTCTAACAAAGAATTTCACTATATCCCACTACTGCAGAATAATACTGCAGCAATAAAACATAAATGAGAAAAAATAATAAAACTTAAGTTGCAAAGGAAATGCATCATTTACAAAAACAAAACACACAAGTGTCTGCCAACAGCAAAATGTGTCAGAAGTTATAGGACAAAAACTATACAATATGTCATTTAAAAAAAAAAAAAAAAAAAAAAAAAAAAAAAAAAAAAAGGCTGCTTCCGATGTGCATGACATCACAACTGTTTACATTAGGCTTCGTCTGAGCAGTTGCCACTGTGCTCAAGCGCACGCACAGTTGAGTCGCATATGAGCAGTATCTTCTCTCATTTCTGGCTGTTAGCTTTACCAGCAATAGCAACATGCAGCCAGACGCTACCCAGAAATATTTTTCTCGCATGCCCAGGCTGCCAGATTCACGCATTTGGGGAGTGGGTAGTATCCATGTAACCCGTGTTTACATTCAGTGGTTTTGCTGGTTCTCTACATTTACAGTTCTCACATCAAATGAAAACAAAATGGATTTCTGTGGCCAGGAGCTATCAAATAAATGAAAATACATTCACAAAATTATGGAAGGCTGAAATATGTTACTAGTTTCAGTTTTCTGATTTTATTTTATTTCCACATTTTTGCCAGTCAAGCATTAATCACCTTTCAGAACAATGAAGTTATTTTTGTCAGTATGGCAAAGAAATTTGGCTTTTATTAATATTGTCCACAGGGGCAGTAAATTTATTTGAAGCGAAATGTTTCATTCCACACTAAGTTTCAAATGTTCACTAAATTTCAAGTGCATGTTTTCATCTTCTGGTTTGTATGGAATTATGCCATAATAAAGAATGAAACAAGGGATAATACATTACTGATACTCCAAGAAATTTACAGCCCGAAAACCACATTGAAAAGTTTAATATCAGGTGGGGGCCTGCTTCATTGTGAATCTGGACATATGAATATGCACTTTAAGCTGAATTATGCATTTTAGTATGGTTTACAAAATTTCAGTGCTTGTGGAATATCCCCTGATGTCCTGTTTCTTTTATGACATAGTGTGATACCTCTTGACACTATATATGAATGAACATATGGGCTTCCCAAGTCATCATAGCTGCTCATGCACCATAATATTTGTTTTCTGACGCTCTCTGACAGCTGTGGAAAATAACCTATTCTAAAAAGTCTCAGGAAAATATTGTGAATGGTGGTTTGAAAAGCATTACATTCAAAGGAAATTTCCTTTTACAGAATATTAATTACATTATGTGTGAGAATGTGCAATGAATTCCTTAAATCACAAAGCGTTGACTCTCATTTAAAACTTAACACCTGGAAACAAACATGCTGTATTTGGTGGAATTTGAATCTATACTTTTGTAATACAAAAATGTGTGTGTGTGTGTGGGGGGGGGTAAGTTCTATGCCAGTGTATAAAAGCTTAATTGTTCAAAGGATTGATAAGTTTTACAGTTCTGAGGGAAAGTATACTGTTGCTTAACATGTAAAAAGTGTATTTTCACCCAAGAAAAAGTATTTTTAGCTGGGAAATCTGGGAAAAATACAGGAATTGTTTTTCTTTGTCTGCATATACTCCCTGTATTATTTAATATTTCAGTAATTTCTTTATCTTAATTAAGTTCTGATTAACTTATACTGTGCTTGTAGAAAAGCATCACAACTGTAACTCAAATCTCTGAGTCAATGGTGAGCATAATACTGAAGTTTATAATTTCTTCATCTACATCCGCATTTACATCCATACTCTGCATGCAGCTGTAAGTGTATAGTAGAGAATACTTACTATTATATAACATATTAGAGTTTATTCCCATTCCATCCTTATACAGAGTATAGGAAGAATGATTCTGTGTCCACAGTAATTAATCTAAACTTCTTACAGTAGGTGCAGTCCCTTTGGGAGTGATACATGGGGGCACTTTGAAGGAGCGAGAAATGGAAGGTGGGGAAAGTTATCAAAGTGGATATTGGCTGCACTTAGCTGGGCAATAACTTCATAACTGAATGCATAGGCCAGCCAGGTAAAAAGAGAAACAGGATATAATAAAAATCGATGTTTTCATCTTTCGACTAGTTTAGTACTGTTCTCCATCTATTCTTGCCTTCTGCAGATCTTTTACACCAAATATACTCGATAATCTATTTTAGATCATGTGATTCTCAGCTGCCAATGTAATTGCTTCTCTACACAGCTCTTTCCAAATCCATGTTATTGATGATTTCATAGATGATGTCCACTTATCATGTAAGTGTTTTCCATAGACTTATTGACTACTTTTCCTGTACTTCTGTATTTCATTCTTGCTCTATGCAATTTACATTTTTAACATTGGCTCATATTTCAATGCTTCAAGTTTATTTAACACCAGTTTGCCAGTGAACCACGTTTCACTTCCATACAATGCTGTTTCTCTGACATTCACTTTTGCTTTGTACTTCTTGCCAGGCTTTTACAAACGTACAAGGGACCCATGAAAGTAATGTATGCCTCAACTCACATATCACTCACTTCATAACAGAGAAATCTACTATGGTAAACCACTGTGTTAGCATGTGTCTTGTATCGGCATTGGTGCCATGGCTACCACAACATTTCATGAGGTGTCCATGCGAGCCGTCACTATTCACCTTGCTCACTCCAATGCCAATGTTGTGGGGCTGGCCGCAAGGCAGCAACACATTCAAACATCAAAAGACAGAACCACATCAGAGCCTACACGCATCACAGATGGTCAGTGCCACCTCAGCACACTAATCAATAAACTAACTTCATATAATCCCAGAGTGGAGAGCACTCTGTTTCTTTTTGCCATTGTCCTTCCTTGTAGTAACTTGAACTTTGCTCTTGTGATGAATTATGATTTGTATCTTAAATTCAGTGTGGGAAAAAGAATTTACAGAATACTCCCTTAGTTTCCTGTGTTACTACATGTAAATGTGTTATGGTATATTACATATAAAGCTAGGGCTTATGGAGAATTTAGTGAAAGTGGTGAATCAAAGAGAAGCTTTCAAGTATTTAAAGCAGTAAATCTCACACGTCAGTGAGGCTACGATCAAAGAAAGAATCTTCATTGGACTGCAAATCCAAGAACTGTTTAAGGAAGGAATATTTAATAGGGTCTTGAAAGGAACAGAGAAAACAGCTTGCGAAACCTTCAGAAATGTTACTGACAATTTCTTGGGAAATCAGTGAGCTGAAAATTACAACCTAGCTGTTAATGAACTTTTGAGGACATTCTACAAGCCAGGTTGTAACATGCCACTCAAGATCCACTTTTTGGACTCTAATCTTGACTTCTTTCCAAACAATTGTGGCTTTCATCAATACATTTCAGCAATGAAAAGAATGTAGAAGGGCAAGTGTAGCTCATCTGTGCTTGCAGACTATTCTTGGTATGTCACGAGAGATATGCCAGAAGTAGATAACAAACTTAAACCAAGGATTTTGTGTCTATAAACTGAAGCAATAAGTGAAAATTTGTACCAAGACTGGGAATCAAACCTGGGTCTCCTGCTTACTAGGCAGGTGCATTAGCCACTAATCTGCCTTGACACAGTGGTTCACACAACTACACGGATTACCATAGCATGCCTCCCTCCTCAATCCATATTCTCACTGCTGCCCCAGTCCACTTTAAATTCCCCCTTATGCACTTCAGTCTATATACATAAAATCTGTTTGAGAGCAATGAAGTTGCCAAAACTGTGTCATTTCATTTGTAAACTAAGGAAACGGAAAGCAACAACAAAGTAGAGCTTCAGTATCTGATCAGTTCATACAATCTTAAATTAGTAATTGACCTACCCACAAGGATTACATTGGACTGTCAGGCATAAATAGACAATATATTTATAGTCACAAGTATGTGCCATAGCTTCAAAGTCACCTGAGGCTTGAGTGGATTGTCTGACCTTGATGGATAACTCCTCACTCTGCAAGTCAGTATACCTGTGAAGACAGCAATTCCTACTTGGAAATACATAAAGTTAATGGCCAGAGATTTACTAGAAATCCTTAAACATAAACTACAGTGGGTGGACTGGAGCCTCGTATACAGACTGAATGAGATTGGCACTAATTTTAATATGTTCATAAATGAGTTCTCATCCCTCATTGAAGAGATTTTCCCAAATGAGATTGTTGGAAGCAATATGCCTGCATTCCTGAACATGCCCTGTATCACAAAAGGAGTTAAACAGCCATACAAAACAAAGAGGGAAGACCACACACTGCCATATAAAATATTTAAAAAATGAATTGACACACTCTGCATTCTTATGGGCTTACAATAGACAGATTAACATGGTAAGATCTGGACAGATCTCCAAGATAAGATTAGAATAATTACAGTACGCACAGAGGCATTTACACAATCATTCTTCTTGTGCCCCATATGTGTATGGAATGGGAAGAAGATCTAATAACTGGTAAAATGGGAAGCACCCTCAGCCATGACCTTCACAATGGTTTGCAGAGTATGAATGTGGATGAATCTTTGACTCCTTCATTAGTTGCCTGATTACTTACTGTAGCTGGAAGAAATAAATGTTCATCTAATGTAATTGATAAGTAGCTTTTTAAGCTGGAAGAAAAATGGTTATTGGAAATCCATTAAAATTTTGTAACATCCATTTGGGTGGCTTGCGGAGTATGAATGTAGATGTAGATGTGTGTCATGACATTTAAGTTACTGATTTCGACTCCAGGCTACACTCATACTCCAAAATTATGATGAAAATTTTGGATATGGTGACTATGAAATACTTATTTTATGCCCCAATTTGGGGGTTAGCTTTGTAAATCCTTCCTGCTATCTCTAACAAAAATTATATCTACAAGAAAACAGGATCACCAAATTGAACATACTAAGGTAAAATAAAGGTGGAAAATGTTTACTTATTATGTGGCTGCAGATGCATTTGGAGCAAGGGGTTTGTGCAAATAAGACTTTTCAAGGGATGAAGCAGAAACTTCCCACTGGTCTCCATAATCAAGAATACAAATGCTAATGTGATACAGGAATATTTTTTCATATTCACTTCCAACCACAAAATTGAAAGAAAACAATGTAAAATTAAAATATCTTAATTTGCAAATTTTTTGCAAATTAATAAGAACTGTTAATATCAGAAAAAGAATGAGTACCTGCTCAGGAATGGAAATTCAGTTAATTTTCGGTATGTCATCTAATGGCCAGTTACTCTCTGCAACTGCAGTGGGATAGAAATATGATTCATCACTTTGATTTGTTATAATATACACATACCATAATATGCAGGTAATTACTCTTGAAGAGATGTCATCTTTAAAGCTTTAATCATATATAACCAATTTGAAATTGAGAACAGCATCAAGATATGATTACAGCAGTGGTGCAGAATTTGTCAACCAGATTTTAAATATAAATGTTTTTCTTTAGGTGCCAAGAGAAATCTGCATTAGGGGCTCTTTATTCTGTACTTCTTCAAGAGCATAACAATGTAGCATCCAAACTAGCTGCCTTAAACAGCCATTGGTCAGATGAAACTGTATTCCAAGAAGCTCGTCGAATTGTTGTGGCTGAAATTCAACACATAACTTTCAACGAATTTTTACCAACAGCCCTGGGTCAGGTCAGTACAAATTAAGGTCTCTGTCTACTTTACATCCAATTCTTTGCAAGAAATGCACACACTTTGAAACCATTTTTTCTTTAATGATATAAATTTATTAATAATACTGGTGAATATAGTGCATTTGTTAACAGAAATTATTTTATGTGAAAAATAGTTTAATTTTATGAACACAAACACTGCAGAATTTGGTTCACTACAAAATATTTGATTTTCACAACAATAAACACTTATAAAGCTATTAAAAATATGTAAGACCAAAACTATTTTCATAATATGTTGAAAGTATTAGAGTCCTAACAATCACAAGATTAGTAGAATATGTCCAGTAAGCATGCTTGTTCATGTTTTAGCCATTCAAACATTTGTCTATTATCAATATCTTCACAAATAAAACACACACACACACACAGAGAGAGAGAGAGAGAGAATGTCTTCACAAATAAAACACACACACACAGAGAGAGAGAGTGAGTTTCTTTTATTCTGCATTTCATTTATTATATTGATAGGTAAAAAACTGCACTTACCAAGTGGTAAGCTATTTAGCTGTATAATATGTTGTAGTATTCTATTTTTGTTACGTGTATTGTGACTTAAAAATAGATTATATAAATTAAGATTATAATCAACCAAACATTTTTTATCTGTATGTGAAATATTATAAAATAATTGTAGATATTTTTGCTGTAATTCACTTTCCAGGTTGTATCCCAAAAACCGGAACTGAAACTTAAAGAACAAGGGTATTTTACAAGTTATTCAAGCTCAAACCATGCTGGAACAATCAACAGTGTGGCAACAGCAGCACTCCAGATTTTCCGTTTCATGCTACCTGAATCACTGGTATGTCTTTTGAATGTTTTCAGTTAAGCACAGTTAAAACATTACTAAGGGTATAATTCTCATACTATGCTATGGAAATTTGAAATAAAAGTTACAGGTAAATAAATTGGTTATGTGCAGCAAAAACGGCCTTGCCACAGTGGATACACCAGTTCCCGTTAGGTCACGCGCTGTCGGGCGTGGTCGGCACTTGGATGGATGACCACCCAGGCCGCCATGTGCTGTTGCCATTTTTCGGGGTGCATTCAGCCTCGTGATGCCAATTGAGGAGCTACTCGACCGAATAGTAGTGGCTTCAGTCAAGAATACCATCTTACGACCGGGAGAGCAGGGTCTGACCCTACGCCCCTCCTATCCGTATCCTCCACCGAGGATGACACGGCGGTCGGATGGTCCCAGTAGGCCACTCATGGCCTGAAGAGAGAGTGCTTTTATGTGCACCAAAAGCTTTGATGCTGTAACAGCAACAAATAAATGATGATACTGAACCATAAACTTAGAAAACAGCAAGCTTTCTCACTTTATTTCAAGAATAAAAAGGAGAAACTAAAAAAAAAAGGAAAATGTTAAAAGACTTTTCTTGAAGGAATATAGCTTGTGCACAACCGATATCAAGATTTCTTGAAGAAAGATAGCTTGGTCACAGCTCATATCAAGAAAGGGAACACTTGAATGCATATTATCTGCATTTCACTGTCCACATTTTGTCCATTCTTCTCATTGTTGGTCTCTTTAACAGAGAGTTCAAACTGAATTTCTTATACCATCCAATCATTTTTTTCCTTTTTTGGTTCCTAAAAGGGAAACTTCTAACTCACAGAGCATGATATAATGTGTGAAGTGCTTTCAAATAGTCTCACACAATCAAAGTTACTGGATTTAAGACCACAAATACACTGAGGAGCCTAAACATTATGACTAGTGTCCACTGTGATATTGAATGCTGCTGCCTGGTAGCATTGTGGGGATGCAATATGTTAAGGAAAATACACTCCAAGACTAAAAAAAAAGCTCTGCTAAGAAATTATCCAAATGGGACAAAAGTTGGTAGATCTGATGTACATTTACAGACAAACATATGAATACAGTTTTGGAAAAATTGGATGATTTGTTGAAGAGAGAGAGGTTCACAGATTGAGCAAGTCAGTATCACTTTGGTCCCCTTTCAGCCCTGATGCAAGCAGTTATTTGGCTTGGCATTGATTGATAAGAGTTGTTGGATGTCCTCCTGAGTGATATTGTGCCAAATTCTATCCAATTGGCATGTTAGATCGTCAAAAGCCTGAGCTGGAGAGGCCTGCCCATATTGCTCAAAATGTTCTCAATTGTGGAGAGATCTAGCAAACTTCCTTTCCAACATAGGCTTTGTCAAGCACAAAGACAAGCAATAGAAACTCTGGCCATGTTCAGGCAAGCATTATCTTGCTGAAATGTATGCCCAGGATGACCCGCCATGAAGGGCAACAAAACGGGACATAGAATATCATCATTGCACACTACTGTGCTGTAAGGGTGTCTTGGATGACAACCAAAGGTGTCCTGCTTCGAAAAGAAATGCCACCTCAGACCATCACTCCTGGTTGTCAGGCTGTATGGTGGTCAACAGCCAGGTTGCTATCACACCACTGTCTGGGCCGTCTCCATACATATCTTCAGCCTGAAATCTCATTGACTAAAGTAGAATTGTCTTCAGTGATGAGTCCCACTTCGAACTGAGCCTCAAAGACCAGTTAAGATGGGTTTGGAGATGCTCTAGACAGCATTAGAATACCAACCTGATTGATGCCTGCCATATCTTTCTGCCATTTCTTTTCATAGTAGGACCTCTCCAGTTGTTATCTGCAACACCGTGCAGTGCAGCAGTACATTGATGATATTCTATGCCCCCCTTTTGTTGCCTTTTATGACAAGACATCCTGGGCTTACATTTCAGCAAGATAATGCCCACGCACACATGAGGAGAGTTTCTACTGTCACACCAGTTGGACAGAATTTTGGATGGTTTGCTCAGGAGGAAATCAAACAGCTGTCTGTATCAATGCCAAGCCGAATAACAGCTTGCATAAGGACCATACATGGGCCAAAGCATTATTGACATGCCTAGTTTGTAAATCTCCTTCTCATAAATAAATCATCCAATCTTTCTGAAATTGTAATCAACAGAAATGAATGGGGAATCATTCTAGTGTTGATACAGGCCACAGATGAGGAAATCCACTGACATAAGCAACTTTTAAAGGGCAGATTGTTATGACCTAGTGCCTGGAAATGAGCATCTCAGAAGCAGCAAAGCTACTTTCAGCTGTTCACGTGCTACTGTCAGGATCATCTGTAGAAAGTGGTTGAATGACAGTGAAACACAAGCAGGCAACAACATGTTGGATGTGCATGCCTCATCATAGAAGTTGGAGGTCAGAGGTTTTACTGCTCTATAAAGCAGGATAGGCAGTGATGTGTGACAGATGTGATGACAAAATACAATGCTGATGCAAGAAAAAGTGTTTGTAGCGCACCAGTCAGTGCATGTTCTTGGAAACAAGGTCCACAGTGTATGACCCCTATGTGTTCCCATGCTGACCCAATGAACTCACCAGTTACGATAGCAGTGGACATGGAATCATAGCAATTAGACCATGGATCAATGGAAACATGTCACCTGGTCAGATGAATCATGTATCTTGCAAGAGGACAATACTTGCAAGAGAACTAAAGACAGCTCTACGAACCGAGTAAAGAGGATGGCCATTGAGATTGTCTATCACAATCCCCAAATAAGAAGACAGTGAAGAAACATTGTCCATGAGCAGCTGTGCCATCTGGAGTTTACGGACTACCTAAAGTCCTCAAGGAAGGAATGGCACTCTGCCCAATTGTTAGCAACATTAGCACAACTACATATGAATTAGCAAAACACCTGATAGTGAGGTCCGGCCTCTCTTTGGACGAATGCCAGCATCACATATGGAACTCAGCGCATTTCATCCAACTGGGCCAAGAAGACCTCATGATAAGCTTTGACATGGGATCTTTCTTTACAAGGGTACCTCTAGGAGACTTGCGAAGCCTCATCAAAGAAAAGTTTGGACTAGCACTAACAAACTGTTTTAGTTCATGCTATGTCAGCTTGCAGAAATTACTATGAACAAACAGCTGCAGTTGTGATGGGTTGCATGCTATCACCAGTGGTGGCCAGTATATTTATGAAGGCATTGGAATCAGCAGTCTAGAAGCCCCCATTCTTTTTGTGATATTTAGGTGATACATTCATAATCTGGTTGCAAGAATGATGTCACCTACAGGACTCCCTGCAACATATAAATTCACCACACCAGAGCATCAAATTCATGATATAGATGGAAGAAAATAATTAACTTCCATTTCTAGATGTGCTTATCAAGCAAAGACCAGATGTCACATTAGGGCACAGCATCTACCATAAACCAACACATATCAATTTGTAGTTGCACATGTCCAGCTGTTATGCTGGAAATTACTCCAGCTGTTATGCCCCTTCACAATGAGGTGTCCTAGGTACAGTGCATAAAGCATGCAAAATGTCAGACCATGACAGTCAATGTTTCCATATGAATGGTTACAGTGACCGTCAGAGGCGCCTTGAGACCAAAGAAGCCAAGACCACAGTCCATTAAGCACGAAGAGGAACATTTTGCAATGGCTATTATCCCATGCAACAAGAACACATCAGCAAAAATTAGCAGAATACTATGGAAACAGAATGCCAACTGCATCTTCTGCCACCACCGAAAACAAAAGCCTCGTTGGGATCAGTCAAGGATGACCTATTACTCTGGAAACAGGACTTTACCAAATCTCTTGCCATTGCAGGAAAATATATGTAGACCAGACTGTCTGAATGGTACAGGAGAAATGCACTGTCACTTTTGACAGTGTATTCTAAATGAGGCTGTGCAGCACTGTCACTTCTGACAGTGGGTATTCCAAAAGAGGCTGTAGAAACCCAACTGCTTGATGAACTAATAAATAAAGACAGAAGCTTTCAATCAAACAAGGACTGGGACCCTGCATTGAGAATGGCCAAAGCACAAGGGCAGTTTATGTAGAAATATGCTCCTGTCGTGTCAATTGAAGAAGACACAGACACATTGTCATCATGCTGACAGAGGCACGCATCTAGCTGCAGCCACAGTAGGACTGAGAAAATTGGTTTGAACCACTGTGCCACGCTTCCTCCACCACCATACCAGGTTCATTCCTAACCGAATGGCCGGAGGCTGCGGCTAGGGAGAGGGGACAGAAAGGCAGTATCCAGCAGAAAACAGTCAGTCATCTGGACTGACTGAACATGGCAAGAAGTCAACTTGCCAAAATATTACATGTTCCAGATGATTGAGAAACATTCCAAAACACTATACAACAGTTCATCAAATGTTTTTGGTTCTTCAGTATTGTTCACAATCATACTTTACAATTATACTGAAAATTTTTTTGAGTTATTTGGCCATTTATTATTATTATTGGTTGTAGTACAGCACTTAAACTGGAGCATTTTTCAGGGAGATTTGAACAGTTTCTAAGCTAATTTCAGTTCTTTGCTTCTTCAGAGTCTCTTTGATGGATATTTGTCAGATGTTGTGAGGACTGAGGAATATATTTATTATTCTGGTTAGTCACACACTGGTTTGTGCAGTTAAGCTGTTATCACACAGTAAGTGTTATGTTGTAGAAGAAAAAACAGTTCCCAGAGAAAAGTTCATAACTGAAGCATTCTCTGAATGCCTGATGCAATTGTACTGTTTCCAACTGTAATGTGGAGAAACAGCTCTGACAGTACACACATAGGTTTGTAGTCATTAAATAAGATGGTATTCCTGAGGATTATGGCATTATTTATTGGTGTTGATGTAGTGATTTCATTTTGCATGTATAACTTTGGTATCTGACCTAGCTGTCTTCTTCATGTGCTCTGTGTAGTTGTCTCTTGGAACCACTACATAGAAAATAATCATGAATTGAGATATAGAGGTAGATTAGATTTTAATGTTCTGTTGACATCGAGGTCATTATAGATGGAGAACAAACATGGAGAAGGAAATCTTCCATGCTCTTTCAACAGAACCATCCCACCATTTGTATGGAATGGTGTAGAAAAAATCTAAGTCGCAATGGCTGGTCCCGGATTTGAAGCGTCGTCCTCCTGAATGTGAGTCGAGTGTGCTAACCACTTCGCCACCTCACCCACCACCAATATCTGGTTCGGCTTTCTGGAAAAACATAAACAAGGCTGCAGAATAACCATATTAGCACAGCTGTATGCAATAAATGTGTGTTGCAAGTGTGACATGAGCCAAACTCATTTGTAAGCAGCACCAACAATAACCACCATCCCATTATGTTTTATGTAATGTATCAGTGTTTGCTCGGTTGATGAAACTGAAATTGTGAGTTATTAGTGAATACGGCACACATACAATCAGTGAAGGTCTAATCATTATATTTTTTGAACAAACTGTGGCTTTTTTTCACCAGGAAGGCTGCCATATGTTTTTATTTCCATTTGGATAATTTCCATCTCTGACTATCCACTGTGAATGATATATTACTCAATTAAAAACAATAGGGAAAAGATTGAGTGCTTCTCACCACATAAAGGAGACATTACAATGCAGAGAGACAATGAAAAAGTCTGCTAAAACACTGAAGCTCTCAGACAAAGTAGAAAACAGACTCACACTCACACAAGCATAAAACACATACATACACACCACACACGTCCAGTGTCTCTGGGCACTGAGGCCTGGTTGCCCAACAACTTAAAAATATGAAAACACACATACACATATGTCCAATGCCTCCGGGCATTGAAGCCTGACTGCACAACATCTTAAAAATATGAAACAGTAATTTTATTATGATAAATATTCCGCGTGGTACCTGTATTACCACTTACAGCAGTTAAATTTTTGAATAATTTATAGATGTAGGGATGACTGAATGCCATGATATTGCCACTGAAAAATGATGTCAGGCTCATTATTGTCCATATGTTGCTTTTGTATTTTGTATATAAATTGCTTTTGTGAAATACTTTCACTAGTTAATTAACAGAAGTATCATTTACCATACCATTAACTCTTGTAATCTATTACATCCTATATTTTACAGATGGACAACAAAAATGTATCAAAAGATAGTTCAGAACCTGTGATACAGAAGTTACTGAATATGCCAGCATCCATTCCACTGGCACATACACCATCTACCTCTACATCAAACTGGAATGTAGCATCCCTTTTGATTCATAGAGGTCGTGATCACGGGCTTCCACCATACATGCAATGGCTTAAGCTGTGTCCTATGTCATCTGACCATAGCAGACACACTCACAACATTCCAGAAGAGAGTCTTAGTGTCCTTAAAAAAATCTACAGGTGAGTTAGTGGTTTCTTAAATTAACTGCTCAATTTCCGGTCACAGCAGGGAAGCAGAATGAAAACTGCATAACACGAAAGCCTGAGAACAAGTATTATATATAATCATATATGAACTATGAGAGAGTTTTCCAAACATAAACGGGTATGTGCCTTTTGAAGTTGTAGAAGGTGCAGATTCAGTTCTTTGTATAGTGCCTAAGCTTACATACTTCGTTTACATCTCTCTTTAATTTTGGAGTATATCTAAGAGAAATATTTTTTCCCTGTCTTTCACCTGAATCTTTTTATATACATAGTGTATATGCAGTGTGTACTTAAAACTGCCAAAATAGTGTTCATATGGTATTTCAAATAATTTTATAATCCATGCTATAGTTTTCAGTCTATGGATTCAAGTGGTATACTTAATTTTTACTTAAAACTATGTTACTTAAAAGAAATTAGCATTCAAAGTAGTTGCAACACCATTCTGTAGTAAAATTAGTGTGAACTAATCAGTGGTTTTGAGAGAATTGACACCACTCATCAATAAGTCCTGCTTTCATTTTTTCCTGTAACTAATTTTCTTTTTCCAGTAACGTATTAATTAAGAAGACACTTGTAATTATAGTTTGGCCACACCCAAAGTTATTTTTGTCATTTTGATCCCTCGTGCTTCTTTGATTCCAGGATTTGACTTTATAATTTTGTTACACTAATTTTTCTAATCCTGATAACGCATTTGGTTATATAGTTAAGCCATTAATTAAGAATTTGAATAAATTGTAAGATGGCCATCTTACATGAAAATAGTGAATACACCGCGAAGGCATACCATATATTAATCAGATAATACCCTGAACTTTGATACTTTCCTAAAGAAGTATCATTTTGTTAAACTAGATTATTGTTGGATTTAATAGATCCATTCTAATTCTGACCTGTTTCATTTCATAAACTACTAGTAAATTGAGCAATGCTTTGCAATTGCTAAATATGTATTGTAATTGGATATATGTCATCTCCTCCTAACACCCCCCCACCTCCCTCCCCCAGATCTCTCAGTCTGTCACCTCCTGCACCCTCTCTCTGTTCATCTCCCCCTTCCCTATATCTCTCTCCACATCTTCCTGCCCCTCTCTCCATCCATCTACTCCTTCCCTTTCTCTGTATCCACCCTGCCCCTTTGCCTATTTAATCTTCTCCCCTCTTTATGACCTTGAGCTTTGGTTATTGTCATTGCTATCGAATACTTGATTGGGAATTGAAGTCACTTAAAACGAATGGGTTAATCATATACAGGATATGACAGACCTCCCTGGCTGCTGCATCTGTGAAGATAATAGCTTCAATGGCATTATTTCCCATAGTTTTAATCTACAATGGACAATCCGGAATCCATAGAAGGAAACAAATAAACACATAGTTGTGTATACAGTTTGTATATTAAAGAACATTTATTAAAGTATCATGTAAAAGGTTGAAGTAAATCAGACGAAAACTTTCCGAGATTTGTGGTAACAACTTTAAGCGATGACTTGACTTTATATAATAGTACAGATAATGTAATTCTCAAAATCACAAAATATTATGACTCCAGGCTATATATACTTCACTATCAAAATCACAAAATATCATGACACCAGTCTATATATTCTTCACTCAACCCAAAAATCCCCAGTCCAGGCTGTGCAATCATTGTGATAATATCATGTAGCAATTTATAATTTAATTTGGTAATTTTTTGTGTGAATCCCTGTCTGATAAGCACACAATCCACGTCTTCGTTTTTAAGCAATCACACAATTAATGTTTATGTGATAAAAGTCCACGAGTTGCAATAATTTTGTTACATCTCTTGGAAAATTCATGACTGTGTAACCTACTGCTCACATCTTTGTTTGTATATAATTAGACGTGTGTGTGGAGCTGGTGAATTATTTGTATATAATTAGACATGTATGTGTGGAGCTCATCTACTTTATTTACCTCCCTTGTGAACTGTTAACAAAGATACAGTTATGTTCATAAACTTCACTGAATAGGGAGTTAGGCTGACATTGTCATTTATGAATTCCAAGGATATGCAATTGAGTTGTATGTGAAAACGAAATATTGAGACATGTTTGTTGTGAACTTATCTGAGACTGTCAAGTTATTGTGTTATTTTCTGACATTGAGAAGTGGGGTTACTTGCTGTGTTGAACCAAATGACAACTATGAAGTGATAGTAGTCTGGATAACTGCATAAAGAACTGGTCTTTGCTCAGTTTGATTAATAACAAAAAAAATAAATCTGCAAACAAGTGAAATTAAAACCTGTTTGTTTGTTTTTTGTTCCTTTGAACTTATAGTGCTGCTAAGGAAAAATATCCACAATCAAGAAAGTAATGTTATATGGCACTTGAGCAATATTTTGGGATAGGTCATGTGAGTATATTGTAAGCAATCACCTTTCTAGATTGACTGAATTTTTCCACTGTCATACCTAAGTCTGCCACCAGCTTTAACTGAAATTAAACCTGTGTAATCATTCCATCTCATACCCTGAGAGATCTTACATACAGGTGTTTGCACGAATTGACTGAGTCCATTTATTTAGCAGTAGGTAACTACATTCTTTGAAAAACACTGTTGTAATTAAGGAAATATTAAGCTAAAACAGCAACTGTTTAATGGAACTGGAGAAACAGAAGTTTTGTGTCTAATTTACATGGTTAAACTTAGCTGCATTTACATGAATAGTATTAAGCAGTACAGTGATACTTTGCCACTAATATAGTGTATGGCCTCATATTGGTTGCAGCTAAGTTGGTAGAATACTTTTGCAAAGGTGACACAAATTCACCCCTTCATTTCATCTCTAAAAAACTGTCTGCAGCACAGAAGAAATATTCCACTTTTCATAGAGAACTTCCGGTGGTCTATGAAGCCATCAAACACTTTCACCCTGACATCAAATGCCGTTCTTTCTTCATCCTTACTGACCACAAACCACTGGTGGACGCTTTCTGCAACCCTCCTGAGGACCCACCCCCTCGGCATTTCCACCATTTCGACCTGGTCTCTCAATTTACTACGGACGTATACTACACCAAAGGCACAGAAAACGTCCCCACTGATTTCTTTTTGCGGATCAATACTGTCTCATGCATCATCGATTTTTCCAACCTCACCACTCTCCAGGCCTCTGATGCTCGCCTCAGAGATCCTCAGGCATCACTTGTGTTTACAAAAGCCAAGTTCCCCAGCGTTTTGGACAAAGTGTGGTGCGACTCTTCTACCGGCACTCTCCGACTGTTGCTCCCTCCCACGTTGCGCCGACAAGCCTTCAACGCCTTGCATAACCTCACCCGCCCTGTCATCCGCGCCACCACATGCCTCGTCACCGAGTATTTTGTTTGGAAAAATGTTAAGCAGGACTGCCAAACCTGGGCACACAGCTGCATTTCCTGCAACGCAACAAAATCAGATGCCACACCTCCCTCCCTTGGCAAGTTTGACATTCTGGAAGGACGTTTTCGTTGTGTACATATCAACCTTATCGGCACTCTGCCACCACAGAGGGCCACAGATATATCTTCTCCACAATCGACCGCATATCTCGTTGGATGGAAGCTGTTCCTTTACCCAACATCACAGCAGAAACTGTGGCCAAGGGATTCGTTTCATCATGGATCGCTAGGTTTGGTTGCCCATCCACCATCGCCACCGACCAAGGTCGACAGTTTGAGTCTGCACTTTTCACGATTCTATGTAACCTTTGTGGTATTAAAAAAATTCATACAACAGCCTATCACTCGCAAAGCAATGGTTTAGTGGAACGATGGCACCGCGCTCTTAAATCAGCACTCAGGTGCCATGACTGGTCTGAGGCGCTTCCTTGGGTGTTACTTGGTCTCTGTTCAACCTTTAAACTTGACTTACAGGGAAGCAACTCTGAATTCGTTTTCGGTGAGAACCTGGTTCTACCTGGGGAACTTATCCTGCCTCAAGCACCTGAGGATTTCCCCTCCTCCATAGACTTTATTAGTAGGATGCGCACCCACTTTAGACACGCACGGCTACCCCCACCCGTCAGTCATTCCCCGCCGGACACTTACGTGTCAACTGCACTCAACACACGCTCCCATGTTATGCTCAGTGGCGACCATGTTAGACAAACCCTGCAATCCCCAAACCTCAGCCCCTTTGAAGTACTCTGGAGGGGCAAGATGACTTTCGACATTATGGTTAAAGATCGCCCACAGACCATTTCACTACACAGGCTCAAGCCTGCTTTCGTGGACTCCAATGCCCCTCTACCATCCCAGTCGGGTCATCCGGATGAATCTTCCATTGCTGAGGCTGATAATGAACTAGCTCATCCCATGGTAGGGTTTTCTCCTTCTGAGGGTTCGTCACTGCACCGGATTTCCCAAGCATGTCATCATCAACCCCATGCACAGGTTTTGATGATGTTTCATCTACTGGAAAGACTTCCCGACTTTCAACTTGCGCTGCAATGTACCAACTAACCCCATCGATGATGTGTCAATTGTCGCTTTCGATGACCGTGTGCTCGTGCTCCTTACAGACACTGCAGACTCGACACTTAATGAGGAAGTAGATGTCAAGATAGTGCATAGCCTGTCCCTCCCGCAAGAGTGCAACCCATTAAGAGTTCGTGCGTTCATCTCCTCGGATGGCTCGATCTGCATTAGGGGCAGGCATGCTCGCATGCCGTACCCCTCCCCACACCTCTAGCTTTGTCCCACATTTCAGTGTGGGTATGCACATATTTTTCCAACCTTGTTACCTGTGTTTTACGTTCTGTTTTAACTTACCGTTCTGAGTATTTTCTTGACACCCATCTCAATCTGTTACTGAGCGGGCACTGAAGACCTTGCCGTCGTGCGCCCATACAACCCTCTCCATCGTCATCATCCTGGGCCGGCTGATGCATCATCTGCCTCCACTGGCTGTCTGATTACGATGTGGTCCTGCAGCCCATCACCGTGCCTTTGCACGTCGCCCTGACTGAGACAAAGCTTCCAGTCATGCACCTGCCACCTCGCACTACTCACTCTGATGCCTATGCCCACACATCCTCCTCTCAGGCCTCACAGGCCATACTCCGTACTGCGGGAGGAGGGCTGTGTGGCCTCTATAGGTCACATCGACCATGTAAAGCATGATCTTTGAACTCTAACTGCTCTGTCGAGCCGGCATATTAATGTTCTAGTCAGCCTTTGTACCTTGTAAAGTGTACACATGTGTCTTTCTTCGTGCTGAAATATATGTATGTATAGACATTTATCGGAACAGTTTGTTGCATATACAGTTATCTGTATTCCCATTTCCCATAAACCTATGAAACGAAAATTTTGAGTTACAACACAAAATCCATTTTTCTCCATCCTATGCACCACATATCATATTAACCAATTCAGATATGATAATTATGCACATCAACAGTGGTATAGTGTAACATAAGTTCCTGAAATTGATCAGACTTAAGAACCTATCTTTATAAGGAAACCTCGTAACACTATTTTCCTTGTTTTCTCTGCTCCTGAAAATTGACTTATTTCCCTCAATCCTGAATCTTTTCTGACACCTTTCTGGGAACAAATTATGATTATTTTTACATTTCTTAGATTTATGTTTACAGTTCAATTTACTGTCCACAGATAGCAATTTTACCAACTGGAAATTGCCTTCATACAATTTTTTAGAATGAAAATTATTTTCATTTACAGTGATCCAAGCTTGATAGATTTGTTTGTCGGTGGTGTGCTGGAGACAGAACTTGATGGGGCCATTGTTGGCCCCACCTTCACCTGCCTATTGGCTCACCAGTTTGCGTTAGTACGAAATAGTGATCGCTTCTGGTATGAGAATGATCTCCCTCCCTCATCATTCAGCAAAAGTAAGTAGAGATGCTGTGAAAGTATATAACCTTTAAAATATCAACTTTTTTAATTTAGTGGAATATGTGCACATTTTATATCAGTACCATATTAGTAAAATATCGTACCTTTTCTATTTTCTAAACTGAGGGAAAATTTAGCTGTAGTGTGAACATTTGAAGGCCAAAAATTAGAGCTCGAACACTTCGGCAATAGGTAATTGTCCTTGAGTATCTAAATTTGCACACTTAACTGTGGCGCATGCCAGATGGCATGGAGTCATCTAAGGCCAATTTCAGGCATGCCTTAGATTCTTTGATAAGATATTCAGTAAATGGGAATACAATATACTAAAGTTATTAAAATGTTTAAAGATTTATTATTAGTAGTACTTAATCTTTAATTCTTTCAGAACAACTACAGGAAATCAGAAAAGTCACTCTTGCTGGCTTGCTGTGTGCTAACATGCCAACTCTTGAACAGGTACAGTCACGGGTGTTTATTCAAGAGGACCCCTATCTGTGAGTATTCCTACAATATTTGCAAAGAATACATAAATTACATCAACTGTTATTAATTAAAAATAATTAGCTGTTTTAGAGACTGCTTACATTTTTACCTACAAATATATGACAATAAACTGTGACATTTGATAACGCCGATCAGTAAGACAACATTGACAGTTAAAGAATGTAATGCAATAGTGATTCACAGCTTATTTTCAGACTAAACAAAATTTAGTAATTTAGATGTGAAAACAACAATAAATTATTCATCTGGCCATGATGATCAAATGTTAACAAATGAAAACATAATCATTTAGTGTTGGATAGTAAAACATCCTGTATAAAAGGATCATTGTAATTCTACAATGACAATGTCCATAGAGAATGTACAGAAAAAGATTTACAAAGTGTACAGTAGTAATGAAAATTGATGAGTTAGTTTACATCATCAGCAACCATCAATTTAAAAAATAAACCACTAAAAAACTATAAATGACTTTATATTGCTAAAAATTATGCTTTTCTAACTATGATGGTGTTTTCTACCAGAGCACTACAAAATTGTACTGATTCGAAAGCACCTCTTTGAAACAACTATAATTAAAATCAGTCATTGGCATAAGGCATTTTTCCTGGCAAACTCGAAGGTGCAATTACATGTCTTTATGAAACTGAAAATCAGCAAATCACGTCAAATTACAGAGCTATTTTGCTCCTATCAGTCTTTAAAAAAAATCCCAAGTAGCCTGGAATAGAATACTGACTTAGTGCTCTGAGCAAAATGTGCCATGTGCCTCTCAGTCTGGTTTCTGTAATAGATAATTTAAAATTAAATTCTTACATGTCCTCAAAAATGTTAGAACTTGAAAGAAAAGTTTTCCTGAGGGTGTTTTCTGTGACTGTTGAGCATTTGGATTGTGCAGATAACAAAAGTGTATTTGGGAAACTAAAATATTGTAGATATAGTGGCACGCCTCTTCCATGAACAGAACCTTACATTCACGGCAGAAAAATTATCATGTTGTTAGAATAGCCCACATGAGTAAAGATGAACTCAGAATGGGAGGCCATAAAATATGAAGCTGAAATGAATAATAAGAGTGGACAATCAAGAACGAAGTGCTCGTATTAAGAAGGGTGTAAGACAAGGCCGTAGCCTTTCGCCCCTACTCTTCAATCTGTACATCGAGGAAGCAATGGTGGAAATAAAAGAAAGGTTCAGGAGTGGAATTAAAATACAAGGTGAAAGGATATCAATGATACGATTCGCTGATGACATTGCTATCCTGAGTGAAAGTGAAGAAGAATTAAATGATCTGCTGAACAGAATGAACAGTCTAATGAGTACACAGTATGATTTGAGAGTAAATCAGAGAAAGATGAAGGTAATGAGAAGTAGTAGAAATGAGAACAGCGAGAAACTTAACATCAGGATTGATGGTCACGAAGGCAGTAAAATAACCAATGACGGACGGAGCAAGGAGGACATCAAAAGCAGACTCGCTATGGCAAAAAAGGCATTTCTGGCCAAGAGAAGTCTACTAATATCAAATACCGGCCTTAATTTGAGGAAGGAATTTCTGAGGATGTATGTCTGGAGTACAGCATTGTATGGTAGTGAAACATGGCCTGTGGGAAAACCGGAACAGAAGAGGATCGAAGCATTTGAGATGTGGTGCTATAGACGAATGTTGAAAATTAGGTGGACTGATAAGGTAAGGAATGAGGAGGTTCTACGCAGAATCGGAGAGGAAAGGAATATGTGGAAAACACTGATAAGGAGAAGGCACAGGATGATAGGACATCTGCTAAGACATGAGGGAATGACTTCCATGGTACTAGAGGGAGCTGTAGAGGGCAAAAACTGTAGAGGAAGACAGAGATTGGAATACGTCAAGCAAATAATTGAGGACGTAGGTTGCAAGTGCTACTCTGAGATGAAGAGGTTGGCACAGGAAAGGAATTCGTGGCGGGCCGCATCAAACCAGTCAGTAGACTGATGGAGGAAAAAAAAAAAAAAAGGTGGTACAATTTCAGCCTTAGACCATTTTCAATTATTTTATGAGCATTTCTTCAATGATTTATTCTGCCATGTACGTCTTTGCTCCTGTGCCTGCATGTAATTGTCATAAAATAAATTAGAAACAGTTTTTTGCTATTTTGAGAGCGTGTTACTTCTGAGATTTTGCAGCTTTGCAACAACTGCAATGACAGTGGCATAATATACCGTTAAAAAATCACCCATAAAATACTTAAAAAGACCTAAACCTGAAATTGTACAATCATACATAAAATAAAGAGAATGTCAGCTAGGCAGAAAGTACATAATTTTGAATTAGAGATGACAACTCACTGAATAATGAGACATTGAGTCATTGACAGGCACACAAACAAAGACTAAAAACTTTGCTAGCTTTCAGTTGAATCCTTTCTCTAACTACCCCCTCACACACACACACACACACACACACACACACACACACATACATTGTGCTGACTAAATTTCAGGTTTGTTGAGAAAATCTTCATGATCTGGACCCAGGTTCACAGCTTGCTATCCGCATTCCTCCACAGACTCAACACCTTCTCTCCGATCTGCTTTACCTGGTCGCCCTCAAGCCAACATGCCACCTTCCTGGACCTCTGCCTGTCTCATGGCTCCATGCATACCTGAGCCCATATCAAGTCCACTAACCATCTACAGTACCAGCATTTTGACAGCTGTCATCCGTTCCTTACCAAAAAATCACTCCCAGGTAGGCTGGTTACCTATGGACAGCATATATGCAGCAATGGAATTCCCTTTTCCATGCTGGCTGTCACACAAAGACCTTCACAGACAGGTATTATCCCACAAAACTAGTCTGCAAACAGAATCTCCACACCGTATCCTTACACATCTTTAATTCTCCCACCACCCCCAAGAAATAGCTGCATAGGAACCTCTCCCTCCCCCATATCACCCATTATCATGCTGGACTGCAGCAGCTGCAGCATAGTTTCTGCCAGGGCTTTGTCTATCTATCATCATGCCTGGCAATGAGGAACACCTTACCCTCAGTCCTTCCCACCTCCCCTAAAGTGCTGTTCCACTGCCCTCCTAACCTACACAACATCTTGGTCCATCACTGTGTCATTCCCACACTCAGCCCCTTGCCGCAGGGATCATAAACATGTGGAAGACCCAGGTGCAAGACCTGCCCAGTTCACCCACCCATCACATCCAGCCTGTTCCCATCAGAGGCCTATCATATCCTATCAGAGGCAGGGTCACCTGTGAAAGCAGCTGTGCCATGTACCAGCTCTGCTGCAATTTCTGCTCAGCATTTTGTGTGGGCATGACAAGCAACTAGTTGTCCAACAGAATCAAAGGCCACCACAAAACTGTGGCCGAGCACAGTTGACCACCTAATGGCAGAACACACTGCTGAGTACAGCATGCTCAATTTCAGTGCCTGCTTCACAACTTTGCCATCTAGATTCTTCCCCATAGCACCAGCTTTTCTGAACTGGTGCTATTTTTGCAACACGTCCTTTTCTGCAGTCCTGTCAACCTTAACCCTCTACACCCACACCCTGTTCACAACAGTCTCTACTTCCTCTTTCCTATCACCTCCTTCCAGATTGCTCTCCCACGCCATAATCATCATGTGGTGCAGGAAAGCATTGGCTCCAGTACCTGTGTGTTGCATTCCTATCTGGGGCATGTGCTGCCTCTTCCTCTCGTATTCCTGTCTTACACATCTGCTGCCTCCTTCTGAGCTTTCAGCCACCCTTCCTCAACCCTTCCCCTACTCCCTGTCCCTTTTCTCCCCTCCCCCTTCTGCCATACCCACCAAACAACCAGCAACCTGCATGACTACAATTGTGTATTCAGCTTATTTGTGCCTGTCAACAATTCAATGCTCTCCTGTCCTCCAAAATTATTATCATATATTATTTCATTTCTACATTTTAGGTATCATAGTAATCTACCTTCAATAAAATGCGCATGAAGTGTCAACAAAGCTCACAGTTTCCACCATTGTTCCCAGAACTAATTGTAGCCCTCTGGTTCTGAGTCGAGGGGATAGACTGAACCAGACACCTTGAAGGTTCTGTGACAAGCTAGGCTGCGACTTGCTGGACTTGCTCCATAGGGTTGAGAACTGTAGGATTCCCCTAAATAGGTCAGGTGTGCACTACACATCAGAGGCTGCTACACAGTTAGCTGACAGTGTGTGGGTTGTAACACAAGGATTTTTCTTTTTAGATTAGGTGACTCTCCATCCAATCCAGATAACTATAGCTGTAAGAAACCCAGAAGTATCAGTGTAAGATGCAAAGAAATGCCTCCCACAGGTGAGAGTATTAAAATCCTAATGAAAAATTGCCAAAGCATTCGCAATGAAGTGCCAGAGTTTCAAATACTCATGGAAAGTAGTGAAGTTCACATAAAACTAATGTGTAGTGAAAGGATAGGCAAATGGGAAATGGAAGTGGTGTATTTGTCACAGTAAACAACAAACACAGATCCATAGACAGAGAAATTGAAGCTGCATGTGAGATTGTTTGGACAAGACTCAATATTGGGGGTGGGCATAAAATGATTGTTGGATCCTTCTGTTGCACACCAGATTCATCTCCTGAAGTAACTGAAAACTTTAGAGAAAACCTTAGTTCACTTGTACTTAAGTTCCCCAATCATACTGTAATCATCAGTAGAGACTTTAATTGTCCAACAATTAATTGGTAAAATTACAGTTTTGTTAGTGGTGGGCATGATAAGACATCCTGTGAAACTTTACTAGATGCCTTCTCTGAAAACTGCCTACAACAGATAGTTAGGGAACACACTCACGATGGAAATATATTGGACCTAATGGCAACAAATAGATCTGAACTCTTTGAGAATGTCTACATCAAAACTGATGTCAGTGACAATGACATCATTTTGGCAACAATGCATGCACTGGATAGATATGTACCCAGTAGAACAGTTCATAATGGTAGGGAACCTCCATAATATACAGCCACTGTAAATAAGCTTTTAGAGAAACAGAGATTACTGCATAATAGGTGTAAAGTGAAGCATGGGGCTATAGATAGACAGATGCTGAATGAAACCTGTTTGGCTGTCAAGAGAGTAATGCATGAAGCTTTCAGTGTCTACTGCAGCAGAATATTGTCAAGTGATCTTTCACAAAACCCAAATACATTCTGGTTGTATGTGAAGGCCATTAGTGACACCACAGTGTGTCCAGTCCCTAGTGAATGAGACAAACTGAAATTGAGAGTAGCAAAGCAAAAGCTGAAATGCTTAACTCCTTTTTCAAATGTTCATTTACAAAGGAAAACTCAGAACTCTCCCAATTTAATCCTCATACCATTGAAAAGATGAATGAAATAGGTATTAGTGTCAGTGGTGTTGAGAAACATCTGAAATCATTAAAATTGAAAAAAGCTCCAGGCCCCGATGGAATCCCTATAAGATTCTATACTGAATTTGCAGCTGAGTTAGCCCCTCTTCTAACTATAAGCTGTCATGGATCCCTCAAACAAAAAACCATGGCCCAGTTCTTGGAAAGAGGCACAGGTCACAAGAAGGGTAGTTAAAGTTATCCACAAGAATTGCCGTCCAGTATCCTTGACATTGATTTGTTGTAGAAGCTTAGAACATATTCTGAGCTCAAACATACTGAGAGATCTTGAACAGTATGACCTCCTCAATGCTGACCAGCATCGATTTTGAAAACATCAATCATGTGAAACCCAACTTGCACTTTTCTCACATGACATACTGAAAGCTTTGGATCAAGGCAACCAGGTAGATACAGTATTTCTTGATTTCCGAAAAGCATTACTGCACCTATGCTTATTGTCAAAAGTACGGTGAGGTAAGGTATCAAGTGAAGTTTGTGACTGGATTTAGGACGTTTTGGTAGGGAGGATGCAGCATGTTATCTTGGATGGAGAATCAGTATCATATGTAGAAATAACCTTGGGTGTGCCACAGAGAAGTGTGTTGGGACCCTTGCTGTTCATGTTGTATATCAATGACCTGGCCGACAGTAAAATCAGGCTTTTTCAGATGATGCAGTTATCTGTAATGAAGTACTATCTGAAAGAAGCTGCACAAATACTCAGTCAGATCTTGATAAGAATTTAACGCGGGGCAGAGATTGGCGTCTTGCTTTAAACGTTCAGAAATGTAAAATTTTGCACATCACAAAATGAAAAAATGTAGCATCCTATGACTATAATATCAATAAGTTACTGTTGGAATCAGCCAACTCATACAAATACCTGGGTATAACACTTCTTAGGGATATGAAATGGAATGATCACATAGGTTCAGCCGTGGGGTAAAGCAGGTAGTAGACTTCAGTTTATTGGTACAATACTGGGGAAGTGCAATCAGCCTACAAAGGAGATTGCTTACAAATCACTCATGTGACCTGTTCTAGAATATTGCTCAAGTGTGAGAGACCCGTACCAAATAGGACTAACAGGGGTATTGAACATATACAGAGAAGGGCAGCACAAATGGTCACAGGTTTGTTTAATCTGTGGGAGAGTGTCATGGAGATACTGAAAAAACTGAACTGGAAGACTACTGAAGGTAGGTGTAACCTATGCCGAAAAATTATATTAACAAAGCTTCAAGAACCAGCTTTAATTGGTTACTCTAGGAATATACTACAACCCCTTACATATTGCTCACATAGGGATTGTGAGGGTAAGATTAGAGTAATTGTTGCACACATACAGAGGCATTCAAACAATCATTCTTCCCACAATCCATAGGTGAATTGAAGAGGAAGAAATCTCCATAACTGGTACAGTGGGACACACCCTCTGCTTTGCATCTCATGGTGGTTTGCAGAGTATAGATGTAGATGTAGATACAGAAATATTGAGTGGATAATTCACCGTATAAAAGAGATGTGGTGTTGCAGACAGGCACAACTGAAAGACTGCTAAACAAGTAAGCTTACGGCCAAAAGGCCTTCTAATGTTGAAAACACACACACATTCACACAAGCACAATTCACACACACATGACAGCTGTCTCTGGCCACTGAGGCTGGACTTCGGGCAGCTGCACCTGAAGGGAGAAGCAGTCTGGGTGGTGGAGATAAGAAGGAGACTGGGTTGGGGAGGGTACAGTGCTGCTTCTGGGAGCACAAAGGAATGTGCTTCACTTCAACGACTTCTTCACAGCCTATGCTATCTGGATCCTTCCTACAAGCACCAGCTCTTCTGAATTGTGCAATTGGGAACTCTCCCTGTAATATATCTCGATTTCCTGTTAGCCCCCTGGTCTCAACCTACACGAGTCCCTGTCCTTCACCCACCTGTCTCCTCCCCTGCTCCCACTCCAGCACTAAACAGCCTTCTATAGTCCTCTATTCCACCACCCACTAGTCTCTCTATTTCTCTTTTCTCTCCTCCTCTACCTCTCTCTTTCCTTTCCCTCCTATAATTCTCTCCTTTTTTGCTTTCCCCACCCCAAGCCAAACCTCCTGAGTGTACATACAGCCCTGACCTCCCCACCACGTTCCTGCATGCTCCCACAAGCAGCACTACATCTTCCCCTACCACTATCCTGCTATCCCTTCCACTCCCCACCCCTCTCTCTTCCTTCGCTCCCTACGCAGACTCTCCCATCAGACACAGTTGCCGGCAGTCCGTCTGGCCAGAGACACAATGGTCTCTGTGTGTGTGTGTGTGTGTGTGTTTGTTGTGTCTGTCTGCGAATCAACATCTCCTCTATATGATGAGTAGCAATCTAGCCTTTTCAAAATGTTGTCATTATTCCATCCTGGAATTTGGGATATAATAAATGTGTATCTGTACTAAAATTTAGTTCTTGGGGCATAACATGTCTTTAAAGTCCCAGATCCAGTTATGTAAAGAAATGACAATTTTAGAATGTTGTTCTACCTTGAAAACAGTTCTGTGGACATCTATGTATGTCACAAACTTGTCGCAAGAAATCAGAAAGTTTTGTTACTTAATTTATACCTTTCAGAATCCAGAGCAGAGTTTTTTATTATGTTACAATGATTGATAAAGTATCTTCTGTCTTAAGAGCAAATCCTCCCCCCATGAACCATGGACCTTGCCGTTGGTGGGGAGGCTTGCGTGCCTCAGCGATACAGATAGCCGTACCGTAGGTGCAACCACAACGGAGGGGTATCTGTTGAGAGGCCAGACAAATGTGTGGTTCCTGAAGAGGGGCAGCAGCCTTTTCAGTAGTTGCAAGAGCAACAGTCTGGATGATTGACTGATCTGGCCTTGTAACAATAACCAAAACGGCCTAGCTGTGCTGGTACTGCGAACGGCTGAAAGCAAGGGCAAACTACGGCCGTAATTTTTCCCGAGGGCATGCAGCTTTACTGTATGATTAAATGATGATGGCATCCTCTTGGGTAAAATATTCTGGAGGTAAAATAGTCCCCCATTCGGATCTCCGGGCGGGGACTACTCAAGAGGATGCCGTTATCAGAAGAAAGAAAACTGGCGTTCTACGGATCGAAGCGTGGAATGTCAGATCACTTAATCAGGCAGGTAGGTTAGAAAATTTAAAAAGGGAAATGGATAGGTTACAGTTAGATATAGTGGGAATTAGTGAAGTTCGGTGGCAGGAGGAACAAGACTTCTGGTCAGGTGACTACAGGGTTATAAACACAAAATCAAATAGGGGTAATGCAGGAGTAGGTTTAATAATGAATAGGAAAATAGGAATGCGGGTAAGCTACTACAAACAGCATAGTGAACACATTATTGTGGCCAAGATAGACACGAAGCCCACACCTACAACAGTAGTACAAGTTTATATGCCAAATAGCTCTGCAGATGACGAGGAAATTGATGAAATGTATGATGAGGTAAAAGAAATTCTTCAGGTAGTGAAGGGAGACGATAATTTAATAGTCATGGGTGACTGGAATTCAAGAGTAGGAAAAGGGAGAGAAGGAAACATAGTAGGTGAATATGGATTGGGGTTAAGCAATGAAAGAGGAAGCCACCTTGTAGAATTTTGCACAGAGCATAACTTAATCATAGCTAACACTTGGTTTAAGAATCATGAAAGAAGGTTGTATACATGGAAGAACCCTGGAGATACTAAAAGGTATCAGATAGATTATATAATGGTAAGACAGATATTTAGGAACCAGGTTTTAAATTGTAACACATTTCCGGGGGCAGATGTGGACTCTGATCACAATCTATTGGTTATGACCTGTAGATTAAAACTGAAGAAACTGCAAAAAGGTGGGAATTTAAGGAGATGGGAACTGGATAAACTGAAAGAACCAGAGGTTGTACAGAGTTTCAGGGAGAGCATAAGGGAACAATTGACAGGGATGGGGGGAAGAAATACAGTAGAAGAAGAATGGGTAGCTCTGAGGGATGAAGTAGTGAAGGCAGCAGAGGATCAAGTAGGTAAAAAGACGAGGGCTAGTAGAAATCCTTGAGTAACAGAAGAAATATTGAATTTAATTGATGAAAGGAGAAAATATAAAAATGCAGTAAATGAAGCAGGCAAAAAGAAATACAAATGTCTCAAAAATGAGATCGACAGGAAGTGCAAAATGGCTAAGCAGGGATGGCTAGAGTACAAATGTAAAGATGTAGAGGCTTATCTCACTAGGGGTAAGATAGATGCTGCCTACAGGAAAATGAAAGAGACCTTTGGAGATAAGAGAACCACTTGTATGAACATCAAGAGCTTAGATGGAAACCCAGTTCTAAGCAAAGAAGGGAAAGCAGAAATGTGGAAGGAGCATATAGGGGGTCTATACAGCGGCGATGTACTTGAGGACAATATTATGGAAATGGAAGAGGATGTAGATGAAGATGAAATGGGAGATACGATACTGCGTGAAGAGTTTGACAGAGCACTGAAAGACCTGCGTGAAACAAGGCCCCCGGAGTAGACAACATTCCATTGGAACTACTGACGGCCTTGGGAGAGCCAGTCCTGACAAAACTCTACCATCTGGTGAGCAAAATGTATGAGACAGGCAAAATACCCTCAGACTTCAAGAAGAATATAATAATTCCAATCCCAAAGAAAGCAGGTGCTGACAGATGTGAAAATTACCGAACAATCAGTTTAATAAGCCACAGCTGCAAAATACTAACATGAATTCTTTACAGACGAATGGAAAAGCTGGTAGAAGCCGACCTCGGGGAAGATCAGTTTGGATTCCGTAGAAATACTGGAACACGACTTATCTTAGAAGAAAGATTAAGGAAAGGCAAACCTACGTTTCTAGCATTTGTAGACTTAGAGAAAACTTTTGACAATGTTGACTGGAATACTCTCTTTCAAATTCTAAAGGTGGCAGGGGTAAAATACAGGGAGCGAAAGGCTATTTACAATTTGTACAGAAATCAGATGGCAGTTATAGGAGTCGAGGGACATGAAAGGGAAGCAGTTGTTGGGAACGGAGTAAGACAGGGTTGTAGCCTCTCCCCGATGTTATTCAATCTGTATATTGAGCAAGCAGTAAAGGAAACAAAAGAAAAATTCGGAGTAGGTATTAAAACCCATGGAGAAGAAATGAAAACTTTGAGGTTCGCCGATGACATTGTAATTCTGTCAAAGACAGCAAAGGACTTGGAAGAGCAGTTGAATGGAATGGATAGCGTCTTGAAAGGAGGATATAAGATGAACATCAACAAAAGCAAAACGAGGATAATGGAATGTAGTCGAATTAAGTCGGGTGATGCTGCGGGAATTAGATTAGGAAATGAGACACTTATAGTAGTAAAGCAGTTTTGCTATTTGGGGAGCAAAATAACTGATGATAGTCGAAGTAGAGAGGATATAAAATGTAGACTGGCAATGGCAAGGAAAGCGTTTCTGAAGAAGAGAAATTTGTTAACATTGAATATAGATTTATGTGTCAGGAAGTCATTTCTGAAAGTATTTGTATGGAGTGTCGCCATGTATGGAAGTGAAACATGGACGATAAATACACTCCTGGAAACTGAAATAAGAACACCGTGAATTCATTGTCCCAGGAAGGGGAAACTTTATTGACACATTCCTGGGGTCAGATACATCACATGATCACACTGACAGAACCACAGGCACATAGACACAGGCAATAGAGCATGCACAATGTCGGCACTAGTACAGTGTATATCCACCTTTCGCAGCAATGCAGGCTGCTATTCTCCCATGGAGACGATCGTAGAGATGCTGGATGTAGTCCTGTGGAACGGCTTGCCATGCCATTTCCACCTGGCGCCTCAGTTGGACCAGCGTTCGTGCTGGACGTGCAGACCGCGTGAGACGACGCTTCATCCAGTCCCAAACATGCTCAATGGGGGACAGATCCGGAGATCTTGCTGGCCAGGGTAGTTGACTTACACCTTCTAGAGCACGTTGGGTGGCACGGGATACATGCGGACGTGCATTGTCCTGTTGGAACAGCAAGTTCCCTTGCCGGTCTAGGAATGGTAGAACGATGGGTTCGATGATGGTTTGGATGTACCGTGCACTATTCAGTGTCCCCTCGACGATCACCAGTGGTGTACGGCCAGTGTAGGAGATCGCTCCCCACACCATGATGCCGGGTGTTGGCCCTGTGTGCCTCGGTCGTATGCAGTCCTGATTGTGGCGCTCACCTGCACGGCGCCAAACACGCATACGACCATCATTGGCACCAAGGCAGAAGCGACTCTCATCGCTGAAGACGACACGTCTCCATTCGTCCCTCCATTCACGCCTGTCGCGACACCACTGGAGGCGGGCTGCACGATGTTGGGGCGTGAGCGGAAGACGGCCTAACGGTGTGCGGGACCGTAGCCCAGCTTCATGGAGACGGTTGCGAATGGTCCTCGCCGATACCCCAGGAGCAACAGTGTCCCTAATTTGCTGGGAAGTGGCGGTGCAGTCCCCTGCGGCACTGCGTAGGATCCTACGGTCTTGGCGTGCATCCGTGCGTCGCTGTGGTCCGGTCCCAGGTCGACGGGCATGTGCACCTTCCGCCGACCACTGGCGACAACATCGATGTACTGTGGAGACCTCACGCCCCACGTGTTGAGCAATTCAGTGGTACGTCCACCCGGCCTCCCGCATGCCCACTATACGCCCTCGCTCAAAGTCCGTCAACTGCACATACGGTTCACGTCCACGCTGTCGCGGCATGCTACCAGTGTTAAAGACTGCGATGGAGCTCCGTATGCCACGGCAAACTGGCTGACACTGACGGCGGCGGTGCACAAATGCTGCACAGCTAGCGCCATTTGACGGCCAACACCGCGGTTCCTGGTGTGTCCGCTGTGCCGTGCGTGTGATCATTGCTTGTACAGCCCTCTCGCAGTGTCCGGAGTAAGTATGGTGGGTCTGACACACCGGTGTCAATGTGTTCTTTTTTCCATTTCCAGGAGTGTAGTTTGGACAAGAAGAGAACAGAAGCTTTCGAAATGTGGTGCTACAGAAGAATGCTGAAGATTAGATGGGTAGATCACATAACTAATGAGGAAGTATTGAATAGGATTGGGGAGAAGAGAAGTTTGTGGCACAGCTTGACCAGAAGAAGGGATCGGTTGGTAGGACATGTTCTGAGGCATCAAGGGATCACAAATTTAGTATTGGAGGGCAGTGTGGGTGCATAAAAATCATAGAGGGAGACCAAGAGATGAATACACTAAGCAGATTCAGAAGGATGTAGGTTGCAGTAGGTACTGGGAGATGAAGAAGCTTGCACAGGATAGAGTAGCATGGAGAGCTGCATCAAACCAGTCTCAGGACTGAAGACCACAACAACAACAAGAGCAAATATTGTGAATCCGACCAAACTCATTAATGTTCACAAATATTCATGTCAGTGGGAAAGGAAATAAACTAAGTATGCGAAAACAGCAATGATGGAACTCCCAAATTTTGATACTTAACCTATTTACATTCTTTACAAAGGATCTATCAGAGCCACTTAAGGCCGTTTGAAAACTTCTATGTTTTCTCAAGTAAAGTTGTTTAAAAATAAATACTTTTATGCTTGGTTGTCAAAAATTCACATTATGGAATTCCAGTCTGTTGACATGTAGACGGAAATTTTTTCCTTTATTTTATCTTCACTGTCGTGTCAAGACAATTTTATATTCTCCTTCAAAAGCCAATTATTTAAATTAATTACTTATTTGACTTAGCATTTATATGTATAACGCTAAATTTCTGTGAATGCAGGAATGTACGTATTTCATGTGAACTGCAACCAAGACTTGACTTGTCTGCCTGGCTTGATGATGAAGTAATAAGTTCGCGTGATATTAAAATGAAAGCTGTTGAACTGTTCCCAACAGACTTATTAATGCAAGCTATGGAGAAAGCAGAGGAATACCGCACAGAGCGTCAGCAGAAGGAATATGAATTTTGGAAGAAAAGTAAGACACTATCTACCATTTTAGAACAATATGGTTTGTGGGTCTGTTTCTATCTCACTCAAACAGCAGCAAACAGTATTTTTAGAAGTTGGTAACTGGTGCATTTTTCATTATTTAAATCATGAGTGACACTGGCGGGCTTTTCAAAAACATTGATTATGATGAGCAAAATAAGTTAGATACTTTCAATATGAAATACTTATATTTTGCACTTTTTCATTATGAACTGTTTGTATTTCATTAGATGGAGGAGCAGATCCAAAGTCTCCTGTGGGTACAGCTGCTGCATTCAGTAAAGCCAATAAATACTCTCTTCATTTAGCTAACACATCAATATTGCTGGAATTTGCATCTGAAGAAATTCTTAATTCATTGCAGAGGTAAGGAGTAACTTACATCAGAATTGTGTAATCCAGTTGCATTAAGTTGTAACAGTATTCAATGTTATATGTGCATAGTTAGAAGCAGCAAGTGAAAATTTGTACCAAGGTCAGGAATTGAACCTGGGTCTCTTGCTTACTAGGCAGGCACATTAACCTGACTGCCTAGTAAACAGGCTGGCTGGCAGGCAGACTAATGCACCTGCCTAGCAAGCAGGAGACCCAGGTTCGATTCCTGGCATTGGTACAAATTTTCACCCTCTGATTCTGTCAATATACGTAAAATTGTATCTGTATGAGACCAGTAAAGTCTCTGAAATTGTTTCATTTCACTTACTCAGCATTATTTGAATAGCTGATTTTATTTATTTTAAAATATATTCCAGCATTAATAAATTTGAATATTACAATACCATTACGTTACTAGGCAGATGTAAAACAATATTGTTGTTAGAGAAGCATGATTGATAAACGAGTAAGTCATAAATAACAAATTTAATGGTGAAATTTGCACTATATTGAGTCTAATATAAAATTACAGAAATGAGGTCAGCTTCAGAATCTCAAATGGTGGTGATATGCACTTCATGTAAAACAAATGCCAGTCAGTGAATCACCTGAAATGTAACTAAATTTAACTCCATCAATGAATCACCAGAAGTGTGACCAAATTTAACTCACCACCATTAATTTTTTAGGTCATATCAAAAAGACATTATTTCAATGGTCTCTTTCAACAGCATATTAAATTTTAAATGAAATTCAGCATGCATTCTGGTTGTGGCCAGCTGTATTGATATTTCATTTATATCTGAAGTGTATAATGGCCAGGTATACTATTACCTGAACAAGGCAGACAGCATTTATAGCATACATTATAATAAACTGAAACCAGGTAAATGTGTTCTTTTGCAGTGATTACTAAACAAGAAAATTATATTTTATTGTACATTTCAAATGAAACAAAAATTCTGTTGGAACAAGAGGTGTAAAAAAGGTTTATCCTTGAGTAGAAAACCAAAAATGAATTTTCAAGCAGATAAATTAACTTAAAAACCTAACACATCTGGGCCAGCAAAATTGTCTTCTCGCAACATGAAAAAAATCTTTCCATCCACTAAATGGTCAGTTTTGAGAGCTGTCTTTAACTGTGCTAAATTTTTACTGCTCCCAACTTCAGTTCTGAGGAGGACTTTCTTATGTTTAAATTGCCTTGATGATATTGTCAAGTTCACGCAACATGAAAAAAAATCTTTTCACCCACAAAATGGTCAGTTTTGAGAGCTGTCTGTAACTGTACTAAATTTTTACCATGTTCCCAGCTTCGGTTCTGAAGAGGACGTTCTTAAGTTTCCAACAGAATACAGGCAGCATGAGCTTCACCATTAAATTTTACATGTATTTTACTCAAAAACTTGCATGCCTCAGTTTTGAGTACTAGCACTGGTACAGTATGTCTATGACAGAGTGTATACAATGTAAGGAAAAACAACCTGACAATAAGGCAGACTAAGTTGGGGTAAAACAATTTGAGCAAAATATTTAAGTTAATCATAGGTCAGAAATGCATTATTGTTGAGCTACGACCATAAAACAACAGCCAATCAGTGATGAGCACACAGAAGTCTGTACATTTAGAATAACTTATTTAATACCTGTTGTGCCCAAAACCATAACTACTACTTAAATTAGCTGAAGATAAGGGTTTCGGCTTAACAGTCAAAGCTAGGCAAACTACAATTTCCTATCCATGAGTGGTTACATTAGATGTGAATTTTCTGTGGTGTTCGCTTAAGCTGTCATGCAGAAAAAGCACTGTGGTGAGATAGTTGACATGTAGTAGAATAAGACACAATGTTGTTAGTAATGAAATCTATAGGTCACATGTTTTAATTTTTGCTAATGTACAGAGTGTGTGAATGATCTTTTATTGTAACAAGCACAGACTATCAGTAAATGTGAACTAAGACATTGGTGAAAAAGAAAATGGAAATCAAATTTTAAACACACTTTTCTCAAATTAGTTTTTATTGCAAATGCTTCAAATTCCTGCCCCCAACATCAGTTGAGATGACATCAATGTAACGGTTAGTGCACCCTGTCTGAAATTCTTTGTGTCCTGCAAATGAGTGTCATGGACCCAAAAAGTTTTTGGGAGTCCTCCACAGCTTTTGACTACCATGCAATTGTCAATGATTTGTTGTAGTTTTATGACTGTTGTCCCAGAATGGTGCGTTTCCAATCTGTTGTCACGTGGTGAAGTGTGTTTGATTGTGTCCCCTCTGTCCTGATTATAGATTATGAGGTTGTTTATCTCCACCCCATGGAATGAATATGAGAACTGCAAATTCATGTAGCTCTTCATGCATATCCTTTCATCAAACTTGTTGAGTGTTGATGTTAATGTTTACCTAATAGCTCTTTCATTTCAAATAGGATAGTTTCAATGTGATGTATTCACCACTTTCAAGAAGACTAATGGGATTTGATGAAGAAGGTTTTTATGGTTTATAACTATGGTTAAGTTAGTATACCCAGTGACTGACAAATGTGATGACCTGCAGCCATTTGACCTTCATGAGGCATTTACTTTCTGTAGACAATCTTGAGGAAAATAGAAAGAAACAGCAAAGGCCAATGTGAGTCATCAGAATTCAATGTTACTTATTTGGTGGCACAAATGAAGTGTTTTCTTTTACAAACTGTATCCCAAGTGTGTGACATCACAGTTCGCATCTGTTGCCAACAACAGAGATGCCTTGCACTCGCCATGTAAGAAAGCCAACCAAAGAAACAGCATCAAGTGTTGTTATCACACTTATTCTTATCTTGCACCGACAGACATTTACCTTTCTTGCTCCTTATTGAGCAACCATCATGAAAAGCTTTTGTAACTGAAAAAATACTTTACACTTAGACTGATGATATCTTTATTACCAAACTATTAACTTTCTACAGGCATGGAATACAAAAACTGACCAAGCATCATCAGACTGTTTTAGTTGATGTGGTGGAATATGCTGTTGATGCTTAATTTCTCTATTTTCTTTTTCTGTTATAATCAATAAACCAGTAACAGACACTATGGAAATATGCACTGTTCTAATATAAATGAATTACACCTTACCACATAAGAATCCTCAATATGGTCTGTATCAGCATGAAATACTACCCAAGGAGCGTTTGGGGACAACCAAGAAAGTATCTGAATTTGATAGTGAGAGTAACTCTGAACCACTCCGGGAAGTAAATTGATGTTCCCACAGGCTTGAAACATAGTCTACAACTTACTGAGAAGCCTGACATTGCCAGGGTTTTTATTTATAGCTGTGCCCGAAACTTTGTACACATGGAATTTGTTTTTGATGGTTCAAATGGCTCTGAGCACTATGGGACTTAACATCTTTGGTCATGAGTCCCCTAGAACTTAGAACTACTTAAACCTAACTAACCTAAGGACAGCACACAACACCCAGCCATCATGAGGCAGAGAAAATCCCTGACCCCGCTGGGAATCGAACCCGGGAACCTGGGCGTGGGAAGCGAGAACGCTACCGCACGACCACGAGATGCGGGCTTTTGTTTTTGACTTACAGAGCTTCTTTGAATATATATTGTTTGAAGTAGGGGTAGTGTGACTGGGGACATGAACGAACCTGGGCAAGGAAGAGAGCAGCAATGTCTGCAACTGGAACAGCCTTAAACAAGCTTGTGAATCTGTCTGTTATTGTCACAAGGTAGCAGAAACCACAAGAGGGGAGGAAAGGGCCAATAATATCGAAGTGGATGGGTGTAAATCTTCCTGAAGGGGAGAGGAAAGAAGAGATAGGAACAGAAAAATGGTGAGGAATTTTTGAAGATTGACATATGTGACAACCCTTTGCCCACTCAGGGTTGCCACAGGTTTTGGAAATCAGGGAATATCAGGGAATTTCAAACACATCTGGGAAATTTGAAAAAAACACGGGAAAAATCTCATTTTTGTTTCACTAGATGAAATGGTTTGCTTACTGAGATTTCGTGCATCATCATTGGCTGGAGCAGCTGCATATGTGCGCTGCTTCCCTACTCCTCATTACTACTGCTTCTCCCTTTCTACCCCTCCCTTCAATTGCAGTCAGTGCTGCCACCATTTCTTGCCATTAGTCTAGCAGCTGCCGACGAGAGGCAGGGAGGCATGAGGAGTGGCTCGTGGATCCAATTCTCTGAGACCGTAGATGCAGTGGCCAGAGGCAGGGGTCATGTGTGTGTTGGTTGTGTCTAGTGATTGTGTGAATGTGTGTGTGTGTTCTCATTTTCTGACAAAAGCTATAGCTGAATATGTTGTTGCGAGAGTGTGATTGTCTTTTCTATATGCCTGTCTGTGGCTCAATGATCATCTTTATGGTGAGTTTCTGTCTATTCTCATTATTATTGATTCTCAGAGTATTTGAACAAGTTATCTTTTGCATGAGTTGATCACTGTGGTCTCATTTCATCAACTTGCGGTCTTTGGGTCATGAATAGCTGCTACGAGCCAAAACTGCAGCCCGTTTCTGCTGGTATCCATAATGGATCTGGCCTGCCAATCTGAAGCCATTCAGTTCCCAGTAATGTGCTGGCCCAGCCCATCATATCTAGACTCACCAATCTGCCTGCAGGCTATATCTGTTTGTATGGGGTGTAATGCAGCAGATTTTCATGGTTTATCCACGGACCCAGGACTGTGATGCTCTTCAGCAGGCCAGAGACCATGGGCAATGGATTTTAGGAATTGCAACTGTCTCACCTCAAGTAATTTTGCAGTGTGGTGTTTTGCAGTCATTTTATTTGTTCTAGTACATTTTGCCACTTAAAATGTAGTTTATATGTTAGAAAGTATGGAAGAAGAAAATTGTGTCAGTTGCTGGAAGTTTGTATGCTTCGTATTCATATACTTCTTGAAGGAAAAATCACAAAATACATGTACAATAATGGATACAACACAGTGGGTTATAACTGATAATAACGAACATAGTAGAACCAACATTTTATTGGTGGTCACCTAGTGTTGTTTGTAGCTTCCCCGTCTTAAATACTACTTTCAAGAGGCCTACTTTTTTCTGGTTATTTCTGAAATCACTTTTTTCTGAGATTATTTCTGAAATCAGTGAAGATATTTTAAATCTGTCATGCAACTCCAAGAACACGCATATTTTTGCCACCAAATGTGTTTTGTTTTATTGAAATGAAATAACATCAGTGGTCTTAATGAAACACATGTACTGTTTGGGTTGCTTTCTCCATCTAAAAACAGTTCATTACAAAAGATGTTAATGTTAGTACTTAAGATTTTTGCTGACATCAGGAAATGCCATCTGCTTGCAAGTATTTTTTAGATATTTCCTCATTTGCACTATTGTTTCTTGTTCCGTAGCTGCAAAGACAGATTCTCAACTTACATCTTAACTTACCCTTGAGATCTCTAAATTTGTCAGGGAAAAATGCTAAAACTTGTTTGGGAGCTGGGGAAATATCAGGGAACTTCACTTGGGGAAACTTCTGGCAACGCTGTATTTAGCTGGAATAAGGGGCGAACCTTATTGCATGACATGTCACGCTATACCTTTCGGCAAGAACCTTGCAGAGGAAGGAGTTCATGATGCAAACCATTTGATGATGGATCCAGCTGACATTGAAGAAGGAAGGGATCTGATTCTTGACCAACAGCCAGGGCGCCACCAGCTGCAATTGATGCACAGTCGTGAGACCAACAATCAGCGATGACGTAGTCCTGGGTGGAGATGTGTCAGATGTCAGTTGTGAATTGTGCAATGAAATCAACCTGCCGACTTTGCACGGGGAGCTGAGCTCCATGACTCTGTGTAACACTGACATAAGGTTCTTGTGATCCATGAACACAGTGGGTCCCTCAAGAGATGGCTGGGAATGCTTGATGGTCAAGCCAGTGGCTCCCTGTGAGAGGTGCTTCAGCAGTACTGTTGCAGGGAAAGATGCAGTGTCAGCGAGCATAAATGCAGCATCAGCAAGCACAGTCTTTGTGGAATTGAAAGCAGTTATGCTTGTGGAAGTCCAGGGGATGCATTGGTTGTCTGATATGCTTTTGCCAGTCAGTAAGAGGATACTAGGTTTTTGAAGGGTGTCCAAGTGAGGCAGATGATGTCTGTTGTAACAAATCATCCCCAGGACACATGAGAGACCTCTGAATGTGGTCAGTAGTGACAGCTGCATAATGTCATTTTCAAGCAGCAACGTAGTACAAGCCCCCAGGGGGCTCACCGCTCTTTGGAGAGTTCGTGCTCGGCTAGCACGGGTCCCCAGCCTTTGCAGCATCTTTTCCCTTCCATGCTGCATATTTATCCTCTTGCTGCTCTTTTTCCTCTCCCTTGGGGAACATGTCTGGGCTGTTTTTGGAAATGTATTCTGCATTTTCGGTAGTCAATATCAGAATACTCTCCACTGTTCCTTTTTTCATTCTCCGTTCACCTTCTCCCATCCTTCCTCTGCTTTGGCGTTTGAAGTTCCTCTTTTTCTTCTTCTTCCCTGTGTGCTCCTGAAGGCCAGCCCACATGTCTGGCATGTAACAGGTCACTGGGCAGGGCAATGGGTAATTCCCAGCCCCAAGTTGATAGGTAGGGTTCACACATACCCCCAGGTACAGGCCAGCCCAGGGAGGGGTGATTTCCTCAGCTGCTACCTTCCCAAATTGCCAATTGGTCCCTCTGTCAGGCATTCGGAAGGTGTGACCTTATGTGTGAACAATCACCTAAGGTGGGTGTGCCCCTTCTGAAGTGGATGTCCAATTTGGAGGGGGGGGGGGGGGGGGCGCACCATCAGAGACACTGGCAGTCATGGGGGATTTTCTCACAATGAACCAATCATCTTCACAGGCAATGGCTACAAGACATAAACGGAAAAGACATGGCCATGCAGACATGCGACCTCAGATTTAGCATCGCGCTTGTCAAATCGCCCACTGTCATGGTAGCGTCCCTGTCTCCTCCTCCAGCTGTGCAACACACCACCAAACTCTCGCCTCATGGGGTGAAGCCACCAGCTACTCAACCAGCAGGCTGGAAAGGACAGATAGAATACTCCCGTGAAGACTTCCTATATCCCTCCAGCCAACCAACGCCTCAGTCTTCCTCTGCTAACTGGAAAAGCTTGAAGAATTCAAACAAAGGCAAATGGTCTTCTCCTTCGCTGACTCAAAGATCCTCTTCGACAGTGTCACCATGTGATACCCTCACCTGGCCGACCTCTGTTTGTCGCCAGTGCACACCACCAACCATTTTTCTGCCCTGGATCCTGCAGTCCAACAGCAGAAGAATGCTGACGCTTCTGTAGACCTCATGGTGCAGGGTCCTCCTGCCTCTGTGCCCTGTAGCAGTGAGTCTTCGAAGGCTGGCACTTGGCAGCCACCGTGATGACACCCCTTCATTTTTTACCTGTCATGACTCTCCTCCAATGGAACATTTGTGGCCGTCAGTCCAACAAAGAGGATTTACAGCTCTTCTTAGGATTTACGGCTCTTCTTAGAATTGCTGTGTCCACTTGTTCTCTGCCTTCAGGAAACAAAATTGCATCCTCATGACCGCTTTGTGCTCTCACATTTCATCCTGTTCCGTTTTGAACTTCCCCTGACGTTGGCATTCCATCTCACAGGACATGGGATGTCATTCTTGGTCAACCCATCTCCCTGAGTACCTGCCCTCAAGTTGTTGCAGTTCACCTTTTCCTTCCTCACTTGACCTTTTCCCTTTGTACCAGTTACATCCCTCCATCATATGATGCCACCAGGGCAGACTTCCTCCAGCTTATTGGGCAGCTACCTCACCCCTTTCTGCTGCTCGGAGTGACTACACAGCTCCCTTTATGGTTCTCCCAGAAACTGTCCGAGAGGTGCCCTCTTGGCTGACTTTCTTAATCAACTTAACCTCTTCTACCTGAATACAGGAGAACTCATGTTCCTTAGGGAAAGACGAAAGGATGTGGGTTTTTAGGAAGAGGGTAAGGAGTCATTCCAATCCCGGGAGCGGAAAGACTTACCTTAGGGGGAAAAAAGGACGGGTATACACTCGCACACACACACATATCCATCCACACATATACAGACACAAGCAGACATATTTAAAGACAAAGAGTTTGGGCAGAGATGTCAGTCGAGGCAGAAGTGCAGAGGCAAAGTTGTTGTTGAATGACAGGTGAGGTGTGAGTGGCGGCAACTTGAAATTAGTGGAGATTGAGGCCTGGTAGATAACGGGAAGAGAGGATATATTGAAGAGCAAGTTCCCATCTCCGGAGTTCGGATAGGTTGGTGTTAGTGGGAAGTATCCAGATAACCCGGATGATGTAACACTGTGCCTCTCTGGGACCAAGATCCATTCCCAAATTTCCAGCCTGACAGTAGCAGACAATGTCATCGTGCACTCTACTGCTATCTCCAGCACCTGGCCACCATTTTGCAGAGATTTTGAGCTCCTCCCATTATCACCATACCTTCCTCCATTACAAACAAGTGGAGGAGGTTCGGGTAATACCCTTCTCTTCTCAGAATCGTGAGTGTTACAATGCCACCTTTATTACTTCATCCCACTCCTCCACCCTAGGGCCAGACACTGTTCGCATTCAGATGTTGCAGCACCTTTCTCTTATGGGCAAGCAATTTCTGCTTAATACATATGACTGCATCTGGGCAGAGGGCACATTTCCCAGACACTACCGTGAAACCACTGTCATACCCATACCTAAGCCCTGTAAGGACGAACATCTTCCTTCTAGCTGCTGCCCCATTTCTCTCACCAGCTGTGTTTGCAAGGTGATGGAACGCATGATACATGCCTGGCTGGTATGTGACTCAAGTCTCACAATTTACTAACCACTGCACAGTGTGGACTTCGAGTCCCATAATGGCCTGTCTCCCGCTGGGCATCTGCAGCTCCCTTTTCATTGACAATTTTGCCACTGTTGCAGTTTTCCACGGTCTCGTCTCATTGAGTGGCGACTTTAGCAATGTCTCGATCATCTTTACTCGTGGAGTATCGACAGTGGCTTTCGTTTTTCCACTGAGAAAACTGTTTGTGTGAATTTCTGGCGGCACAGTTGGTTTCTTCCACCAACTTTACATCTTGGGCCTGTTGCTCTTCTGTTTGTTGAAACTACAAAATTCCTGGGGCTCATGCTCGATAGGAAACTTTGTTCATACTCCCACGTGTCTTACCTCGCAGTTCACTTTATGTGGTCCCTCAATGTCCTACGTGTCCTCAATGGTACTTCCTGGGATGCAGATCAAGCCACCCTTCTCCATTTGTATCGGTCCCTTGTCCGTTCAAAACTAGACTATGGGTCTTTTGTTTATGCATCCGCCCATCCGTTCATCTTATGCCATCTCAATACCATCCACCATTGTGGCATCCATTTAGCACTAGCACCTTTTACACAAGCCCAATTGAGTCTGTATGCAGAAGCTGTTGAACTACCTCTGTCCTACCGCCCTAACTTTCTCCTCAGCGGATATGCATGCCGTTTGTCTGCCATGGGTGGCCACCCACCCTAAGCCTCCTTCTTCGATGAATCCTTTGATTGCCTGTATGGGTTGCATCCCTCTTCTCTGTTACCTCGTGGAGTTGCTTTTGGCTGTTGCTCTAGCAGCTTAACTTCACACCACCTGCAACTCTGCTGGCAGGTGTGAACCCTTCACCACCTTGGTTTCGTGAGGCGGCCCTTATTCACCCTGGCCTTCATTCGCTTTCTAAAGACACCACTCCAACCTAGCTCTATCACCTGCAGTTTCATGACCTTCACATGGAACTTCACGATAGTGCCTTTGTGGACACTGATGGCTCTCAGACTGACCGTGGTGTCAGGTGTGCCTTTGTCATTGGCGACGATGTTTTTCAGTGTTCGCTTCCAGAACATTACTCAGTATTTAAAGCAGAGCTCTTTGCCCTGTATCAGGCCATGCAGTACATCTGGCGAAACAGACTTTTCAATTGCATCATCTGCTCAGACTCTCTCAGTGCCCTTCAAAGCCTCTGTTTGCTGTACACACCATCCATCCTGTAGTGTAACAGGTCCAGGAAAGCTGTCACTTTCTCACTCTTGTTGGAGCCACTGTATGTGGGTTTCTGGCCACGTCAGTCTGACAGGAAACAAGGCCGCTGACACTGATGCCAAGGCTGCAGTCCTCGTACCTCAGTGCGCTTCTTCTTACATTCCCTCTGATGATCTCTGTGTTGCTGTCTGTCAGCAGGTGGTGTCACTTTGGCATCACCACTGGTCCGCCATTGATGGGAACAAGCTCCAGGTTATCAAGCCTCTCCCAGTGGATTGGATGACCTCCTCTTAGCCCTCCACCACGAAGACATCATTTTAACTAGGTTGCGTATTGGGCACTCGTTTTTAGTCATCACCAAAGTGGTGCTCCCCCACCACATTGTGCACATTGCACTCAACTTTTGACTGTCTGCCATTTCCTGACGAAATACCCTCTTTTTAACTGCTTATATTCCCGTTTGTGTTTGCCATCCGAGTTGGGGCAGTTTTAGCGAATGACATGTGGACTGTTGACCGTTGTGTACTTTTCATCTGTTGTAGCAGTATGGCGAAGACCATTTAACTTTTAGTTCTGGACCTCCATTTCTCTATGGCCTATTTTATAGACCTTTCTTCATGTCCCTGTGTTTAGCTGTCTTCTCCTCTGTTGACTGGAATTGATGTGTAGTCGTTTTTAACTCCTCTCTTTGTCTTCATGTTCTACAGTTTGACATGGGCACGTATGATCCTAATTGTTTTTGCGCCGTAAAACAAAACAAACAAACAGTACATCTGAGAAACTGAACTTTTTGTCTGGCAAATGTTTATTTCTCAAACTCTGTATCCTCTTGAACACTGAACGCAAAGCCGTCAGTTTTCCCCATAGCTCTTCGAGAAGATCAAAAGATCATCCCTATAGCAAAAGATAAACAACAACCCATGGAGGGCCTATACATACAGCCTTGCCAAGTTTGCATGGCATTACACAAACCAAAAGGCGTAGTGTTGTGCTCGCAAAGTCTGAATAGTGTTGTAATGGCACTTTTATGTTTGTCTTTCTTAGCCATTGGAATCTGAGAAAAAGCTGTGGCACAATTGACAACACTGAAGACACATACATCGGCCACATTGCTGTTGAAATCAATCATGTTTGGTCCAGGACACCTGTCTGAGATGGTAGGGGCATTTAACCCCTTTGTAACTGTCACACAAACGTCAGAAATCATTCCTTTTTTTTTTTACTGTGAGATCAAACCACTGAACTATCGGAAAGCATCTTATTAAATTCTGACTCAGCCACATGCAGTTTATCCGGAGGTAGAAATCTGGGCTTCACAGCAACAGGATAGCCAGGGGTAGTGGGAACAAAATGCTGGGTTGATTGGCAGTGGTTACACGTAGCCAAGACTGGGTCTGTAAGTGCTGGAAATTCCTGTAGCAGCCACAGGCCGTACAGTGAAGTTCAATTAGCCAGGCACAGGCCGCATTTAGTTATTTGGAAAGTGGTGGAGATCCACTGATGCAGTGAGGCATTATCCTCATGCAGCAACATAATGGCACTCAGTTCCTCCTTGTGAAGAACTTAGATCTCTGAGATTTGTACTGTCATTAACTGCCAACTCTCCTGTAATCTGGCAACAGCAGTGAAAATCTTTGTTGGATTCTAGTCGTGTAATGAACGCATGTGCGTTGAACATGGAAGTTGATGTGATAGCAAACATTGTTGGGTTGATGTAACAGGCACAGTCAATACAGAAATATTCATGTGATGTAACCCACCATCATCACAAAACATGCGACCTGGTGCAGTAGAGTGAACAGGAGAGTGTAGCTTTACAAATAGACACTGATTCACTGAATCAGGCAGTACCGAGAAATAATTAAGAAGTAAACACCCAAGATAGCATGGCCAACATCCACCACAGTGAAGGTCCACATAGGGCAAATCTGCAGAAATTGTGTCTTTTGCATTGATTGTATGTGCGTCAACTGGTGGTGATGAGTGCACAGGCCTTCCGGCACTCACCTTTGGAGTTTGTGTAGGCACATGGCTTGGATTATCTGGTTCAGCCTTACCAAAACATCAGTGAAACTGACACCATTTGCAGCCTTGATCTTTGCATACAGGTGCATGCATTGCCTCTTCCTGCTTCTGCAACCTAGCATTGAGGTGAGCCAACTCATTGACTAAGTTACTCATAGATGGCTCCGGCATTGAATTGTGGGATGGTAGCATTATAATTCACAATGCAGGGCCACCCAAAGCAACTGCCACTGCTATGTTTGGTTCAGGGCGATCCACCATAAACTCTGGCACAATTGCTGTCACATTAACTTCTGTCTAAGGAATAGCAATAGCATCAGCTTTGCATACAAGTTTATCTATAGGCAGATCTGTGAAGACTGATAAAATATTTAAAATGTGCTGAGGTAAGTGATGGAGCCAAAACAGTTTGAGGGATTGTTCTGACTGTAGGCCCTATCCAGCCAGCACACGCAGTGAACAGATCACTTGGGGGGGGGGGGGGGTGTTACCATTGGCACCCGCTTCACTATCAGTGATCTTATGCAAAAGTGATTCTGGCAGCAGCACAAAATGCTGCAAAATTGTTTGCTTTAGAACTGCGAAAGACTGTTTAGAGAAACATGTCTGCTAGTTGTTCACTAACACTTAAGTCCAGTTGTGCAGTAACTACATGAATTGTTCCATGTCCAACATAATACTGTGGAAACGAAGATGGCTTCCGCATTTGTTAACCACAATTGAGCATTTGTAGGCTAAAATGGCAGAATCTTGACATTCCTAATGCCCATGTGGTTGCCATTGCTTGCTGTCACTGCAGGTGTTGCAGTAGAATCTTGCTGTTGAGTTTGAGGTTCTTCTCTTACAGAAGTGGAATTGCTAGAAGCCATTGTGATCGGTTTTTAGCAATACACTTGTAGAAGATAATTGTCCAGTTTGATGTCAGCACTGTAGGAAATTTATTTCCTCTTCAGTAAAATGATGTACACTTGATTTGAATGTACTACATGCTTTACTTTCAAAATTAATATACGTTAACTGAACACATGTGTAAACTGTACAGTACAATACAAACATAGAACCAAACTTGACTAACAAAGAACAAGGGTACAAAAAATAACATATACTTTTAAAAAATCCTTAAACTTTAATGCTCACACTGTTTCAACTTGTCGGTCTTATTGTCTTGACGTTGCCGCAAGTGTAATATCTCATGTACAATGAAGAAAGTGTACAGTGAATAGCAGTCTGCAGTACCCATTTGATTCTACTTTTCCTCAAAAGATAAAGCATAACCTATTTCTCACTTGGCCTCCTGCTGCAAAAAGGTATCTGTGCTCCACATTGGTGCCAAGCATCAATTCTGTAATTCACTACCTGAAAGTGATGCTATGAGCTATTGAGCCTTATGTTGAAATAAGAAATAAGTGTCTGAAGCAAAAAACTGTTTTATTTGTATTTAATTTTCAACCACAGTCCTCAAAATGTCATCCTTTGTGGATGAAATAATAACCTCATTTGTCTGGACTAACTTAGACCAGTGACATGGAGACAACAATGTTTTTATACATCGAGGGCAGTGCAGTGAGACAGAGTGGTGGTCCTCCCTAGATTTGATAACATAGTGTTCACAAAGAGATGACTTGCAGACAACAATGACTGCAGTCCCTGGTGCCCAGTAAGTAGAGACCCTACATACTTTCACAGTTGAGCATGTGATTCATCCCATAACAAATAAAGGGTCCCATACTAACAGCAATAGAAAAGAAATAAGAACTGCACACTAACGATTCTGGAGGTTCTATAGCCTGTCTATTTGAACAGCAGCACTAGAAATCAGACTAAAAGCCAGTTAAGATTACCCTAGCTGCTACTGATGACAAGGCCAAATGACCTGTTTTAAGACATTGTGAGAACTTGTATAAAAAGGAAATAATCACTTGCAAAAACTGTAAAATTATGAGACGGAATTACTGATCAGTACTTAACTTCAGGATGCAAAAATTCATTTTGTTGATAGAAACGTATAACAGTACGTGACAACTGTAGCTTCTGGAACTGTTATTTCTATGCTGGCCATCAGTTCTGTCCTAACCCTTGTGGGAAGCACATTTTAAATGAAGAGTGGTCCCATTGATATGGTATAGGCCTACCTCGTACAGCCTTGAATGGTACAGAAGAATCCTATTCTGTTATCTTTCAGTGCTACAAATATGTATTTCTCTGCAGAGGAAATTAGTCATTATGCACTAGGTTTGTTTTTTCCTGTTTTAAACATGTTAAACGTATTTGATAAAACTCCACCACCATTACATATTCTCATTGGCACTTTAGCGTGAGTAGTTGGGAACGATATGTGACAGTTATCCGTGCACTGTGAGAAACAGTTAGCAATCAAGCTTAAAGTGTTCTTCCTTGTTCACTATTCCCCAACCACACACTAACTCAAAATCTGTTATCATTTAATAAGAAAAGATGCACTGCTACTGATAATTTTATACACACTGCTTTAGTCTTTTTGGACAAAGGCTTTATGTATAACCTTCATAATCAGTTACAATATCCTTATTCCATTCTCCAATTCCAATTATATAAACAACAACAATAATAATAAAATTCATTGCCATGTAGGACATTGATTTCCTCCCAGATGCTAGACAGAAAGCTAGACTGTACAGCATATCTGGAATTTTGTTGACAGATGTTATAAGCAAAGTATGGACAGTGATCTGTTGAATATAGTACTCATTTTACACAGAACTCTTTCATTCATTTAAACATACTATAGTGACTTAAAAGTGAAATATGCAGTTAATGTTAATGGGAAATTGTTTCAGTCAATGTTTCGATTATATGTTTTTAGACTACGGAGAAGTCGCCGACAGGCTCTGTTCGATGCTGTAAGAGATGATATCCTAGGCTTCTCTGCAGATTTAGGAGATGATTTTGTCACAAATGGTCTGCAGAGTATAGACATCAGGCCATTCATACCAGCTGGAGAATATTCACCAGACTGTGATGCACCAGAAGATCGAGCTCCATGTGATCCAGCATACCCATACCGCAGCATCACTGGCAGGTGCAACAATCTGCGAAACCCTAATCTCGGCAAGAGCACTAGCACATTTGCTCGCCTTTTACCTGCAGCCTATGAGAATGGTATGTAGCTTGCATTTGATTTTTAAATTTATTCACTTAACATTTAAGAGAATAGATGCATTTTCCTTTTTGCCATAAGAAGACAGTAACAGTACAATCCATAATATTTACATATAAACATAATTCATAGTTAAAGCTTGTCCTCTCAATTTATTTTAATGCATACTATTACTATACACACTCCTTTGAAGTGCAGCGTGTCTGAGAAGTCTCTCCAAGGCGCTGAGTTTTGCTTGGCACCTTGTGGGACGCGTAAGGTTGGCAACACATTCATGTCGCTGTATAAGCTAGTTCCTGGGACTCGCTCTTAGTGGCTGCAGTTATGTTGGGAGATGGGATTCAGCATTATTATAATTGAAACAATGAAATTGATTAATTGTATTAATTACAATTAAAGACACTATGCTCAGCAATGTAGGAACACGCGAGGCAATACTGACCATATGACTTTTCATAGAAGGTAGGTTAAGGAAAGGCAAACCTATGTTTATAGTATTTGTAAACTTAGAGAAAGCTTTTGACAATGTTGACTGTAATGCTCTCTTTCAAATTCTAAAGGTGGCAGGGTAAAATACAAAGAGCAAATCCTGGAACCTTCATTATTAATGTACAATATTATGTATGTATGTATGTATGGCTACCGTACTTTTCAAAGTATGTCCATATCAAACAGTTTACTACTTTCCTATCACTTATGTCTCATGCTCTTTTTATCATAGGCTGTAGGAACTGGCCAGTGGTCTATAGTGAATCTGAGCCGATTGGCTGAATCAGTAAGCTTTTCATCCTTTACCTTTTCAGTTAGTGGAGTGGAAATAATATCACTTAGCATGAATGGTAAACAGGCAATTTGGTTAACATACAAATGAACAGGTGTTATTGTATTCTTATATGCATATAAATTACTCTCCATTAATTCAGGATGCTCATTGAAACAAGAAATATTTTCAGTACCTTTCTTCTCCTTTACTGACAATCAGAACACTTTTCACCATAGAAGTAGTTAAGTCCGCCATGTTTTGCATATTGTTACTTGTTATAACCTTTAATCACTAATAAATTGCGTGGATATACAAACGTAGAAACAATAGCGGGTTACATGCTACCAACTCCGTATCTGTCACTCAACTGCCGTGCCGTGACATGCGGCCGGCGCCATTCATAGCCAGGTGGCGCTCCCGCGCTCGGCCAAGCTGCGGAGCGCCTCTATCGCCGTCTTCGCGTACTGGCATAGCGGCACTTTTAAATCTCGTGGCACTGTCACAACACTTTTCCCCCCTTGAAAAGAAACACTCACTTCCTTGGAGACACGGACAGTGCGGATACATCCATGACCTCTTGGGAGGCCCCGAGAAGATCCTGCGGAGAAACACGAGAGTATGGTCAAAAATGTCCAGGACGGAAACTTGCGCGTGGAACGTGCCTCCTGGACGAGATGATGGGTGAAAACTCCGGATCAGCATCCATAGGTGTCGTGGACCTGGGGGTGTGCTCCAGCGAGATGGGTCCCGGAGAAGGCGGCGTCGCGACTGGGGCCGGTTCCGGCGTACTTGGAAGCGGTAGCAACGTCGGCTGCAGCAACACGCACGGAAGATCGGCAGCAGCAACAGGACTGGCTTCTCGGGCTGGTGGAGGCGAAAGAAGGGGCGGTGGCACCGGCGTGGCCACCACTCGTGGGCGCATCTGGTCGTAATGGCGAACAACCATGCCGTCATCCGTACGTATTTCACAAAGCCGGCGGCCGCGAAGAGCCTGGACCACCCCTGGAATCCATTTAGGGCGAGATCCATACCCTCGTGCCCACACGTTGGCACCCACCGAGTATTTTCCCGTACTAGGGGACACAGTACAAGGCCTGACAGGGTGAAGCAGGTGCAGTAGAGTGCGCGGTTGGCGGCCATGCAAGAGTTCAGCAGGGCTGCGATCACCCAGAGGCGTGAAGCGATAAGAACTCAGAAACTGCAACAGAGCATCATCTGTGAAAAAATACTAAGGAATTTTTTGATCTGGCTTTTGAAAGTGCGGACAAGGCGCTCGACCTCCCCATTCGATTGCGGATGGAAGGGCAGTGCTGTAACATGATGAATCCTTTGTCCAGTACAAAAATCACGGAAGGCCTGCGAAGAGAACTGAGGGCCATTGTCAGTGATAATCGTAGATGGAAGACCTTCTAGCGCAAAGATTTTGGACAAAGCCAGCGTCATCGCCGCAGTGGTTGGCGACGGACATCGAACAACAAACGGAAACTTCAAGAAGGCATCAATCAGCAGTAGCCAATAAGTGCTGAGGAAGGGGCCGGCAAAGTCAGCGTGCACCTGTTCCCATGGCTGCACCAGATCAGGCCACGGAGAGGGCATTGTACGAGGTGCAGCCAGTTGTTGAGCACACTGACCACACGCAGCGACCATGTGGGCGATGTCTGAATCAATACCGGGCCAATAAACTCTGCCTGCGGGCCAGGGACTTAGTCCGAGAAATCCCCCAATGGCCTTCATGCAATAGTTTAAGAACATCTTTAGGAAGAGAGGCTGGCACCACGACCCGTGGAGATGCGCCATCCGTGGCCAGAAGAACAACACCCTCACAAACAGACAGACAAAGGCGCAAGGCATGGTAGTTGCGAAGGGGATCTGATGCCCGGCCCTTGGTCCTGTCCGGCCAACCCCGTTGAACAAAACCGATCACCTGATGCAGGACCGGGTCCCGAGCAGTAGCCGACGCGACCTGCGAACCTGTAATTGGAAAACCCTCGACTGCATGACGTTCTTCCTCATCAATGTGGAAACAGAGTAGTTCATCTCAATCGAAAACCGGGTTGGGGCCCATCGGCAAACGCGACAACGCGTCAGCGTTGGTGTGCTGGGCCGTGGGGCGATAGTGAATCTCATAGTGAAAACGAGACAAGTATAAGGCCCAACGTTGCAGGCGGTGAGCTGCCTTATCCGGAAGCGATGCCGAGGGGCTGAACAGAGAGACCAGCGGCTTGTGGTCGGTGATGAGGTGAAACTTAGAACCATACAAAAAACGCTGAACTTTTTTAGAGCATAAATGATAGTGAGCGCCTCCTTTTCGATTTGAGAGTAACGCCGTTGGGCATCGTTGAGGGTCTTGGAAGCGTAGGCGATGGGTCGTTCCGACCCATCCTCATACCGATGGGCGAGAACAGCCCCTAGGCCATACTGTGACGCGTCAGTCGCCAGAACCAAGTGCTGACCCAGACGGAATGTGGCAAGACAAGGCGCCGACTGCAAATGAGCCTTCAGGCGGACAAAAGCCTGCTCACACTCACAGACCAACAGAAAGGAACGTTTTTGCGTAACAGTTGATGCAGAGGATGAGCCACCGCCGAAGCGGATGGAATGAATTTGTGATAATAAGCAATCTTGCCTAGAAACGCCTGAAGTTCTTTGACCGTAGACGGCCGGGGTAGAGCGGTAATGGCCGCAACATGCTGTCGTAGAGGACATATACCCTCACGGGACAAGTGGAAACCAAGATACACAATGGAGGGTTGGAAGAACTGTGACTTGTCCAGATTGCACTTCAACCCAGCCGAATGCAGAACCCGAAACAGTGAACGCAAATTACGAAGGTGCTCCTCAGTGGAGGCCCCCATGACAACAATGTCATCCAGGTAGTTGATGCAGCTGGGAACGGAAGCTGTGAGCTGTTCCAAAAACCGCTGAAAAATGGCCGGCATGCTAGCAACGCCAAATGGTAACCGCTGGTACTGATACAACCCACAAGGAGTGTTGATGACGAGAAATTCCTTGGAAGTTGCATCCAACGGCAACTGATGGTACGCCTCCGATAAGTCAAGTTTGGAAAAGAACTGGCCCCCAGCGAGCTTGGTAGATAACTCCTCAGGACGGGGAAGAGGATAAGTGTCAATGAGGTTCTGAGCATTGACAGTGGCTTTAAAATCACCACACAATCGCAGACTCCCATTTGGTTTAGAAACCACCACGATTGGCAATGCCCATTCACTGGAGGCAACAGGAAGGAGAATCCCTGAAGCTGTTAACCTGTCTATCTTAGCCTTGACAGGTGCACGCAACGCCACCGGAATAGGGCGTGCCCGGAAAAACTTAGGGCGAGCTGTAGGTTTAAGAGTAATGTGGGCTTCAAAATCCTTGGCACGACCCAGACCAGCAGAGAACACGGACGAGAATTCAGAACACAATCCATCCAGCTGTTGATACGGAATATCCTCAGATATGAGGTGCACATCATCATCAATGGAGAACCCAAACAACTGGAAAGCATCATAACCGAACAGGTTTTCAGTGCCCGCATGATCCACCACATAAAACGTGAGGGGCCTAACAACTGACTTGTAGGCAGTGGAAGCATCAAACTGGCCAATGATAGGAATTTTCTGCTTATTATAAGTTCGCAAATTTCTCGTTACTGGAGACAAGGGAGGGGAGCCCAACTCCAAATACGTGCGAGAATTAATGAGAGTTACTGCAGAGCCAGTGTCCACTTGCATGCGAATGTCTTTATCCAGAACACGAACAGTAACAAACAACTTATTTGTTTGAGAAAGCACACAGTTAACATCCATGTCCGATGCCTCATCCTCGTCGACAGGAACTTTAGGGGACTGACACACAGAAGCAATGTGGCCTTTTTTCTACATGAATTACACGTGGCCCAACGTTTTGGACACGCGGCCCTGTCATGCTGTACGAAACATCGTGGACAAGAAGGAAGTGCGGAACGAACCTGCTTCTGTGGTTGCTGTTTTTGCTGCGAGCGTGGCGGCCCAACGCGTCATTGATGCGAGTGATCCGCCGCCACATCGCCATTCCCCTGTGAAACAGGTAAATTGTCCGTGTCGAAAGTGGTCTGTACAGCGCCTACATCACACCACGCGTCTATTTGCGCACCAGCAGCGTGAGACACTTTAAAAGATTGAGCGATGCTGACAACTTCCGACAACGACGGGTTTGGCAGTTGTAAGGCACATTGCCGAACTTCTTTATCAGGAGCAAGCTGTAGAATAGCGTCCCTAACCATGGAATCAGCATAAGACTCATGATGAGTGTCCGTGACAAACTGACATTTCCTACTCAGACCGTGTAGTTCCGCCGCCCAAACCCGGTAAGATTGATGGGGCTGTTTACGACACCGGTAGAACGCCACGCGGGCGGCAACGATGTGGGTGTTTTTTCGGTAATAGTTAGACAAAAAGTCACATTTCTTGGAAGGACAGAGAGGCAGGTTCCCGCAGAGGGGCTAACTGAGATAGCAGCTGATAGATCTGTGGGGAAATCCAAGATAGAAATAACGACTTACACATAGGAGCATCGCCAACGCCGAAAGCCAAGAAGTGTTGCCGCAAACGCTTCTCATAATCCTCCCAGTCTTCAGCGGCCTCGTCGTAAGGAGGGAACAGAGGCGGAGAAGAGGAAGACAGACAATGAGTAAGCGACGTCGACAACGCCTGAATAGCAGCCGTCAGCTGTGTTTGTTGTTCAATGAGCACTTGCAGAAGCTGTTCCATGTCCGCCCTGACATGAACACACAATTCCACAACGCAGGAAAAAAAATATCTGACCTCGTCGCCAAAAAGTGTTATAACCTTTAATCACTAATAAATTGCGTGGATATACAAACGTAGAAACAATAGCGGGTTACATGCTACCAACTCCGTATCTGTCACTCAACTGCCGTGCCGTGACATGCGGCCGGCGCCGTTCATAGCCAGGTGGCGCTCCCGCGCTCAGCCGAGCTGCGGAGCGCCTCTATCGCCTTGTTCGCGTACTGACGTAGCGGCACTTTTAAATCTCGTGGCACTGTCACAACATTACTCCCTATTGTCTTATGGTGTTATCTGTTGGGGCAGTGCAGCTGAAGTAAATACTGTATTTATTCATAAAAAAGCAGAGTGAATATTGTGTGAAGTAGGTAACCAAATGTCTCACAAAGACCTCTTGAAATTGCTTGCAATTTTTACTCATATCTCAGTACAGTTACTCTTAATAGTATTTGTTGCTAATAATATAAATCAATTTGTTGAACTATGATTCATTCAACCAAAATATCATACCTAACACAATTTTCATTCAAACACTACTTTCCTTTCTAAGATACAGAGTGAGGTATTTTATTCTGCTGAAACACTTGTCACCAATAAAGCAAAAAAATGAGAATCTCTTGAAATTCAGATGAATATTAAAACATCTTGTGTTAGCTACACCTTCTGTAATTGTGTGATAATCTAGATTCTAGGGCAGAATACTAATGTTGGCTGCATGACTGACAGCAATAAAATTATGTTGCAGGATTGCTGAATACATTACCATTTGGAAATATGAGGTGTGATCAAAGAGTCACAGGAATTTTTTAATTTTGTGGGATTTATATGCCCAATTTTCAATTTTTTTGTCTTGTTTGTACACATGTACCTGAAATACGTATCCATTTTCAGCTGTTTTGAATATTTAGTTTAATATGGTACCAACAATTAAGTATTTATCTTTGTTTAACTTTGTGATACTTTAACATCCTCACTCTTTGGCTAAGAATCATAAATTATGTTATTGCATTGTTTCATTGCTCCACTCTACTGTATAACTGGATTGGCACTACTATCGATTCGTTGCTGGAACAAATGTCCAAAATCCATTTACATGTTTTGTGGGATATTTTGAAGAGTGATTTTGTGATAACTAGGTGAGGCAGGCACTTAAATAATTCATGTACTTTTCTGTTTTCTTTTAGCATTAATTTGAATGTGCGTGTACTTTGTATGTTTGAACAGCGGCAGTAGTTAATTAATTTCTACTTTTATTGCATGTTTGTTTTTATATTATGTTTCCTTCAGACCGAAGAAAATTCTTTAATCTCTCATATGTGTAGTGTTGATTATGGCTCTTGACCGACAGTCACAGTGTACGGTGACAAAGGTCATTACAAGCTAATGAAGAAGCTGTATTGGTATGGGATGCAAAGGAAATGCTACTCCATAGTAAAATTGTACATGACAAATGGAAAACAATGTACAGAAGTCAGACATACTGATGAGAAACTATAATCAGTTACAGATTTGAGCTACAAATGGTCAAACAAGGTTTCATGCTCAGGGCAGTGCTATTTATTCTCTTTGTAAATGATTTCCCAGGCAGTATAAATCAGCAACTTACAATTTATACTGATGACAGTGAAATTAACTGTGCAGCTCAGATGAAGGAAGAGCTTGAAAAGGAAGTAATCCTGAATGCTGAAAATGGAAATAGTATCTACTACCAAATAATCATATCATAAATCAGTGTAAAACAATGTATGCAGAATTTCAAACCAAACAGAGGGAAATGTATAATGTAAATACTAAATTAAATAGAGAAGCAATTAAAGAACTAAGAAGCACAAATTTTTAGTATTGCATGAAATGGCAGAGGGGGGGCGGGGGGCGGCACTAAACACCCCATCTAAAATTTAGGTGCACAGACCAGACCAAGATCTGCAAAACAGCATATGGATGAGAGATTTCTCAGGATTATGTACTATTACCACAGTGGCCCCCCCATGAACCATGGACCTTGCCGTTGGTGGGGAGGCTTGCGTGCCTCAGCGATACAGATGGCCATACCGTAGGTGCAACCACAACGGAGGGGCATCTGTTGAGAGGCCAGACAAACATGTGGTTCCTGAAGAGGGGCAGCAGCCTTTTCAGTAGTTGCAGGGGCAACAGTCTGGATGATTGACTGATCTGGCCTTGTAACATTAACCAAAACGGCCTTGCTGTGCTGGTACTGCGAACGGCTGAAAGCAAGGGGAAACTACAGCCGTAATTTTTCCCGAGGACATGCAGCTCTACTGTATGATTAAATGATGATGGCGTCCTCTTGGGTAAAATATTCCGGAGGTAAAATAGTCCCCCATTCGGATCTCCGGGCGGGGACTACTCAAGAGGACGTCGTTATCAGGAGAAAGAAAACTGGCGTTCTACGGATCGGAGCGTGGAATGTCAGATCACTTAATCGGGCAGGTAGATTAGAAAATTTAAAAAGGGAAATGGATAGGTTAAAGTTAGATATAGTGGGAATTAGTGAAGTTCGGTGGCAGGAGGAACAAGACTTTTGGTCAGGTGATTACAGGGTTATAAATACAAAATCAAATAGGGGTAATGCAGGAGTAGGTTTAATAATGAATAAAAGAATAGGAGTGCGGGTTAGCTACTACAAACAGCATAGTGAACGCATTATTGTGGCCAAGATAGACACAAAGCCCATGCCTACTACAGTAGTACAAGTTTATATGCCAACTAGCTCTGCAGATGATGAAGAAATAGATGAAATGTATAACGAGATAAAAGAAATTATTCAGGTAGTGAAGGGAGACGAAAATTTAATAGTCATGGGTGACTGGAATTCGTCAGTAGGAAAAGGGAGAGAAGGAAACATAGTAGGTGAATATGGATTGGGGGGAAGGAATGAAAGAGGAAGCCGCCTTGTAGAATTTTGCACAGAGCATAACTTAATCATAGCTAACACTTGGTTCAAGAATCATGAAAGGAGGCTGTATACATGGAAGAAGCCTGGAGATACTGACAGGTTTCAGATAGATTATATAATGGTAAGACAGAGATTTAGGAACCAGGTTTTAAATTGTAAGACATTTCCAGGGGCAGATGTGGATTCTGACCACAATCTATTGGTTATGAACTGCAGATTGAAACTGAAGAAACTGCAAAAAGGTGGGAATTTAAGGAGATGGGATCTGGATAAACTGAAAGAACCAGAGGTTGTACAGAGTTTCAGGGAGAGCATAAGGGAACAATTGACAGGAATGGGGGAAAGAAATACAGTAGAAGAAGAATGGGTAGCTCTGAGGGATGAAGTGGTGAAGGCAGCAGACGATCAAGTAGGTAAAAAGACGAGGGCTAATAGAAATCCTTGGGTAACAGAAGAAATATTGAATTTAATTGATGAAAGGAGAAAATATAAAAATGCAGTAAATGAAACAGGCAAAAAGGAATACAAACGTCTCAAAAATGAAATCGACAGGAAGTGCAAAATGGCTAAGCAGGGATGGCTAGAGGACAAATGTAAGGATGTAGAGGCTTGTCTCACTAGGGGTAAGATAGATACTGCCTACAGGAAAATTAAAGAGACCTTTGGAGAGAAGAGAACCACTTGTATGAATATCAAGAGCTCAGATGGAAACCCAGTTCTAAGCAAAGAAGGGAAGGCAGAAAAGTGGAAGGAGTATATAGAGGGTTTATACAAGGGAGATGTACTTGAGGAAAATATTATGGAAATGGAAGAGGATGTAGATGAAGATGAAATGGGAGATAAGATACTGCGTGAAGAGTTTGACAGAGCACTGAAGACCTGAGTCGAAACAAGGCCCCGGGAGTAGACAACATTCCATTAGAACTACTGATGGCCTCGGGAGAGCCAGTCCTGACAAAACTCTACCATCTGGTGAGCAAGATGTATGAGACAGGCGAAATACCCTCAGACTTCAAGAAGAATATAATAATTCCAATCCCAAAGAAAGCAGGTGTTGACAGATGTGAAAATTACCGAACTATCAGTTTAATAAGTCACAGCTGCAAAATACTAACGCGAATTCTTTACAGACGAATGGAAAAACTGGTAGAAGCCGACCTCGGGGATGATCAGTTTGGATTCCGTAGAAATGTTGGAACACGCGAGGCAATACTGACCTTACGACTTATCTTGGAAGAAAGATTAAGAAAAGGCAAACCTACGTTTCTAGCATTTGTAGACTTAGAGAAAGCTTTTGACAATGTTGACTGGAATACTCTCTTTCAAATTCTGAAGGTGGCAGGGGTAAAATACAGGGAGCGAAAGGCTATTTACAATTTGTACAGAAACCAGATGGCAGTTATAAGAGTCGAGGGGCATGAAAGGGAAGCAGTGGTTGGGAAGGGAGTGAGACAGGGTTGTAGCCTCTCCCCGATGTTATTCAATCTGTATATTGAGCAAGCAGTAAAGGAAACAAAAGAAAAATTTGGAGTAGGTATTAAAATCCATGGAGAAGAAATAAAAACTTTGAGGTTCGCCGATGACATTGTAATTCTGTCAGAGACAGCAAAGGACTTGGAAGAGCAGTTGAACGGAATGGACAGTGTCTTGAAAGGAGGATATAAGATGAACATCAACAAAAGCAAAACGAGGATAATGGAATGTAGTCAAATTAAGTTGGGTGATGCTGAGGGAATTAGATTAGGAAATGAGACACTTAAAGTAGTAAAGGAGTTTTGCTATTTAGGGAGTAAAATAACCGATGATGGTCGAAGTAGAGAGGATATAAAATGTAGACTGGCAATGGCAAGGAAAGCGTTTCTCAAGAAGAGAAATTTGTTAACATCGAGTATAGATTTAAGTGTCAGGAAGTCGTTTCTGAAAGTATTTGTATGGAGTGTAGCCATGTATGGAAGTGAAACATGGACGATAACCAGTTTGGACAAGAATCGAATAGAAGCTTTCGAAATGTGGTGCTACAGAAGAATGCTGAAGATAAGGTGGGTAGATCACGTAACTAATGAGGAGGTATTGAATAGGATTGGGGAGAAGAGAAGTTTGTGGCACAACTTGACTAGAAGAAGGGATCGGTTGGTAGAACATGTTTTGAGGCATCAAGGGATCACAAATTTAGCATTGGAGGGCAGCGTGGAGGGTAAAAATCGTAGAGGGAGACCAAGAGATCAATACACTAAGCAGATTCAGAAGGATGTAGGTCGCAGTAGGTACTGGGAGATGAAGAAGCTTACACAGGATAGAGTAGCATGGAGAGCTGCATCAAACCAGTCTCAGGACTGAAGACCACAACAACAACAACAACCACAGTGGCAGTGAAAACAAGTAACAGTTACCTCCTTGATAAAGGTATACGTGACCATACAACAATAGAAAAGAAACATTATTACTTAAGACACCAATAACTCAAACTGACAGTGATTGCTCTAGGTGCAGCAAGGAAAAGGTTTTTTAATAAGCTATCTAGATCTATTAAGAAAATAAAAGGAACTAAAATATTTAATAATTGCTTAAAATATATCTCAGAGAGAAATGTGTATACAGTAGGAGTGACTATTTAAAATCTAACTAAATTTCGGGTGTTACATTATAACAGGAAACATGTAATATATATATAAAGACCTTTTATGTGCTTGTAAAATTTTATCCTATTTTTATTGTACATTATTTTACATTCATTGAAATTAAGCCTTGATGTAATATAAAATGGTTAATGCAAGCTGTCTGCTTATAAAACAGTGTGAAACATCCAACAATCTCAGCTGAAAACTGTCAGATAGAGTCCCAGGAAAAGAATATATAAATAAGTAAGCGTTTTGTAAGTGACATAACAGTAGGCTTCTTTGATACTGTTTGGTGAGGTTTCTAGATGTGAATTGCTGCCCTTGGTTTATTTCTCTATTTGCCATCTCTGATACATGAATTTTTTCAGTTGCATTTTGAAACATCGTGTACTGAGAAGTCATCTTTCAATGCCTACTGTATCAGTCTTTAATGTTCAGAATTGGTTAGTGGAAGAATAACAGTCTGCTGCATCCACAGTAAAATATAATAATTATCATTAACTGTAATGTGAAATACTTATGCATATCACGGAATGAAATTGTTCAACAGCAATAGCGAGACCACGGCTGAGTTCGGTGTCAGGAGGTCCATTGCCTTCTCCACGCCTCATATCCACTACAATTCATGTTGATATCAGCAATCTACATAATCGGTACAGCCTAATGTTGATGCAGTTTGCACAGTTCCTTGACCATGATCTTACATTCACTCCAGTTCACAGAGGTATGTAACTTTGTTAAAAGAATTTATAGTCTAGATAATGATAAAAATCAATCAATGGCTTTTCCTTGCACAATCGATAAAGTTTTGCATGTTTATACTAAAGATGTATGTGCCTCAGGCCATGATTTTCATCTGTGCAATGTGACAAATATCCATGGTTCATTTTACCTAAATAATAGTTATAGTAAACAGCATAATCTTGAGTGATTACTTATACTGCTTTTAAAAGTATTACAGAATAATACTATAAACTGAGGAATCTGATGCACCTACTCAGGAAGCGAGGAAATGAATCAGACATGAATCAAATCTTCACATTAAAATTGAACAAAGCTCCAGGCCCCTATGGAATCCCTGTCAGATTCTATACTGAATTTGCAGCTGAGTTAGCCTCTCTTCTAATCTATTGTAGATCTCTTGAGCAAAAGCTGTATCCAGTTCTTGGAAAAAGGCACAGGTCACACCCATCCACAAGAAGGGTAGTAGAAGTGATCCACAAAATTACTGTCCAATATTCGTGAAATTGATTTGTTGTAGAATCTTAGAACATATTCTGAGCTCAGAATAATGAGGTATCTTGAACAGAATAACCTCCTCAATGCCAACCAGAATTGGATTTCAAAAACGTCGATCATATGAAACCCAACTCACACTCTTCTCACATGATATTCTGAAAGCTTGGGTCAAGGCAACCTGGTAGATGCAGTATTTATTGATTTCCGAAAAGCATTTGACTCAGTACCACACCTACGCTTATTGACAAGGGTATGATCATATGGGGTATCAAGTGAAGTATGTGACTGGCTTGAGGACTTTTTGATAGGGAGGACACAGCATGTTAACTTGGAAGGAGAGTCAGCATCAGATGTAGAAGTAACTTTGTGTGTGTCCCAGGGAAGTGTGTTGGGACCCTTGCTGTTCATATTGTATATTAATGACCTTGCAGACAATATTAATAGTAAAATCAAGCTTTTTGCAAATGATGCAGTTATCTATAGTGAAGTACTATCCGAAAGAAGCTGCATAAATATTCAGTCAGATCTTGATAAAATTTCAATGTGATGAGGAGATTGGAAACTTGCTCTAAATGTAAATGTTCAAAACAGAAAGTAGTATCCTATGACTATAAATCAATGAGTCACTGTTAGAATTGGCAACTCATAGGAATACCTGGGTGTACCACTTAGTAGGGACGTGAAATGGAATGATCACATAGGTTCAGTCATGGGTAAAGCAGGTGATAGACATCACATTATTGGTAGAGTACTGGGGAAGTGGAATTATTCTACAAAGGAGACCAGTTGTAGAATATTGCTCAAATGTGTGGGACCTATAATGGATAGAACTAACAGGGTGTACTGAACATGTACAGAGAAGGGCAGCATGAATGATCACAGGTTTGCATAATCCATGGGAGAGAGTCACAGAGATACTGAAGGAACTGAAATGTAAGACTCTTGAAGATAGATGTAAACTATCTCGAGAAAGTCTGCTAACAAAATCCCAAGATCTGGCTTTAAATGATGACTCTAGGAATATACTACAACCCCCTATGTATCGCTCCATTAGGGATCTTGAGAATAATTGCTGCTTGCACAGAGGCATTCGATCAGTCATTCTTCCCACACTCCACACATGAATTGAACAGGAAGAAACCCTAATAACTGGTACAATGGGACGTGCCCTGTGCCATGCACCTCACGGTGATTTGCAGAGTATAGATGTAGATGTAGATTTTATTAAATAGTGATGGTCAGATAATTGGCCAACATTTCTGTGAATAAATGGTTGACTACCCTCATGGGACTAATACCTCTAATATACAATAACTGCAGAAGACAGCTCAAGCTAATCAGTGCAATTGTGAAGAGTGACATACAATTACTGCTGTTTAATATATGGTACATGTTGGGTAGTAAGCTATATATACTCTTAACATTGCTACTATTTAAACAAAGTAAACGAAAATAGAAGAAAAATCACTGTGCTTTGTTCCTTATTTAGTGATTGTAATTTGTTTCTGCAACTGTTAACATCATTCACATGACTAGTTTCACAAGTTCTAAATTTTTTACGTTTGTTGAAGTTCTGTAAAACATAGAGAATGTGTGTATGTGTTCATAAGTATGTTTCTGTGAGTTGCAGTACTTTTGTTGACAAATAAACTCTAATTTTAGAAATATCAACAGTTTTATAGCTTTGTAGTTGATAATATACTGAATCATTTTCACTAAAATGAAATTTCAATTAAGTGTAGATAAAAAAGTCACAAAATATCAGCAAAGAAAGGCGCACAAGGTTGGTGCCTTTTGGAACTAGTCTCCACACAGCATTGGAAAAAAATGTGGTTACCAGTAAACAATAAAATCATGCAAATACTCTTTCTCTCCAACAGGCATTATTTCCACTCAAATGTGGGTACATATAGTCATAAAAGCCAGTAGCTTTCAGATGTAGGAACTCCTTCATTTGAAAGAGGGGAAGGAATTGTTAGAAGAAACAGAAGTAAACTGAAATTAATTAGGAGCTACACAGGAACCCAGGTTAAAGGAGACAGAGTTTCCCAAATCTTTAGGCTGAAAATTATACTGACAATAGAAGATCCTAAGCTGAGTCTTTTGAGATAAGGAAACAGTGAATGAAAATGAAAATTTCAGGCAGTACAACACTGCAATTGCACAAGTACAATTACTAGGTCCTAATCTGCTGACGTCCCATTTGAATGGGGCCAAAGTGGCCGTGCGGTTAAAGGCGCTGCAGTCTGGAACCGCAAGACCGCTACGGTCGCAGGTTCGAATCCTGCCTCGGGCATGGATGTTTGTGATGCCCTTAGGTTAGTTAGGTTTAACTAGTTCTAAGTTCTAGGGGACTAATGACCTCAGCAGTTGAGTCCCATAGTGCTCAGAGCCATTTGAACCAACCCATTTGAATGGTACGTGTTACCAGGCGTTCACCCAAGGTGTACTGTCACAGTTTTTGGAAAAAATGTCACTAGTTGTCTGTTGCAAGATTTTGTTTCAGAACAACAGTGCAGCATCGCGCTATACTATTAAAACCCCTGAGCGCCTGCGGAACAGATACCCTCATCACTGGATTGGAAGAAAGTGCTGTGGCCAATGCGATAGCAGGATCTCATTCCTATGGATTTTTTTTCTCATTGGTTAAATGAAGTATGAAAACCCAATTGGAGAGGAACTGTTTGGTAGGGTCCTAGCTACCTGTTTCACTGTTCAACAGTCAAGGGAGTTATTTTAGATATCACACCCAAATTTATGCACCACTGTAATGCATGCATTGAAACTGGCATTCATTATTTTAATCATTTACTGTAAGCAAAGCGTGTTGCTACAAAGTGTAAGTTACTTTTGTAAACAAGGAACTAAATATTTGTTCCTGGTCGTCAGTTCCTCGTTTCAAAATACTACATTTAGAATCCATTTCTATCATAATAATTTGGATCCAAAAGGTGTGGGACATCCTGCTGAATATAGTCAGAATGTTACGACTGCCACATACAAAGTTTATAATCCTTTAAAAATAATAAGATGTGCCTTTAAGGTACTCTATTATATAAGGGGCATTCAAATGAAACCTGGTCACTGGTGAAAATTAATGGTAACGATTTTATTAACTCAAAAATGTAGTTATACACAGTACACATAATCAAAAATAGTCACCGAAACTGTTGGCACATTTATCCAATTGCGACACTAGCCGGTCGATTCCATCCTTGAAGAAGCTAGTAGGCTGCTGTCAGATCCAGACCTGGGCCCAGTCACACACTTTGTCATCAATTGTGAATCGATGTCCACGAATAGCTTGTTTTAGAGGTTCAGACACATGAAAGTCAATGGTGAAAGGTCGGGACTGTAGGGTGGATGTTCCAGAATTTCCCACTGAAACTGCTGTAATGTTGTTTTCACTGCATTGGCCATGTGTGGGCAGGCATTACTATGCAGGAGGATAATGCCATTGAACAACGTGTCTTGGCGTTTCAACTTGATGGGTCATCTAAGGTTCTGTAAAGTGGCTTGATAACGCTGGGCATTGATGGTGGCTCCCCATTCCAGAAACTCGACAAGCAGGGGGCCCTTGTGGTCAAAAGAGAAAGACATCATAACATTACCAGGTGTGCACAGCCTTTGATTTCTTTGGAGGTGGTGAAGTCACATGTTTCCACTGCTTGTTCTGATGCTTGTTTTCCAGTTCAAAATGGTGACACCATGTTTCATACCTGACAATATGTGGCAGAAAGCCATATTCCTCCTCATGATAATGTTGCCAGTGACTCAAAGACAGTGCCATTCGAGTATTGCACTGTTCGGCAGTTAGTTGGTGGGGAACCCACTGCACACAGATGTCACAAAAGTTCAAGTGGTGATGCATTATGGTTGGACGGTGCCCACATTAATACCCGGTAACCAATGGATCTCATCCATGGTGATTCTGTGGTTGACCAAGACTAAAGCATTCACTTCGCAACCATTTCTGGTGTGATGACATGATGAGCCTGTCCAGGACGAGCATCGTCTTCCAGCGACTCGCACACCCAAGGAATTGATTGCACCATTCAACAACACTTGAACGACTCAGACTGTACTCACAGTACACAGCCTTCATACATCAATACATTTCATGGCCTCCAGCGCCCTCCGCTGCCAAAAATCGAATCACTCCTCATTGTTCCTGCTTACTCACCTGCATGTTTGGTAGTGGCTGATAACTTGTGTGACCACCTCCTCTTCGGCATGAAACCACACTGGCACTATGCAGCATCAAGCGGTGTGCCCGCATCAGCATCAAGCGGTGTGCACGCATCAGTCTTCCTACCAATAGATGGTGCCACCATACCCACAGTTACATGGTACCACCTTACGTGTAAGGCAAAGGTAGACACACTGATCAGGTTTCATTTGAATGAACCTCATATGTCATAAGTTTTCATTGTTCAATGCTGACATGTTTCCATACCAGACTGTTAGTATTTTTTGGTGTATTTATTTCAATTCTGTATCATGTAATTGTTTCAGTTTGGACAAAATGTAATTTTAAGGCAGTGGTAATGCCATAAAATAAAGAAGTGTCCTATTATTGATGAAACAGCAAAGTTAGATGCAGCTTAGAAGTTCTCTTTCAATATGGATGTCAGGTTGACTTGCTTTTAAAATCTTCTTTCATGATTTGCACTTAAATAGAGTAATACATCCCATGCCACCATCAGGCGTGAATGCAGATGTCAGATATCTGGCATATAATCCTTTGCCATTATCATAAAGTAAAAAGAAAAAAGTGGGTGCAGTTGTGAAAGTTAACATTTGAAATCTGTTTATTATCTCTTAGACTTCCTTTAATATTACTGTCATTTCTCTGCAGGGTTCTTCACTTCAATTCCTGATTGCCGTTCATGTAATTCACCAAATACAGTGCATCCTGAGTGCATGCCTATTCCAATCCCCAGGCATGACCATTTCTATCCACAAGTAAACCAGACAACTGGAGAACCAGTGTGCTTGCCATTCATGCGCTCTTTACCTGGACAACAGCACCTTGGTAAATATATGTGTTTGGTTATTGCTGCTGTTGGTGGTTTGTATATATTGTGTGTGTGTGTGTATGTGTGTGTGTGCTTTAGACAACAGCAAAAGACTTGCCTTTTATGTTTGTGGTGTAGTGAAAGTGTTCCAATTATATACTGTTATTATAACTTGGTTGTACTATTTATCACATTCAGAAATTTAGGTGTATGTGTAATGGTTTTTCCCTTGTCAGCGTGTTAATGTTATGTACTTATTTCTGTTACCATTGATAGGACCAAGAGACCAGATTAATCAGAACTCAGCATTCTTGGATGCCTCTCAAATTTATGGAGAACACACATGCTTGGCAAGACAACTAAGATCTTTTGGTGGACGTTTGAATGTGACACAACATCCAGTGCAAGGAAAGGATCTTCTCCCTAATTCACCTGTACACCCGGAGTGCAAGGCTCCTTCTGGATACTGTTTCATAGCAGGTACATTTTGTCAGGAAAATATTTTCAGAGTTTAGGGTATTGTAAATGGAAGGAGATGTTTGCTCACTTCCAGCAAGGTATGTTTCAGACCTCCAGGTATAACATTTCCTAAAACAAAGGGAAGTCCAGGATGGAATAACAACAATCTTGACAGTCCCCTTCCCTGCCAGCACACCAGCATATGTACACCTTCCATTCTGCCACTAGACCTGCAACCGTTTCCCCTTCTCTATGTCTCTCCTCTCCTCTCCTCTCCCCTCCCCCCCCCCTACCTCTCCGCCCTCGGCACAGCCTCCTGACACTGCCTCCAGCAGGGGATCCTGTCCCCACCACGTCACCCTTCTATCCCACCCACACTCTGCCCCATGCCACCTCCTCATGGCTGCCACCCAGATTGCTGCACACATCAGACGAAAGTGCAATCTGCTCTCAGGCACCAGGGGCTAGAGACAGTAGCCATGTACACTCCTGGAAATTGAAATAAGAACACCGTGAATTCATTGTCCCAGGAAGGGGAAACTTTATTGACACATTCCTGGGGTCAGATACATCACATGATCACACTGACAGAACCACAGGCACATAGACACAGGCAACAGAGCATGCACAATGTCGGCACTAGTACAGTGTATATCCACCTTCCACAGCAATGCAGGCTGCTATTCTCCCATGGAGACGATCGTAGAGATGCTGGATGTAGTCCTGTGGAACGGCTTGCCATGCCATTTCCACCTGGCGCCTCAGTTGGACCAGCGTTCGTGCTGGACGTGCAGACCGCGTGAGACGACGCTTCATCCAGTCCCAAACATGCTCAATGGGTGACAGATCCGGAGATCTTGCTGGCCAGGGTAGTTGACTTACACCTTCTAGAGCACGTTGGGTGGCACGGGATACATGCGGATGTGCATTGTCCTGTTGGAACAGCAAGTTCCCTTGCCGGTCTAGGAATGGTAGAACGATGGGTTCGATGACGGTTTGGATGTACCGTGCACTATTCAGTGTCCCCTTGACGATCACCAGTGGTGTACGGCCAGGATCGCTCCCCACACCATGATGCCGGGTGTTGGCCCTGTGTGCCTCGGTCGTATGCAGTCCTGATTGTGGCGCTCACCTGCACGGCGCCAAACACGCATACGACCATCATTGGCACCAAGGCAGAAGCGACTCTCATCGCTGAAGACGACACGTCTCCATTTGTCCCTCCATTCACGCCTGTCGCGACACCACTGGAGGCGGGCTGCACGATGTTGGGGCGTGAGCGGAAGACGGCCTAACGGTGTGCGGGACCGTAGCCCAGCTTCATGGAGACGGTTGCGAATGGTCCTCGCCGATACCCCAGGAGCAACAGTGTCCCTAATTTGCTGGGAAGTGGCGGTGCAGTCCCCTACGGCACTGCGTAGGATCCTACGGTCTTGGCGTGCATCCGTGCGTCGCTGTGGTCCGGTCCCAGGTCGACGGGCACGTGCACCTTCCGCCGACCACTGGCGACAACATCGATGTACTGTGGAGACCTCACGCTCCACGTGTTGAGCAATTCGGCGGTACGTCACCCGGCCTCCCGCATGCCCACTATACGCCCTCGCTCAAAGTCCGTCAACTGCACATACGGTTCACGTCCACGCTGTCGCGGCATGCTACCAGTGTTAAAGACTGCGATGGAGCTACGTATGCCACGGCAAACTGGCTGACACTGACGGCGGCGGTGCACAAATGCTGCGCAGCTAGCGCCATTCGACGGCCAACACCGCGGTTCCTGGTGTGTCCGCTGTGCCGTGCGTGTGATCATTGCTTGTACAGCCTTCTCGCAGTGTCCGGAGCAAGTATGGTGGGTCTGACACACCGGTGTCAATGTGTTCTTTTTTCCATTTCCAGGAGTGTATGTGTGAGTTGTGCTTGTCTGAATGTGTGTGTGTGTGTGTGTGTATGTGTGTGTGTGTGTGTGTGTGTGTGTGTGTGTGTGTGTGTGTGTTCTATTTCAGACAAAGGACTTTTTTGTACAAAAGCTTGAATGTTTGGCATCCTTTTCATTGTGCCTGTCTGCAACTCAGTGCCTTCATTATTTCATTTTCTGCCAATATGAAGGGGAGAAGAATATGATTGCTATATTGTTTTTAAAAGTTATTTACAAATGAAAATGAGGAGGTTGCATTAGTTTCTGCATCAATTACTTATGGAATTGCCTAGCACTAAAAGTAAATATCTACAAAAATTTCTAATTTTGCTTATCTGTTGAGTTTTATGAAAACTAGAGATTTTGGCTAACCAACACATAATTAACAATTTAACATATGTAATAAAAATTAATCCATTCATATATAATAAAAATTATTCTATTCCACAGTGACCTTCTGTTTCTACTATTTAAAAAACAGTCTCAGGTAGCAAAATGTTCTTTATTAACTTAAGTCCTTAACTTACATTAATAGAGAACATTCTGCAATCACAATTGTTTTATAAACAGTACATAAGTAAAACTCAACAAATGAAAGGAAAATGATAGTATCAGAGGAAGCAACATTAATTGGTTAAATTACATAACCATAATTCACAGGAAATTATTAATTCTGATAACTGTCAAGAATTGTGAAATAATATGAAATAATTCTGCACATCATGTGATGACTGGCAGCTCACCCTTACCTACCTTATCCTTTACCTAAATATTGCCTTTGCTAATCACTACTGCCACTACTTAAAATCCTCGAACTTTCAACCTCTGGGTCTACAAACAAGCTCAGTGTAATTTTCCTTGAATTTGTGTGCAAATTTTAGAAATACCTCACACTACCATGTTAAGGTATCCACTCTGTTGGTATAAAACTTCAAAAGTGATGTCCCTCGCCTGATCTCCAGCGACCACCATCCTGTCATTCAGAACTTTGTCCCTGACAAACCAACCCCCCTCCTCTCCACCCACTATAGCCTGCAAACCCAGCTTGGGCTTCCCCATTAAAGGCCCTGTTCTGGTACATCTGCAACAAAAATTCAGCCTTAACCAGAAACATATTATAACACCTCACAATCCTGGGAAACATTTATTGCTAAACCCATCATCCAGAACACCCTTTAATCCAGAGACAAATCCATCCTCTAAAAACTGCTGTGAAGTGCATGGCAGAGGTTATGTCCAATTGTACCAGTTATTAGGTTTCTTCCTGTTCCATTCGTGTATTGAGCACAGGAAGTATGATAGTGTATATGCCTCTGTTGTACATAATCTTCATGTCCATGTTCAGTTTCTTCAGCATCTCTGTGATACTCTACAAAGGTCAAATAAACCTGTGATCATTCATACTACCCTCCTCTGTGTATGTTCAATAACTCCTGGTAGTTCTATTTGGTACAGGTCCCATTTGGTACAGGTTCCATATACTTGAGCAATATTCTCGAATGTGTCACACAAGTGGTTTGTAAGCAATCTCCTTTGTAGGCTGATATAATTTTCCAAGTATTCTATCTAGAAACTAAAGTCTACCGCCTGCTTTACACACCTTCAGTCTCATATCCACAGCCAATCACTCTGCACCAGTCAAAGATATCTTATTCACTCATAACCTGAACAGGAAATAGCACTTCACTACCCAGTCATAGTCCACAACCATTGGAACAACTATTTAACCCGTGTACTACAGTTCCTGCCCATCTCATTCAGAGCCCCAACAGTAACGTTCAGCCCTGGTGGATGAGCATTTTAAACTCATCATACAGAGTCTCTCCTGCTACATAAGACAACAACCCGTATTGGAACATCTCAAATCCGATCCCTCACCTCTCTCTCTTGGGACCCTGCTTGTCATTACTGATGCAGCCTTTCTCTAGACCATTGTCTCATATACATATGGCCTTTAAATTCTAAAACACTGCCCCTCCCGTGCCCATGTGAAGCCCTCTGAAAAAACCTTCTTTATTGTCACTCAATCCATTGTTAGATCTAAACCTCAGACAGTTCAAAACCAAAAAGTATGCAACAATACCTGCACTTCAGCAGTTGCTACACCTTCCACATCAAACTATCATATCACTACAACCTAGGCAGCCATGGTGAACATACCTATTCCAACACTGAATTTGTCAACACCTACACCAACAGCCTCTCACAGGCTTTCCTCCTCCATTACTACTACATACGAGGGTTGGAACTTCAATAGTGGCAACTATTTATTTACAGCTCATACAAAATAGATACACGTTTCAAAGTTTTACTGACCTTCAAAGTAGTCACCAGCATTGTATGTAACCCGTTGCCAGCAATGTGGAAGTCATAGGATACTGTTAGCAGGGCCAGTTGTGTTGACAGTTCGAGTGGTGTGGTCTGTTGCCCAACAAATTTGTAGCCATTCTGAAGCAAATGCTGTGAAGTGTTTCCTTCATTTTAGAAATCGAGATGAACTCAGGAGGGCTTAAGTCAGGGGAGTGCAATAGGTGGCATAGCACTTAGCAGCCCCATCAGTCAAACAAATCAGTAATAGCTTGCACTGTACATGCTTGAGCATTGTCCTGCAAAATGATGTCCAGATCCTGCAGAAAGTGTCATCACTTCTGTCTCTAAGCTGGTCATAGGCTGTGTTCCAAACATGGACAGCATAGGAACAGAAGTGACGACACTCTGCAGGACCTGAACATCATTTTGCAGGACAATGCTCAAGCATGTACAGTGCAAGCTATTACTGATGTGTTTGACTGATGGGGCTGCTAAGTGCTATACCCCCCTGACTTAAGCCCTTTTAAGTTCATCTTGATTTCTAAACTGAAGGAAACATTTCACGGCATTCGCTTCAGAATTGCTACAAATTCCTCGGGCAGAGACAGCGCCACTCAAACTGTCAACACAACTGGCACTGCTAAGAGTATCCTATGACTTCCACATCACTGGCAATGGGTTACATACAATGCTGGTGACTGCATTGAAGGTCAGTAAAACTTTGAAACACATATCTATTTTGTATGAACTGTAAATAAATAGTTGACACTATTAAAGTTCCAACCCTCGTAGATTTTATCCACAAACAAATCTGTTCAGTTGTCATTTCTGACTCCCACGAATACAACTTGGAACTTCCAAAAGGCTCAAAAGCATCCATTTTGTCACCCAGTACCACATAAGCCTCAAAATATTACTCTGTCAGGGCTATGATTTTCTTAAGTCAGGCCCTGAAATAAGATTGTTCCTCCCTGATATTCTTCTTAGACTACTCACGATTGCCATCCTTCACCCTCTTAACATTGTAGCATCCTTGTTGAACCCTGTGACACTCCCAGGCCTTTATTCTTACCCCAAGATTCCTACCACTGCAATCAGTCTCACTGTCAATCCTGCTCCAGAACACACCCACTACCATTAACTCTATCCCAACCACTGTAACTCTTACATCATCAAAGGCAGAGCAAGGTTTGAAACCATCCACGTTATGCTGAGGTGACAGAAGTCATAGGATAGCGATATGCACATATACAGATGACAGTACTATCGCATACACAAGGTATGAAAGGGCAGTGCACTGGCAGAGCTGATTATGGCCACACGACAAGTATTAATGGACGTTGAACACAGAATGGTAATTGGAGGTAGATGCATGGGACATTTCTTTTCATAAATCATCAGAGAATTCAATATTCCGCAATCCATAGTGTCAGGAGTGTGCTGAGATACCAAATTTCAGGCATTACCTCTAACCACGGCCAATGCAGTGGCCAAAAAGCTTCACTTAACAACTTAGAGCAGTCGCGTTTGCGGAGAGTTGTCAGTGCTGACAGACAAGCAACACTGCCTGAAATAACCACAGAAATCGATGTAGGACATATGACAAATGGATCCCTTAGGACAGTGCTGTGGATTTAATGGGCTATGACAGCAAATGAGCGACACGAGTGCCTTTGTAAACAGCATGAGATTGCCTACAGTGACTTTCTTGGGCATTACTTTTGTTACCTCAGTATATATGCCAACTAACCTGTGTTCACTACATGGATTTTTCGTAAAAGGGCCATTCCACATCAAATCAGCCAATTTTACGAGGGTTGTTTTTTAAGTAAGGGCCGTTCGCGCGTATAGTCGCGTAGTTCGCATGGACGCTGCAACAAGCCACCGCGCCACTTGCCAGCATCCTTCCCGTTCACACTGATGCAAGTTGCAGCTCTGTAGCTGACGTGTACGCATCGCTGTGCTACTTTATAATGTTTACGATTATTGAATCGCCCGCCACGTGTGAGATACGGTCAGTGATACGTTTTTTGACCGCGAGAAGCCTATCAGCTGCAGAAATTCATTGTCAGTTAACAGAAGTTTATGGCTTGAATGCAGTGAGTGAAGGTAAAGTGCGTCAATGAGCTAGAGAGTTTAAAAATGGCCTTCAAAACGTCCATGACAAAGAACGCTCAGGCCAGCCCTCTGTGATCACTGATGATTTGGTGGCTGCAGTCGAAACAAAGATTCGTGAGGACAGAAGATTCACAATTTCCACTCTTTCTTTGGAATTTCCACAAGTTTCAAGATCGGTTTTGACAAAATTGTGTCTGAAAACCTAAACTTTAAGAAACTGTGTTCTCGGTGGGTACCCAGACTCCTCACAGAGGACCACAAAGGGAAGAGATTTGCCACTTCATTGGAGTTTTTGATTCATTACGAGGAAGAAGGGGATGACATGTTGAGTCAAATTGTCACTGGAGATGAAACATGGGTATCCCATATCACTCCCAAAGGAAGCGACAATCGATGGAATGGCGACACGCAGCCTCACCCGTCAAGGTCAAAGCCAAACAGACGCTGTCAAAGCGCAAGATTATGGCAACTGTGTTCTGGGACCGGCGCGGTGTTTTGCTAGTGGACTTTATGCCACGAGGAACGACAATCAACTCAGATGCCTACTGTGCAACTCTAAAGAAGCTCCACAGAGCAATTCAAAACAAAAGGCGCGGCATGCTGACAAAAGGAGTTTTGCTCCTGCACGATAATGCTAGGCCTCACACCTCTCAAAAGACTCGGGATTTGATTGATTCTTTTGGCTGGGAAGTTTTGGACCATGCACCATACAGCCCCGACCTTGCTCCTAGCGATTTTCACCTTTACCGGTACTTGAAACACCATCTTTGTGGGCAGCGCTTCAATGACAACGATGAAGTGAAAGCGGCCGTGAACTCTTGGCTGTCGGAGCAGGCGGCCGAATTCTTTGAAAAGGGAATTAAAAACTTTGTTGTACGATATGACAAGTGCTTAAATAAACAAGGCAACTATGTAGAAAAATAGGTAAAAGTGTTTAGAATCTGAAAATCAAAGGTTTTTACAAAAGTATTTGTATCTTTTTTTTTTTAAATAAAAACGGCCCTTACTTAAAAAACAGCCCTCGTAGAAATGGCCCCTTCCTGTCCATGTCCAATTTTGTGAAAACTTTTATCATTGCTACAGACACATCTCAATGAAAGTTGTGTAAATTTTTAGTTCAACACATGCTGCACTTTTGGCAACAGAGCCATCAGTTATTATTGTGAATAAATCATCATGTTTGACAACTCTTTATAAGTTGATTACAGCAGTGAGAAATCTGCAGGTTGGTGTTTCTGCTCAACTTTTGTTGCTAAGTTCAAATGTAACATGGACAAGGTCAATTAGGCAGCACAAATTGCCACACCTACACCACCCCAGTTTCAACCATTGGTTTTGCCAGACTAAAACCTTTGTATGTCACAGTATTTGTTTGCTTTTTTCATGATAAATATTGACTTTCTTGCTTATTGAGTTACTGAAATATTTAGACCTAAACCGGAGGTCTTAAATTTAATCAACAAATTTGACAAGTTTTCAGGGCCAGATATCTCAAAATGGTGGTCAGTCAGGTTTCTTTTCCTACCTAGTTCCATTAGAAAACACAGTTTTTTTTGTCTTCTAGATGCTTATTTCATTTGTTGGTATCTTTTATTCCAGAGCAAATGTTTAGCTTCAAAGGTAAGCAATGTTGTTACAGTGAATACATATTTGATGTAAATAGATGCATGAGAATCAATTTATTTTTAAGGCCTTGTAAACATGAAACTTGCAGTTGTCCATGGTAGTTTTGTTACTATCAATTTAGAAAAATTGGTCAGAACTCTACTACTACCAATTTTAAAAACCTGATAACATCATCGCCAAGGAGCCACACCTGATATTTATACAAGAACAGCCATGGCTTGGTCTCTTCGTGAAGGTTTCCAAATCTGAGTTGGATTACTTTGCTAGGTCCTCAGACCTGTTACAAGGTCAATCAGGTTCCCAAAACTAAGAGCATATCTACCAGGTTCCCAAGCCTACTGTGAGTTTGTTATCAGGTTCCCAAAGTGGAGCTGCTCTTTGCTATTGACTGGTCTTGAATGTTTCTTTAGCATTGGATGATGTTTGTCCAGGGAACTTGTACTGGCACCCCATAAAATGTTTAGAGTGGAGCAGGAATGTTGGTGATAATATGCTTTTCCAAAACTCGGCAATAGTCTTGTCTATCAGGCCAATAAAATGGATGTGCAGGACTCTCGGGATGCAGGTAGTGTATTAGCAGATCATTCAGTTCAACTGATATGTTGTAGACATTCCCAATCCACAATTTGTCTTAAATACAAGCTATGTAATGTCCAAGTTTGAGATTTTCCAAAGCAACTTCTCATAGAATGGTCAGTTGAACTATAAAAGATGCTTATCATTTGAAATGTGGCTGATATGAATTTGCTTTTCATCATTTGGCACACATTGGTGATTTATTCTCGTACTAGAAATAGTGTGACCATTTTTAAACCTTTCTTCTTGAGCCAGTGTTGCAATTTCAACTTTGGCCTTCTTAGTGAAGAAGAACTTTATTCCATGCAAATTTCATCAAAAATGTGAGCAAGTCAAATAGCATCAAAATTTAGTTTTCTTAGGCCACTGAAGGCTTGCAAGTACTGAAAGTTGTTTTGCTGTTCCAACAATTCAATCACATGGTGATTTACCATGGCTTGTCCCAAAGGAGTTCAACTCAGCCTTGCATCCAAAATTATTTTCATGATTATGTAAGATGATGAAGTTCCTTAAATTGTTGTATTGGGGAGCAGAATTGTCAGTGGAATGACGAAAACAGTAGAGATCCCCAATCAGAAGCTCAGTAAACCTTCTCAAGCAGACATGTACAGCAAAACTGTCATGCCTGAGGGAATCACTGATTATGCAGTATTCAATTTTTTTGTATCTGCAGCACCTCTGTAATAAACTATAAATGGATGTAAAGGGGCTTGTCTGTTTTCCCAGTGGAAGGACTGCAGAGCATCTTGGACCACAAATGAATAGTTTTTTGCTAAATCCATTAAAACAACAATTTTTCCCATCTCCAAATTGTCTTGGATCATTTTCAAATGATGGCTTTGATGCTTCACAGTGTAGCGATGGCATGGAAGGTTCCATATTTTCCCTGTCAGTTCTGAAATAAAATCTTCAGTTGCCAGCTGTTTTGTGTCCAGTGTTTCTCTGACAGTGTGGACCCACTGCTTAAATTCAATAATACCTTCAGGATCATTATTTTTGAAAGAATCCATTAAAAATAGTTCTGATGCTTCTTCCCTGGGGCACTTTTTGCAATGATGGAGCAAGCAGTCTTTTGATTCTAAGTTACTGACAGTTTTTTTGAGTAGACATTTGTAATCTTCTTGGGTTGGACTTCCATCTATCATAAGCTTAACATTCTGGTGTAATGTGAATACACAAACTGAATATGTTCTAGAAGAACAGACAGGAACACACCATTTTGGATATTATTCGCAGAACTGATAAATTACAATTTCAGCTCCACTGTGGTCTTGATAGATGATGAATAGTTCTTTCAGGTTGCAAAGTAAGAGTTGTTTCTGCTTCTTGATCTCCTCTCCTTCAGCTACAATGGGAACACAATCTTTGAGCCCAGGACACATCCTGTAATACTCATCGTCTTCATAAAATTGTGGAACTTTTGACTTTATTTGGTCTGAACTCTTTTTTTTCCTTGCTTTCTTTCAGGCAGTTCAAGAATTCCCTTTTTAGCTTTGTGGCAATCTTCACCATATTTACTGGTATGTAAAATGTGGATGCTGTTTTTTTCCATTGGCCAACCTCTTGGTTGTAGTGTCAAAATTCATAGCTTTATGATACACACAACTTTTCTTTCAGATCTATCATATCTCAAAATCAAGGTGCTTTTGCATAGATGGCTTGTACTGGTTTGCATCACTTCACCTAGATCAAAACCACCAGGATTTGCAATATTATTACTGATGGAAGCCTGGGTATTCTGCTTTGCATACCCATATGAATCTCTGCTGCTAACTTTCTGAAACTTGACAGGAGAAGCACCAAGCTCTTATTTGTATATTGATGATTTTAGTTTAGCATTTGCTTCTGTTATGCATGCTGTACCAAGCTTCTTGCCTGGCTTCACACAAATCCTTGTCAATTCTTGAAGCGTCTTGACATTGGGGTCATTGATTGGTCAAAGGCTTTCCTTTATATTGTAGTCTCTGAAAAATGGTTGCAGCAAGATTTTTTTTTTACATTCATACCTTGTTTAAAATAGGGCTTTGTGACTAAGCAAATTTTTGTCTTTTTAGAAAACTTTACTCCAGAACAGCATGTAATCAGTTCCACTTCATCTTCTACAAATTCATTAATTGGCTTCAGTCAGTATTGTCCTGAATAAAAATACTTTCAAATGACACTTAGTTGAATCATTGGTGAGTTCAACTGAAGGTGGGTTCACAGCAGATTTTCTTCCATGTCTTAGGACTGCATGGCAAGTTAAATGTAGGATTCTCACTGTGATAGTCAACTCACAAAGGGTTGTCAAACATGATGATTAATTCATTATAATATGCTCATTGGCCAAATGACCTCCAAGCTGATGGTCCTGGAGCCAAAGTGCAGCATATCTTGAGTTAAAACTTAACAGGACTTCCTTTGAGATGTGCCTGCAGCTATGGTAAAACTTGACATGGAATTACCCATTAGAGTGACTGCCATTAAACTGGTTAAGTTTATAAATGGACACAGAAGAACTGTTTGCCTTGGGGACACTCAGTACCCAGTTTCTTAGCCTGTTCTACAGCTTGACTCTAGGTACTAGAGTCTTGCTTCATCTAACAGGCCATTTGGATCCTTCTATGTAGTCCGTTTTCCTGAACTCCCAAGATGGAAACTTTCTCTCCAGCTTCTCCTCACATTCTGCAACCTTCCAGTCCACACATCTGTTAATAACCAACCCTCATTTTTTCCATTGGTAGCATTTCATTTATTTCAGTTATTACTTCTTTTTCATCTTCATCTTTCATGTTCTCTTTTCTTTTGATTTTTTCTCATCTCCTTATAGATATTAATTGCAGTGTTCATTCAAACACTCATCTCTCTTCCTTTTAATACATATTTACTTTGCACATTGTCTTATCGTCTCTGGACTGAAGCATTCACAGTGCTTACCAATGTATTTTGACCTCACACTGTTTCTGACACAGCCTCCTTCATATTGCGTCCCCACATCCAAGTTGGTCCCTCTCAACCTAGGGTCTCCTCCTTTCCAGTCTTCCCCAACCCATCCCTAATTTCTCACTGAGGAAGCAACTAACAGTCCATTTCTCACAGAGGAAGGAATGAACAGTTCTAAAAGTAAAGAATAGTTGTTTCTACTTTTATATGAGTCTATTTTACTTGGAATTTAGCCTCCTTAAGGTAAGTACTGGCTCACCATTCCATCTTCTTGTAATGTAGGCTATATATGTTCAGATCATCAACAACTCTGTTATGTCATTTGAGCAACTTTACTTTAAAACCAAAGCCACAGTTTGCTGTTTTGTTATTTTTAGCCATATTTAGTAGTGTGAGTAATGATGGCACAGCTCTCACTTGTTTAATTGGTTTTTAATGTTGTACTTATGAACAATATAAATGTTTCATTGCATTAACTCTAGAGTGTAACAGCCACATAGTTGTAGTTTTTGTGAATCTGGAATGTGAAAGTTAGTGGAATGGATTGGTTACAGAAAGTGTGAAACCACTGAGAACTAAGGAATTTTTTCATGGGTTGATAAATGATGAATTTTTCAAAATTCAATTTTTTGCAGTTACAAATCAACCTTGTTGTCACACATGAGTCGTTGAAATGTTTTGGTCAAAACCTGATATTTGCTATTGTATAGGGTGTTGAAAACTATGACTTTTAACAAAACTCAGTACTGTATTTGTTCTCAGCCAGTTAAGGCAAAAGTTGAGAAATGCAAATTGTGCTTTGCTTCTGAGAGACATGAAGACGGCATAACAATGTAGGATGTCATTGTTAATAATAATATGAGAGAGTTTTATAAATAAATAAGTAAACATAAACTGTAAGCAATCACTTGTCACCAGAACCAACAACAGTAATTAGTGGTTTACACAACAACATTAACTTCTGATTATTGCTCAGTTTGAACCATCTTTGTCAGGAAGAAGTTTCCAGTAAAAGAGTAGGCTGTTAAGCTATAAAATGTAGGTTAATACAAGTGATTCAGAAAATGGTCAAATATAACTGGGTGTTCGAGTGGAAGGAAGTCGAAGTTGATTGAAAGCATCCAAGAAATCCAACAAGAAAAAGAAAATGCTTTCCTGTTCACATGGCGTACCAGACATCAAGTGAACCCAAAATCCTTACGAATAAAAGAATGCAGAGCAGCTGATCTCACTTATACTGATATCACTACTTTTTATGAGCATGTACAAAACTAACTAGGATAAATTATTACTAAAATATGTGGTAATCATGAAAACACAGGAACATCAAGAAATAAGCAAAAAGGAAGAATGCTGTTTTAATAAAATACAGCTTTAGGAAAAAAATGGCCAGACAGTACTTGGATGTGCTGCAACATGTCAGGCAACATCAGGTACATCCAATACAGACACTCCAATTTGTCCAATAAATTCCATGTTATAGGGAAGTTACCAGCTGAAAACTGAGGGGAAGACTGCAGCACTACTAAAGATAAGAAAATTAGACAAGCTATAAAGAGTGATATCAAAACATAGTGGTGTAGAGAGAGCCACTATTCAAGGAAAAAACCCAAAAGATGGTATTTACCATCTAAGCTGAATACAGTCAAAATGCAGAAAAATATCTGTAAAAAAAGGAAGTGCCAGGCCTTCCAACTTGTTTTCTAGCAATGTAAAAACGTTTTCTACAACTACTTTAAATTGTCATTTAAAACTCCATTTATAGATACATGTTCAATATGCAAGACTGGTCTACTAAAATTAAGAAAGGAACAATATCTATATAAAAAGAACCAGTTAATATCAAACCACAGGTTGCAAAAAAAAAAAAAAAAAAAAAAAATGTGCAAAAAAGTTCTTTGCAAATATCTTTAAAGTATATGTTGATATACAAGAGAATCAGCCAATACTAAAGCTCTCCATAGGTCAAACATTCTATTCAAAACATGCTTGGCTGTATAGTTTGTGCATTATGATTCATTTCCAAGCACAGATGAAAGGATTGCTTTTTATACTTGGCTCGAAACAGAACGATTTGAAGGATGTAGTCTTTGGTATATTAGGTTTTCTCAGGAATCTTGAGATCTCCCAAACAAAATGGTCCATATGAAATTCATTTATGCACTGACTCATGTACCAGTCAAAATAAAAATACAGTAATGAGTGCACACTAACAGCCTTCATGGAAGAAAGCAGAAATTTTAATAAGCTGGCACATAATTCCCTTGTTTGTGGACACAGCTATATGCCTCTTGACAGTGTTTGATACAATGGAAAAAGGAAAATTTTCTTTTACCACCTGAATGCTGCAAAGTGCTGGAACAACATGGCATCAGCGATCTATGAAATAAAGATTGGGAAGCAAAGGAGCTCAAGTTCAGTGCACTAAAAGCTCTACAGACTAAGATGACTTTCAAAATAACTAATCAGTGAGTGACGGCTTATGAAAAGTCTATGAATAGGGTATTGTTGGTAGTCTATGACACTTATAAAGGAGGTCCTGTATAGGTTGAGGTACAGAAATCTCCAAACTTCTGTGAGGAACTAAAGCAAGCAGCCACCTTGGAAAAAGAGAACGTGGTCAACAAAGAAAAGAAAAAGGATTCTGTAAAATTTATGCCTCATTTTAGTGTACCAGAAGGAGCAAAAGAAACATTGTTGAAAGTGATCAGTAGATTTCCAACATAGTATTGTTGTAGCCAGTATTTTGTGTTGTGGTTCAGTAACATTTTTTACTATTTTGCAGTTCTGCATATCAAACATTTATGGAAAAGTAAGCCAGCAAAGTCTTATGTTGTAGTACATTATTGTATTTCTATGCAAAATGAACAATAAAGTAGCTTTCTTTATAAGTAATGTTAAAGATAAAAAAGAAACAGAAAAAAATCACTTTCAGTGTATATACACTCCTGGAAATGGAAAAAAGAACACATTGACACCGGTGTGTCAGACCCACCATACTTGCTCCGGACACTGCGAGAGGGCTGTACAAGCAATGATCACACGCACGGCACAGCGGACACACCAGGAACCGCGGTGTTGGCCGTCGAATGGCGCTAGCTGCGCAGCATTTGTGCACCGCCGCCGTCAGTGTCAGCCAGTTTGCCGTGGCATACGGAGCTCCATCGCAGTCTTTAACACTGGTAGCATGCCGCGACAGCGTGGATGTGAACCGTATGTGCAGTTGACGGACTTTGAGCGAGGGCGTATAGTGGGCATGCGGGAGGCCGGGTGGACGTACCGCCGAATTGCTCAACACGTGGGGCGTGAGGTCTCCACAGTACATCGATGTTGTGGCCAGTGGTCGGCGGAAGGTGCACGTGCCCGTCGACCTGGGACCGGACCGCAGCGACGCACGGATGCACGCCAAGATCGTAGGATCCTACGCAGTGCCGTAGGGGACCGCACCGCCACTTCCCAGCAAATTAGGGACACTGTTGCTCCTGGGGTATCGGCGAGGACCATTCGCAACCGTCTCCATGAAGCTGGGCTACGGTCCCGCACATTGTTAGGCCGTCTTCTGCTCACGCCCCAACATCGTGCAGCCCGCCTCCAGTGGTGTCGCGACAGGCGTGAATGGAGGGACGAATGGAGACGTGTCGTCTTCAGCGATGAGAGTCGCTTCTGCCTTGGTGCCAATGATGGTCGTATGCGTGTTTAGCGCCGTGCAGGTGAGCGCCACAATCAGGACTGCATACGACCGAGGCACACAGGGCCAACACCCGGCATCATGGTGTGGGGCGCGATCTCCTACACTGGTCGTACACCACTGGTGATCGTCGAGGGGACACTGAATAGTGCACGGTACATCCAAACCGTCATCGAACCCATTGTTCTACCATTCCTAGACCGGCAAGGGAACTTGCTGTTCCAACAGGACAATGCACGTCCGCATGTATCCCGTGCCACCCAGTGTGCTCTAGAAGGTGTGAGTCAACTACCCTGGCCAGCAAGATCTCCGGATCTGTCCCCCATTGAGCATGTTTGGGACTGGATGAAGCGTCGTCTCACGCGGTCTGCACGTCCAGCACGAACGCTGGTCCAACTGAGGTGCCAGGTGGAAATGGCATGGCAAGCCGTTCCACAGGACTACATCCAGCATCTCTACGATCGTCTCCATGGGAGAATAGCAGCCTGCATTGCTGCGAAAGGTGGATATACACTGTACTAGTGCCAACATTGTGCATGCTCTGTTGCCTGTGTCTATGTGCCTGTGGTTCTGTCAGTGTGATCATGTGATGTATCTGACCCCAGGAATGTGTCAATAAAGTTTCCCCTTCCTGGGACAATGAATTCACGGTGTTCTTATTTCAATTTCCAGGAGTGTATTAACAAAACTTTTAACTACAGTCTTTGCATTTATAGACTTGGGGGGGGGGGGGAGGGGGGGGGCTAGTATCCTCCTACTCTTATATAAACAATGAAAATTTTAGGAATTCAAACACGTAATCAGAATTGTGCCTACACAAGCAGTTTAATGTTAAATTATCTTGTTTATGTATTTACTGTTTTGGTATGACATTTAAATAATGTGTTACCTCAGACATTTACTTTCTTTTTGCATTTATTGACTCTTGAGAAAATGCTCCTCAATTCTGACAATAAGTCTGCAGCATAGTCTGTAAGCTTTGTTTTGTTAATTAAATTTGTTATTTCATATTGCCCCTGTTACTCCATGTTCGTATCTTTATCATGTATTTCTGTTTCCAAAGCAGAAGAGCATCTCGTATTTGGTTGATAGCTTGCCATGAGGTTTTTCTTCCCCAGTTTGATGCCGATTCAATGACTTGCTCATAATAATTTTATTTCTGCAGTCAGTCAGTCAGTATTCAGATGCCAACACAAAACTTTGAATATGCTGTTCCACCCTTTGCTATGAAAAGCTCTCAAGATAGAAGAGAATCATACTTCTAAGTGTGACACATACTCTACAAATGTCCCATATTCTGTTCTCATCAAGTTGCCTTTTTTCTTTAAGTAAATGGGAGTGCTGTAGCTATGGGTATACAGACTCATACAGCTTCTCTGGTGTGAAATCTGCAAAAGAAATTAAGTGAGTAATATCATTGTTGATAAACAGAGGCCAGTCACTAAAACGTTATCTCTCAAACTGTTATTTATCAACTTCATTATGAGATGCATATCATAATATAACTTTGAGAAATAATAAAAAATACTCTCCTGAAGGTGATGGACGTGCCAGCGAACAGCCAGCTTTAACAGCTATTCACACAATATTCATGAGAGAGCACAATAGCATAGCTAGGGCACTTTCTTCTGTAAATCCACATTGGGATGATGAACGTCTATACCAGCATGGCAGACGAATCCTCACAGCAGCTTTGCAGCACATAACCTACAATGAATTTCTTCCAAGACTGTTAGGATGGAGTGCTGTGAACCTATATGAGCTAAAACTGCAGCCTCAGGGATTCTATAAAGGTGAGATTTTCTATATATCTATAGTATATATTTAAAAGTAACTGACTGATTTCTCTAGTTCTTAATACTGACCGAAAGAGACATTTTTGATACAGAATAGTGATAGAGTAATGAACCTCGTTACTATGAATATAAATTTCTCTTAAATTATGGCACATTAATAGAGGAATGTAATATTGGTAATTTTCTGCTGAGTGTCAGTGTTTCTGTTTCTACACTTAATAGAGTGAGCCTTAAGTCTGCTCTGTCTTCTTTGTAGCCATTTGTCTCTCAATCAGTCTGCATCACCATTTTCTGTTGGCACTTGTTTAACTCTTCTGTCTTCTCCCAGTCTGGTGATTTGTTGTTTCCGTTTTATACATCCTTGCTCAATTTCCAAAACTGTGACATTATCACATATTAAAAGCATAATTCCAAAAATATAGAATAAATTTCTTGTACTTCCATAAATGATTGCAACATGTTCGGTCCTTAGACCTGTTTTATAACATGCCCTAATATAATAAAGCCATAGTGGCATCATCACAAAATCAGCGTAGCATCGTCACACATATTCAAAATATAGTGTTACTAGTCCATAGTGCCGAAGAAATCATACTGTCCAACATTTGTTTGTCCCATAAGCTTAATAGACGTTGATACTGTAAATATATAAATATTCGTTAATTATAAAATTGTACAGAATGCAGTAAATGAAGAGTACAATAGGTAAAGTTGGTAGTGTGCATGCCAAATATATGAGTTATTACAGTGATAAAATGCAAAAATTTTAATCATGAATAAAATTAAATTTAAAATTGAGAAAAGGAAATGGTTAAGTGATAATATATGATTCTGAGATGCTCTTGTGGTCATTGCAGATAAAAAATAACAACATACACAAGAACAATCTTATGGAGCTAATAAAAAATATATAAAGTTGATATAATAAGTAGGGAAAGAAATGAAAAGGAAGAGAACAAAAGACTAAAGTAAGTAATGAGCAATATCTGTTGGCATGGGCACCAGCATGCAGTGCAGGCAGGAAGTCGGAGGAACATAACTGCCAGAGGGTCTCACGTACCCTGTGAGTTGCTTTTCCAAGAAAAGTATAATAAAATAATACCAAATAAGATTATTTTGTTGATAAAATATATTAATAAACAAGGAAGGTTGATCAGATGTAAGAGTAAAATAAACAACATAAGAAAGTGGAGTAAATATATGATGCATGTAACAACAGGGCAAGATACATATACAAGAGGTGTTCATTAATTAATGTAAAACATTATCAAATAAAGCAAAGTGGGCATTGGGTATGAAGTCAAGCTGCCTATTTAGCACTGATGCTGGATCCTGCATTTTGGCTTTATAAATTACAAGTTCTTCCAGTAAATTGGAAGGATGGCCTTTTTGTGCTGTGTGGAGGATACGCTTACTATTCTCAATGCTCCAAATAGTATGGCCGGTTTCTGCTAAGTGTAACCCAGAGGCAGTTTTGTTACATGGGTGTAAATGCTGCTTAAACCTTACATTAAGAGTGATGGGTTTGGCTGGTATAATAGTTATCACAATTTTTTTCACACCGTGTATGGTAAGAATAATTGGAGAAAAATATAACAACCAAAAAATTAATTGCACAATGGCTGCAGTATCAAAATCTTATGTTCACTACTTCATCTGTAAAAGTTTGGTTTAAAAAAATTCAACTTTAATCACAGACACAAATCTGAAGGTGTATAAAGAGTCTTTCTTTATTAAGGTTCACCATATTTTCTGTAGAGAAACAGTAACATCAGGACTAGTTTAAGAACAAGTAGGACCATTCCAGCTTGTTCTGTTAAAAGCTCCATGTTCAGCTGACTGAGTTAGCATTGAAGAAATACCTTTGAGACAATAATATTACACAATGTTTTGGGGAAATGTCAAGGGAGCAACTGTTTCCAATGATTGCACGTAACAGCTTCCTTGAATGAAAGACTACATTACATTTTTATTGGTCCTTTTGATCATTTGTTGTACAAGGTATACAATATGATATTGGACAAGTCATTGTGATTTACAATACATGTTTTTCAGTTTTAAATTTTGAAGTGTCTTTTATTGTTTGCAGGTAGCTTATTGTATACTCTTGTTTCCTGTTCGCAGTGGTCCATTCTGTTTTAGTGTTGTGTGTACATGTTGAACATGCATGTCCTGCTTTCTCCTTGTGTTATACAGGTGGATACTCTTGTTAGTTGACAAAAGATTGTTGCTATTTTCTAAGATTTTCCTTAGAAATATGATTACTTGTCAAATGCACAGACATGGTAGTGGAAGATTATGTAGTTTCTTGAAAAAGGGCTTGCATGAGCTTCTTGATGCAGCATTTTCTATGGGTCTTACAATTCTCTTTTGGCATATAAAGTAACTTTTGCTGGCAGATGCTTTTCCCCAAAAGATTATGCTGTATCACAATAAGGATTCTGTCTGGGCGAAGTATATATCTTTTAGGTCTCTTTTGATGTGCAATCAGAGAGAATTTTGATAGTATAGCAAATGGTATTTAATTTATTTCTAATGTATTTTGTATGTTGGATCCATCTTAGATCTTCTTGGATCCATATCCCAAGATATTTTGTAGAGCTTCCATTTTCGAAGGTTCTAGTAAACAAGTCTTATGTCTGGTGCTAGTAGACATTTATTTTGCAAAGCAATGGCTCTGAGCACTATGGGACTTAACATCTGTGGTCATCAGTCCCCTAGAACTTAGAACTACTTAAACCTAACTAACCTAAGGACATCACACACATCCATGCCCGAGGCAGGATTCGAACCTGCGACCGTAGCGGTCACGCGGTTCCAGACTGAAGCGCCTTTAACCGCACGGCCACACCGGCCGGCATTTATTTTGCACTCTGTGTATATTCATTGTAACTGTTTTCTCTGTGTTCGTTACTAAGTTGTTTCCAGAAAACCAGTCTGTAATGTGGGTGGTGCAATTTTTAATCTCATGTAGTAATTTTTCTTTGGTCCTTCCTTTTATCATCACATTTGTGTCATCTGCAAATTTTATGTAATTATGCATGGGCTAGTCGGTTCCAAGTCATTTACAAAGAGTATAAACAGAACTGGTCCTAGAATGGAGCCTTGTGGTACACCATACTTGATGCTCTGTTTTTCTGAGCAGTAGGACTTTATCTTGTTCCCTTCTTGGATAGTAAGCTCAACTAATTGCTCTCTGTTTTGTGTTCCCTTCTTGGATAGTAAGCTCAACTAATTGTTCTCTGTTTTGGAGATATGATTTTATCCATTCCTAGGCCGGGCCCTAATACCTACAGATTCAAGTTTCTGAAGCAAGATGTTGTGATTGATGACATTGAATGATTGTTATAATAACCACATATGTCCATCAAAAATTTATGTCTAGCTGCAACTTTTCAGTAAGTTTATAATTAATTTCTGTTTAATGAAATCTGTCATACAGCTCATTACACAACTGGTACAACTGCGTCTGTAACAGTCGACTAACAGTGTTACTTGTATCGATATTTCTTCAATTCTATTAAAAATTCCTGAGATGCCTTTGTTGCAAAATCCTTCCTTACTCATTCTATCCAGTTAATGTATTTCACAATATCTGCAATAAAACACTTATTCTTAAATAACTGGAAATATCAAAGTATTGTTGTAATAGATGAATGTGTCATATACGTTTGAGGGATAACCATTATTTAGGTTGTATCAATGGTTTCTGACCTATGATCCTCTTCTTTTGTGCCACAACAGTTTGATACTGGCTATTTTTTCAAACACAGACATTTGTGTGCTGATGCAAGTAGTTTAGTACATAACCTGAAATATTTTATCATTGATTAAACATAAATTATTTGTAAATAAATGTAGTACAGTGTGTGTTCATAGTAAACTGTCAAAAATCTGCCTCTCTAATTGTTACATCATATATTTTCAGGATATAGTGCTTCTTGTAATCCAAGCATAGTCAATGAGTTTGCCACTGCAGCTTTTCGAATTGGGCACAGTCTTTTACGGCCACATATTCCTCGATTAGGCCCAAATTACCAGGCAATTGATCCTCCTATATTGTTACGAAATGGTTTTTTCAATCCCGACATGATTTATCAGGTATGTATCACAATATTAGAGAATGGAAACAAATTCAGATTCCATTATAACAAGCAGTAGATTTTTTTACATTATTTCCTACATGGAATTCTATATGGAATCTAATGAAAGATAAAAGACCTGTCTCAGCTTTCTGCACCATCACTCATCTGCTAATTACAGCTATGCAGTTCTTTAACCTCCGTTAAAACCAGACAACTTAAAAATACACTTAATAATACATGGGGGACTGTGCTGTTTGGAAAATTAAACATTTAAAAAGGAAGTAGTAAAATAAGTGGTTAGGTTAAACACCTGCAAAAACTTAATGATTCAAAAGAAGGAGGCAGTATTTCAGATAAATGAGTGGAATTATGTGAGTTCTTACAATTGTTATTTTATTTCTGCCCTGATAATGTAATTATTAAAATGAAAAGATGTTTCAGTTTTGAAAAAATAAATTACATTAGATAAGGTATGGTAGTAATCACAGTTTTCATAAATGATTTGTTCTTTTGATGGGATAAGCATCAAATTAGTTAATAAATATAATAGAGGGAAACATTCCACGTGGGAAAAATATATCTAAAAACAAAGATGATGTGACTTACCGAACGAAAGTGCTGGCAGGTCGATAGACACACAAACAAACACAAACACACACACAAAATTCAAGCTTTCGCAACAAACTGTTGCCTCATTAGGAAAGAGGGAAGGAGAGGGAAATACGAAAGGATGTGGGTTTTAGGGGAGAGGGTAAGGAGTCATTCCAATCCCGGGAGCGGAAAGACTTACCTTAGGAGGAAAAAAGGCCCTCTCCCCTAAAACCCACATCCTTTCATCTTTCCCTCTCCTTCCCTCTTTCCTAATGAGGCAACAGTTTGTTGCGAAAGCTTGAATTTTGTGTGTGTGTTTGTGTTTGTTTGTGTGTCTATCGACCTGCCAGCGCTTTCATTCGGTAAGTCACATCATCTTTGTTTTTAGATATAAATTAGTTAATAACATATACAGTCTATTTCTGAGAAGCTTAAGTTGATTGTTGCACACACAATTATTTATTTTTCCATTTTCACTATGTATCCATCTTTGTAATGAACAGTAATTGTTGTGATCATACATGTATTTGTGGCATGTACTTCAGTAATCAGCAGTTGCATTGAAGTTATCAATATCTCCTAGCACCAAAAATAAGGTAACTGAATTATTTTAAGTCACACATTACTCCAGCAGTAACAGTGTCTGTGATACTGCATTGATTGCAGGCTAACATCATTGATGAAATGATAAGAGGCCTTGCATCAACACCTATGGAAAATCTGGATCAGTTTATGACAGGAGAAATCACAAACCACCTGTTTGAGGATAGACATATCCCATTCTCAGGGGTTGATCTTATAGCACTCAATATACAAAGAGGTAATAATTCTGATTATAAAATTTATAGTTATAAAATAATATGTAGTATGGAATTTGTACATGTTGTGTGTCCAATTTTCATACTGGAATTATCATACAGGAGTTATAGATTTTCTGTTTTGTTTATTGTTTTATTGGAAGGCAAAACAAGGAAGTGAGTGATATAATTGTTGTCAAAAGGTTTTGAAAAAGGAGATTGGAGATACTGAAAAGTGATGATGAACCTATTAACAACAGGAACAGTTAGTGTAAGTTGAGAACTTAAGGTCTGATAAGTAGTGAGAACCTGAGCCTGTTCCATATGGCCAATACCCATCTAATCTCTCAGGTGCAGGCAATTGGTAACTATAATCCAAAATTTGAATTTCATTAAGCAGTTACCAGGCTCAGGGCTATGTGTTGCATAGCAAAGTATTCTAAGTTACCTCTAAGCTTGCTCTGATCACCACAAATTCATTGGAATAGGTTTTCATGAGAGAGCACATGGAAAAATCATACAATTGAGCTTATCTTCATGACATGACCCATGAAAGTAAAAGGACTGAAGTGATGTATAGGATATGGAGGTAGTGAAGATGACAGAAGACTATTCGGAGTGATGTGCAAAGAATAGTGGTTAGAGTCGGCTTATTTTCAGTGCATTATTATACCTACATGACATCTTGTTATACATGTGAACCTTTCATATTTTATTTCATCCTTCCTCATTTTCAAAGACTTAGCTGTCATGTTAGCATCACATCTTTCACTTGTTATGATTTATAACATCCAGTTTTAATTAATGATTTATTAATAAAAAACTAAATAACACATACTTCAATAAAAGGGAAATGCTGTCAATTAACCCTGTTATAAAAAAATTGATTCTGACAGTGCATCTCACTGGGCAGATGTGCAACTACTAAACCACCCTGGCACAGTGGCTTTGCACAACTGCATGGACTACCCTAGCATGCCTCCCTCCTCAATGCAAATTCCATTTCACACCTCAGCTCACTTGGTATTCACCCAAAACTCAAATGATATATGTCTGAGATTTGAAAAGGTCTCTGCAGCCACATAGTTTCATCAGGTTGCTTTTACTAGTTGAGATATATTTACAAAAACTAACTGAATAATAAATTACTAACTACCCACAGAATATTCAGGTAGCTGTTTGTGGTGTATCTTCGCTAATCAGATTTTCTGCACTACCTAGGCAGTTGAATCAATAGTATGTTTGCCTTTAGATTGCAGCAATTCAATGAACATGTAAGAGTGAGGTACATTTTCGTGACGTGGTCTGTGCATTCTGTGCTGACTGTGGCTTAGCTGTCACTGTACTGCTCTCCTGATGCAGCTACCTATGATGAGAGATGGCATTACGGCCACTGTAAAATACTTATCATAGGATTTTAAGAACACTATTCAGTGAAAAAATATGAAAATTTGGTTTTTTCACGTCTTACCGTCTGATCTCTTTGCCCGATAAAAGACTGAATTTCTTTTCATTATTCATCATAGTTATTGTGCTGCATCAATTTGTGTATGGTTGATTTTAGCTCATACATTACTTCATATAAAATGTAGAAGGTACCAATATTTTATTTGAAATTTGGAGCAGAACGATACTTCATTTCCTTCCCCAGATTGTGGTTTTTATATTGTGCAGACAGCCATGCTCTGTGCACCCAATTCTCTCCTTGCACTTTGGGAAAAGAGGTCATAACAATCATAATTTTTCGCAAATAGTTCCAAATATTGAAACGAAATTTCTGCAAATAATAACATACAAAGAGACATGTATGTCATACAATAAATACTTAAAACTTTTGTACTCACTGAGATCTGGAAGTAACTCATTCTCAGCAGAACAGAATGCATAAACACATCAATAGTGCTTAAGAAAAACTCTGAAGCTGTGCTTAAACATGTCCTCAGCACCTTTGGGGCAGTGGAGATTGATGGGTTAACTTGTCCATGGCAGTCAGAGGGTTACATTTATCTAAAGAAATAGGTACAGTTATTTATATTAACTGACTTGGTATAAATGAGAGAGTATTTGAAATCAGATTATGGAAATAAAAAATAAAAAAAAAACAAAGATGCCTTGTTTTCCTTGTCATATACCTAAATATATTTTTACATGTTCATTTAATTTTTATAATCTAAAGGCAGATGTACTATTGAACCCAATATTTGTCGAGTGCAGAAAATTATAAATCATGAGCTTAGCAAATGTAGCCCACAAGCATTTACCTGAATAATGAGGAGGCAACATTAGTCCTTTTTTTCTGATTGTACAAGAATTATAGTCAAGCTGATGAAACAAGCATCCACTTGTAAAATACTAATGATGCTTTGGTCAAAGTCATTAAGCAGATTTGCAGTAATGTACTTAAAAAAACAACGGTCATCTTAACAACTTAGACTATCCGATCACTCTGCCAGGACTGAGCCAAACTGCCATATGTCATGTAGTCATAACCGTTATGCTCACACAGTTCATGGTTCCCACACAGGGAGACAAATATTATGACATCATTTTAGCCCATCAAAGCCCATCAGACATGCACGCATGCCTGAAGGAATAGACATTGTCACTGATGATCACAGCTTTGGTAAATGTTTCAAAATAGATTCACATATTGCAACTATACATTAACCTCAGCCATTTGCGACAAATGAAAATTTGGGTGAGATCAGGAAATCGCAAGTTCCAGTCCCGGTATGGCACAAATTTTCATTGCCCGCAAACAGCTGCCGTCTATGTATAGTCCAAATATACAAGTCTATTTCATGAAGTTTACCACAGCTGTAATTGTCAGTGACATTGTATTGTGATGATACAGACACTGTATGACAATACAGACATTCTATGAACAGGGACGGTGTAGTCATCAACTATGAATGTGAGTTTATCAAGACAAAATAATAAATGAGGTAGAAAATGTATGTGAATATTGATGAAAATTTTAACTGGAAAAACCATATAGGAGACCTACTAAAACGTATAGATTCAGCTAGTTTTGTGATAAGGCTAATTATCAAGTTTGGTGGTGTAAAAATCAATAAGTGATTATAGTTTGCATATTTTCATTCAATGAAATCCTTTGACATAATATTCTGGGGTGACTCCTCAGGCAAGTTACATTCATTTCACATAAGAAAGTAATTAGAATTATGTGTGGAATTCCCACATTTACATTTTGCAGGCATTTATTAAAACAACTAGTAATATTAAGCAGAGCCTAGCAGTACATTTATTCACTCACAAAATTTTTTTTCAACAATCCATTGCAGTTTGAGAGTAATAGAGATATTCACCAATACAACACTAGAAGGAAACATGGTCTGCAGTTTCCTCTAGGGAATCTAACTTTGACATAGAAGGGAGTGCAACACCCAGCTAGAAACCACATTGAAATAAAATCTCTGATAGACAGGAGAAGTGATTTCATAGGAAGATTAAAGTTGTTTCTCCTTAACAATTCCTGCTATACCATAGAGTAGGCTATTCAAGCCTGAGTGCCCACCTACAGACGGCCAGGCACCCACGGGCACAGGTGGACAGGTGTGGGCAAACAGCTGTCACACAGGCAGTCAGGTTGGTTGTTTTAAGGATCAAGGGGATCAAATGGCAAGTTCATCAGTCTCACCTATACAAAACAGGCAAGACAACAAAACTACATACCAGAGGGCCTAGTATGGGGAACCCAGGGAAAGAAAGCCCTGAGGTTCATTGAAAGTCAACAAAGCCTAGAGAAAGGAACAGGGAAGAAGGAAATGTGGAAAGGAAGAAAGGTGGGCAAGGTGCCCCATCCAGGATCCAGGGAGCAGCCAGAGGCCCTCAAAGGCAAAAACTGTAATGGGAGCACATCTCCCACCCCCCTAGATACACGGTAAAGACTAGCGATATGGACAGGGTGAGAGAAGCATAGGAAGAACATCAAGTCAGACAGAACATGCAAGAAAAGTAAGAAGAGCAAAAGAAAGGGCAAGGTAAAGGCTAGGGTAGACCACCAAGCCCAGATAGGCACTACCCAGTCGTGGCAGAGGAGGCAACAGAGCATCCTTCCAATCCCTAAATGGGCCGACAAGGCTGAGGTGCTGTTCCATTATAGAGAACGATTAAAACTTCCTTCACAAATAAACTGTAAGACGAGGTCAGCTGCTGACACATTGTCTGCTAACACCAAAGCTAGTAAGTCAGGAAGTTTAAAGAGTCTGCTGCAGGGTTAGGACAGTCCAGCAGTGTGTGGACCACCATCGAACGGGCTCCACAACGGCAGTGGGGTGGAGCCTCGCAATGAAGGAGATGACTGTTGCACAGATTATCATGAACTCCCCATTGAATGGAGGGGAGGAATCAAGAGCTACAAATTGAAAGATCAGTGACCAAGAAAGTGTTGTGTGCCACACTAAAATGTATTGGAGCTCCATTGTTGAGAGGACAGACACCAAGTCATGCAAGCAGGTCTTCAACACTCCTGCCCTGGTCAGTAGTTGCAGTACCGCCCCACAGAGGATTATGGGCTTTAAAATCCACAAGGAAAAGGACAGGAGCTGTCGAAGGAGAGCAAGAAGTGCAAGGAGCATGGGAGGCCAGTCTGGAGGGAGATAAAGATTGCACATTGTTACCACACAGGGTCTAAATGAATCCAAACAGCCACCATTTCCAGTGCAGTTCGAAGAGGAACCCTGAAATTAACAATATCCATGTGGACCAACACAGACACCACAGGAGGCTTGCAAAGGACTGATCCAGTTCCAGCAGACGACTTGGGAACCACAAAGAGTCAGTGAATGAAATGAGATTCCTGCAATACAACACAAGTTACAAAGTAGAAAGAAAGAAGAAACTGCAATTCCCAACGGTGATGATAGTACCCATTACAGTTCCATTGGAGGAGAGTAGTACAAAGCCCAGATGGACATCAAACGTGCCAGAATAGATCATTGTGCCGAGTCAGTGTCTGTCAGTGGTAAGGTCAGAGCGACATCCATGAATGTAAGGTCACACTCTGATTGAGAGGGAGGAGGTGATACCCCCTGGGTTGTCAGGGGGCATCATCCTGAGACTTGTGCATCATCTTCTTCTTCTCCTTTGGAGGAGGAAAGGAGGTGTGGTTGGGAAGAGAACAAGTCACAGCAGTGTCAGGATCCAAAAGAGAATAGCAGCCTTGAGCCTCACAGAGCATGGGTCCCATGCCTGAATCAATGTAACTGTGGGCTTCTTGTCCAGGAGACTCTGGGGGGAAGGGGGTTCTAGAGGGAGCCCTCATTCCCTGGTTGGTGCTAGAGAAGAGGGTTTCTTCTCCAGCCAAAGAGAAGGACTGGTTCCATGAAGGAAGGACATGGAAACTGCCAGGGAGAAGGAAAGGGAAGGGGGGCAGGATGATGGTAAGGAGGAAGGAGGCGGAGGAAAGAACACAACAGGAACAAAGATAAATGTTAGAGGTACCAGGTGGAGACAGTCGAATTTCTGTTGGGCCTCAGAGTAGGATAAATGGTCAAAATTTTTGAATTCCTGACGCTTCCTTTCCATTTTATAGACTGGAAAATGTGATGAGCAATGAGAATTTGTGCCAGTGGAGAGTGGTTCTGCAGTCACCACAAATAGATGTCACCTCACATCACAAAGACACATGACCAAAATGGAGGCACCAAAACAGGGCATGGGAGGTGGGATATAGGGCTTCATATCACAATGGTAAACCAAAACTTTGACTTTTTCCAGACAGGTACCCCCTCAAAAGCCAGGATGAAAGTGCTGATATCAACACAATTGTCCTTAGGACCTCTGGATTTAACAGATGAAATGAATGCTGCACCATGCCAGATCAGTCCTGAGTTCCTCATCAGATTGAAGAAGGAGTCCCTGTGGAAAATAATGCCATATGTTGTATTTAAAGACTGGTAAGGAGTAATGCTCCTTGGAATGGCTCCTAAGCACTCACAAGAAGAAAGGGAAGCCAATTGACTGACAGAAGTTTTAATCAGTAGGGAACCAAATTGCATCTTACTAAAGGAGTCAACTTAACAAAACTTATCTTCAGTGTGTTCTACAAAGAAGAGCAATTTGGTAGTGGAGAAAGTCTCCCTGTCTGTCCTGTAACAAACCAAGTAACAGTGAAAGAGTTTTGCCCCAAGCTGGCAGGCCTGGTCCTCTTCCCAGGAAGGGGAAGGCCAAGGAGCAAAAGTAGGAGCAGGGAGAACCATTCCTACCTGAAGAGTGGCCAGAAGTGTGGAACTTTACGCGCTTCATGTGCGAAGTGCCCGCTACCACCCACTCCAATTAGGAGCTCACTCCATGGGCATCTGCCAACCACAGCAAGGGCCGACTGGCACAGCAGTCATTGTTGGGAGTTCTGATGCCCCAGAAAGGAGCAACAAGTCCTAGGCATACACAAGGCAGTGATAGGTCAGGTACCAGAAGTGTGGTCCCTTGTGCTGTTAGGGGGCTCAGCCAGATGGGTACATAACAGCTCCATCAGACTGACTGGCCACCATGCTGGTGACCTAGTGGGGGTAGGGGAGGCTAGGACAGGAAAGGAAGAGGGATAGAGAATCCAGACCCAAGTCATTAAGGGGATAGTTCTTCCCCAAATGACTGACACTTTGGAATTAATTTAGAAAGGGAGGTCAAACCACAAGGGGGACCAGAAAAGGCCAGAAAAATATGGAGAATGGAAGAACAACACAAGACTGTAAAGGTGTAGCAGACCTGAGGGAATAGCCAGGTCACTGAAAAAGGGAAACACCGAGGGAGAAAGAGGGGTGGCAGGAGGGGGAGGAGCTACGATGGGAAGGACAGGTTATGGGGAAAGAATTGCAGTCCGGGAGAGAAGAGAGGCTACAATAACTCAGGGTCCTGTGCGTGCCACACAAGTACCCATAAAAGAGCTCTGAGCCCCCTGAGGGGACGCAGGCAGTCAGGCAGCTGGATCATAGTGTATGTGATCATACTGCACTGGCCAAGTGTGCGTGGACAGGGGTGGCCAACATGCGTGCAGTTGGGCTGCCTGGCAGGTAATCTACACAATATACTTTTGGTCATGGACGAGCCGATGGGTATCCAGTGGCCCCCTCCCCTTTGGGACAACACTATAACAGCCTGCCTTACAGAAATTCTAGAACAGAAGCTATTAGTCAATTAAAAACCTGTATATGGCCCACATGTAGCCAGCTGACACATTCCGCATCATAATATTTATCACGAATACGATGTGCAGAGCATGGCACTAACTTATTCCCATCCAGCTGAGAAGGTTTCTCTGTCAAACAGTCTCTCCTAAAACCTACATGACCTGCAGCCTACCATTCCTAAGCATTTGCTTCTGGCAATGTTAGAAGCCACAGTGCAAAACAGGCTCAGTTTACCAACTAATGATTATTTATTGCCTCCCCACAGTTATTGAGATGTCAGTAAGACCAGTGCTGTATTTGTTATAATCTAAAATGTAGATAATAATAGAAATATAAGGGAGCAAGTCATCTTTGTCTTTTATTTTAGTCCTATGGTTTCAAATAAACTCTTGCTTATTTATACCTAGTCATCTAACATAAATAAGTTGTGCCTATTTACTTTTTATTTTCAGATAAGTAGATTTAATCAACTGTTTTGAACACTGGAACAAAAGGCAGCGTGTGTGTGTGTGTGTGTGTGTGTGTGTGTGTGTGTGTGTGTGTGTGTGTGTGTGTGTGTGTGTGTGTGTGAAAAATCAGAATTATTTTAAAAACCAATAGAGAAATAGAAAGTGACTCAAAAAATTTTATCTTTTCAGGTCGTGACCATGCTATACGCCCATACAATGACTACCGTGCACTGTGTAATTTAAAAAGAGCATCTAGTTTTGAAGATCTCTCAAGGGAAATCCCAGCTGAAGTTATTAGCAGATTGAAGCGCTTGTATCATACAGTAGATGATATAGATCTCTTCCCTGGAGGAATGAGTGAAAGACCCGTGCAAGGAGGATTAGTTGGACCAACGTTTGCTTGCATTATTGGGATTCAGTTCCGACAGTTGCGAAAGTGTGATAGATTCTGGTAAGAAAAACAAAGATTTCTTATATGTGTGTCTTACTTATCCTGAAACTATTTTTTGAGTTTGAACATATGGCATAATTACTGTCTTAGACAATCTGAGGTATACTTTTGTGTGCTGTTCTATGTAACACTACGTTAAAAGACAGGTAATTATGTTATTCATGAGCTGGAGAAGCACTGCTTTAGCTGTTTCAATAACAGTGACTGGTAGTTGGGAACTTCTTCCTATCATGTATGCATGGATGAGCACAGGAAGATACTGAAAAGATGCAAAGAGAGAAGTAAGCAAATAGAAAAGACTATAAAAATAAAATTCTCGAAGAAAAGTGAGAATAAGAAAAGAATAATTGAGCTAATTAAAGTCACTTCTGTAATTCTTCAGAACATATTCAGCAATGGGACATTTAAAAATTTTACTGCACCAAATGGATTATTGATTCGTCGTCCTCTCTTCAACACCATAATAGCTTAGTAATGATTACTCCACTATACAATCCTTTCCAGAAATTGTAGCTTAGTAAGTAGATGACACTCATACTTTCACAAATATGGGACAGATAAGCAAGTTGACTTGAGCATTGACAAATAAGTATATAAGGTATATATGATTGGAGATTCGTTTGGCAGATGTGCGTGTGATGTTAGATAAATTGGAACTCATTCCAGTTCACAGTTTATGGAAACAGTAGCATGGAGTAGATAGATCAGAACTAAAAACAACTCAATACACATCATTAAGCACCATCAACAATATAAAAATCTCACAAACTCCATTTTTTATAACTAAAATGTCAACATTGGCTGTGTAGGATATATTTTAAATTTATTATGCCAGCTAGTGTTGGGCCACATACTCATTTTCAGTAGTGCACTTGGTGATATGTGGCCTGAGACTGGTCTGGCATCATAAATTTAAAATAATCCTTTGCAGCTGATGTCAACATTTGTCATAAAAAGTGAAGTTCTTGATTTTTGTGCAAGCGACAGTGCATCAAGTGTCTAATACACTTAATAGGTGATTTACGAAGGTGATTTATCATTCCCTCATTGTAGCCTCTAGATGATTAGTCTAATGTATTGCAGCATGGTATAAATAACTGCAGTCAAAGGATCATCATTACATAGAATACTGCATGTCATATTTAAACCAGAGGGGTGAAAGACCTGAACTGTTAGTTCCTCCATCAAAGAGGAAAAGAAGGAAGGAAGATTAGTGTTTAATATCCTGTCAGCAACAAGGTCATTAGAGATGGTCAAAGAGTACAAGGTAATAAGTTTTTGAAGTGATGACATGGTGAGTCCCTCTCATCCTGACGTTCGTGAGACCTGCCCCTGAAAATATTTGTGTGTGATGCTTTGCATTTAATTTCTTTAGCAAGAGATATAAGTGTATGTAGTAATAATTAATATGTAATATTATAGTTGAAGAGTCAACCACTATATCTTGCAAATTTCAGGTATGAAAATGATGACCCAGTTTTGAAATTCACAGAAGCACAGCTGGCTCAGATTCGAAAGATCACATTATCTAAAATTTTATGTGATAACTTGGATCACCCAGGTGAAATGCAGCGATCTGCATTTGATCAGCCAAGCTCATTTTTGTGAGTAAATCTGATATGAAATTTTTATTATTTCTTTAAGATATAATCAATTGAGTTCATAACACATTTTTATTAGCTTGACAGACTCTGAAATGTGGAAACACTTAGTTTCTATATTTGTATGAAACTATTCATTTATTGATACATCCACACATTGTTATCTGTAGCTCCTGGCATGAGAACTACAGGAATTTGGAATTAGGCAAGGAATATTTTAGTTATTGCAGACTGTTACTATTCTGCTTTTCCAATAGAATGAATGTGAGTAATTTCTGCATTCTTAGAATGAATAGAATTGAACCCCATGTGCGATATGCAGAAATTGTATCTGATATAACTATTATCATTCCATTTATATTATTCTGTTCTTATTTCTCTACTAAACTGTCGTATACTAACCAAATATAACTGTAAATCTTATTGAAGGGCACATCTACTTGCATATGAGTCCAGCAGTGACAAGATCCTCGCAAATGCAACTTGACATATTAGTTTCAGTACTGCTAATGATTTCCTTTGAGAAATTTTTTTTTCATTGGGTAGAAAGAAAATATGTTTAAAGGCGAAGTATATATGTGCTTCTTTCTGTACTGTTATACTGCAGTGGCATTATCTTTGAAAAAGTTCCTTGTAGTGAGCCCTCTTCAATGCTGAAAACAAATCTAATGTATGTGCTGCATTGGTTTAATTTTCCATTGTGTTAGGTTATTTTCAAGAGCCAATATTTTTATCTAGTATCTCATCACTTCGCTCCTCTCCTCTTTATTCTCTCTCTGCAATAGACTGCAGTTCTAAATCAGTGAATTCTCCAAAAAATGTTTCTGACCCAGCGACTAATTTGAACAAATCTAGTCTGAGGTGTGGAAGGAGGGATAAAAAAATCTAACTATAGTCGAGACAGCGTAAGAAGTTCGCTGACAGCTCTCAGCTCTGTTGCCAGCTTTTAAATGTGAAGTGCTAACAGCTGCAGGCAGTATAGTAGCCATCTACAGAGCTGTGGCAACACTGAGGCGTTGTCATAGAGATGTTTACAAAATCGGGTTACCTCATTGGTTGAGGTAGGTGCATGAGGCTGCCATGCCTAGCCCACTGCAGCTGTCAAGGATCAATTTATGAAGGCTCAACTACAGCAGTCCACTCATTTTTGTTTCCTTTTTACAATATTTACTTAATAATCTGCAGTGACAATGGATAATAGTATCTTCTATGGTACTTTGCTGCTGAGTGAATATCTTTACAGGCATTGCCTGTAACTAGTACATTGTCCTTTGGCAGTTGGCTAGCTGCAGATGTAAGCTGGGCAGTCCATGGTGAATATAGCCCTGTTCAACAAATTAGTTTTCTAGATACCTCAATCAGAGAAAAAACAACTGTAAGCGCAAGGCACATTAAATTAATATTAATAATCTTTTTTATTGCTCATCTTAGGTTTATAAGTCTCTTATACAGCTGAAGGTCCTGTGGTTACAATTGTTGCCTCTGCTTTGCTGGATCCCAGGTTTGATTCCCAGCCAGGTCAGAGATATTCTTCATTCAGGAACTGTGTGTGTGTATGTGTGTTTTGTCCTAATCATTTTGTATCATCTGCATCAATGCACAAGTCACCAAATTGGTGTCAAGAAGAAAGACTTGCACCAAATGGCCGAACAACCCTGGCTGGGATCTCCCAGCCAATAATGCCCCATGATAATTTCATTTCACAAGGGCATATAAGGTCAGACTTTTTTTGTGAGATTCCTGGTTCTACTTATTTCATAGCCACTGACCGTATAAAATAAGAAATCGAATAGGAGAGACAAACAGCTTTTGCCTACAGCATTCAACTGCGTGTTTTTTTCCCCCCGTTTCTGAATGCTGCTTGACACATCCTATGTACCATAATGTGTTACCATTCCTCATGATACTTCTTTAATTTGTATGTCATGATCTTATCATTGAAGTGACATTAAACCATGATCTTCCTTTCTTACAAACTCTCAAATGCAAGGAAAGCTTCAAATAACAGGAAATGACCCAGTGTATGTGTTTGTGTTCACACTGACAAAATGTCACATGCCTACACTTAAGAAGTATGTGCAGATATGGTGTACATTTATGGCTTCTATGTGACCGTGCTCATACTACTATCTGGAAACACCATTAGTGCTTACGACACACAGAATTCCGGATTGTAGGGTGTTTACCATGGTTCTCAGTACCTTGTATGAAACAGGTACTTCTCCAAGTTCCAATTTTTCTTCTGAATGTGTAGTCCAATAACCTGTGCAGGAACATTTATTGTGAACTATCAACTGCTGTAATGTGATGTGTATGACAATGCTTGGAGGTGAATGTGCTAAAAATAGTTATCTTTCAATTGATACTTTGTGAAACACATGTTGTAATGTTTACTAACTGTTTTGCACTTATAAACCAGACAATGTTTCATATAATACAGAAAATAGGTAACAATGTTCGTTAAATGTGTTCTGTGTTAGAAAGTATTTGGAAATAGTGTATGACCATATTAAGATTTTACTTAAAAATGATGTCATGGTTCCCATTTAAAATTTCATTAAAAACAAATAAAAAAATGTTTGCAGGAGTGCAGTCTGTCATGTAACTTATTAAGTCTAAAATATTCTGGGCCCCTCCAGTAAGTAATGTGGATGTGGCTGCAATTCTGGGTTAATATTGGTCTTTGTCCCATACCAACTTCCACTAAGTCATGCTTTGCAAGAATCTGAAAAGGCACCATTGCACACAGATTATTTGTAAAAATTGCTTATATGGGAGGGTATGCTGGTGAATCTGAAACAACATAGAACCTGTATTCCTGACAGCCCCAGACTCAGTGCAGAGGCTAGGTATAGGGCTGGTCTTGTAGCCACCATTATTCTGTGTAACCCTCTCACAGTGGATAGCACAGAGAATCTGGAGGTAAGTAGCTCTTGCTAGGTCATAAATCAAATCATCCATCATCCAGCACTGATCACACAAAAGGTTTATAAAACTGGATCACGTGTATCTTGTCTGCTCCCCAAGACTTGTGACTAGGCACTTCATAATATTCATTACCTTGAGGGACATTGCCATTAGCTGTGGTGGTCACGACAAGTTCGAATCGAATATGAGCACCAGAAATGTCACTGAATCTTTCAAATTTAAAACTGATTCCTTTATTTGCAGCAGGTAAAAATTTGTTTGAGCGGATCTCTCTTGCAGCTTTCCAATGTGAGCTACAGCAGGTTAGTAGCTGTCATGGAGTTCAAAGAGGAACAAAAAAACTGCAGAATTGTTCACAATTAAAAAACATTATCTGTAGTCCTTACCATGAACATATACCACTTAAAGCAAAAAATAAATAAAAACAATAAAATGGTGTATGAAGAACTGTATGAGTATAGGGTGCCTTTAACAGAAGGCAAAACTGTCAGACGCTATAGAGCCTCCAGGCCAAAAAAAATATGTCTGTTACATGCCATCTCCATAAGAAAGCTTGTTGTAATCCATCTCCAAAAGATTGATGTTGTTGGTTATGGACTGATAACTTCTTGGTCTCTCGGGTTCAGAGCAGATGACAGTTTACTGTAGGCTCCTGGGAACCATGTATCATGAGTTTCATACTGGGAAGGTTGTGACATTTTCTGGTCTGAACTAACATAGACCTCATGCTAAGCTCCAAATCAGTCACAACCAAGATTTCAGGGCAGAGGGGGCACAACACACTCAAGCCAAAAGTTTATTTAGTCTTACACTGTGATACGAGGGTTGACTGAAAAATAATGCCTTCACCTTCGTAACTCTTCAACAGTTGGCAGCATTGGAATGCGGCAGATACTGACTTGTTCCATAGCCTCTTCTCTTCAGCTCCAGTTGGCGGGAAACCTTAACACTGAATGGTTGTTACAGTGTAAAGTATGGAACCCTGCGCAGACAGTCGGTCAATGTGATTTAAGCACAGACAGTCGGTCAATGTGATTTAAGCAAAGTGCAGTCATTGAATTCTTAACAGCAGAAGGTGTCACCCCAAAGGAGATTCACCAGAGAATGAAAGCAGTGTATGATGATGGTGTTGATGTGGGTGCTGTGCATAATTGGGTGAGTAAGTTTAAAGATGTTGAGGCGGGAACATCTGACCTGCATGACAAACAAAGAGTTGGACCTCCTGTAACAGCAACCACTGAGTTTCACAAGCAAAATGTTGACAGATTGATTCAGGACGATCGTCCTATCACTCAGGTAGAAACTGCAAGCACAATCAGCATTTCACAAGAATGTGTGGGTCACATTATTGCTTTGCTTGGCTATCGGAACATCTGTGCACAATGAGTACCCCAGGTGCTGACTCGTGAAATGAAAGTGCACAGACCTGAAATTTGCCTCCTCTCGCATTACAAGAATGAAAGTGATGCCTTCCTCCATCCAATTGTCACAGCAGATGAAATGTGGGTACACCATTACGAGAATTGTGAGACTGTGGTTCTGGAAACAGAGTACCAACTTCTTCCGTGACGGCTGCCGAAAACTTGTTCATCATTGGCACAAATGTATCCAATTGGCTGGTGATAATGTGGAAAAGTGAGTATTGGCAATTAAAAATCACATTCTAAGGATTATTTCTGCATTTGATTCATTAAAATATTCCCATCCAAACCCAATTAATGAAGGTGGAGGCATTACTTTTTATTCAACCCTCATAAAATCCATAGGTAGTATAGTTATTGTACTGTATTTTACAGAATACAAGACACACTTGTTTCTTTGAAAAATTGCCTCCAAAATTCAAGTGCTTCTTATATTCAAAGTTAATGTGAAAATGTCTAATGTTTGATTTAAAATTCCTGCCAGTCTTAAAAATGGCCATGTATTCAATGTTGCAGGAAACCTATCTCTATCTGCAACATTGGATTCAATTGGCAGCAGCAGTGCACCAATTTGATAAACATGAGTTGCAGGGATTCACAAGCTTGCTAATACTAACACCCTCCCACCCCACCATCACAAATCCAGAATACTATCTAGCCGATGATGTGGCATTATTATCTATGGTGCCAGTGGACTTGAATTGAAAGTGATTTGTGTTATCAGAAAAAGTACAATATTTTTGTTAGTAGCTGGTTTCGTAATGAAAAAAATAAAAGTTGCTCATATGATGTGGGCTATAAATTGAAAGTAATCACATACGGTAGAAGATCATTGAACCGGAGCAGCTGAGAAGCATTTTGGCCCTCCACCAACAGAAAAAAAACATTTGCAATTGGCAGGCTAGTGAAAAAGAACTGAAAAAAATGAGGAAGACTAATGTGCAAATAGAGGACTGAATGCAAAATGTCCAAAACTAGAAGATCATATATTGAAATGGATTCAAGGACATCATCAAAATGGCATTGAAATTAATACAAAAATGATTCAAATACACATTCTTAAGTTGGCGCTATAGTGGGACTTAACAGTCTTTAAGGGTGGAGCTGGTTGGTGCTAGAGGTTTATGAAGCGTCATGGAATTAACATATGAACCAAAACCAAAATATTTCAGAAAAGGCCGCGAGAGTATGAAGAGAAAATATTATCTTTCTGTTATTCAACATCATTCTATTATTCAACATCAAAAGAAAACCAGTGTGGAACTAAGCCAAATAGCAAATGTGGACAAGACTCCCTGACATGTTGCCTTGAAAGGTGCTAAAACTGTAAACTATAAAAAACAATATTATGAAAGTTGCTACAGCTGCCTGTGTGTGTGTGTGTGTGTGTGTGTGTGTGTGTGTGTGTGTGTGTGCGCGCGCGCGCGCGCGCGCGCGCGCGCGCGCTCGCGCGCTCGCGCGCTTTGTCTATTCTTGACAAAGGCCTTGTTGGCCAAAAGCTCACTTTCCGACAGTCTTTTTGTTGTGCCTATCTGTGACTCAGCATCTCCGCTATACAGTGCTCGCGCGCTTTGTCTATTCTTGACAAAGGCCTTGTTGGCCAAAAGCTCACTTTCCGACAGTCTTTTTGTTGTGCCTATCTGTGACTCAGCATCTCCGCTATACAGTGCGTCTCCGCTACTTTTCATAATATTGTTACATTCAATTCTGGATTATCAATTGTTCAACAATAAAAACTATTGGAAATGAGAAAAGGCACCACACTGTTGTCCTTTCACATTGTGCTGATGGTCCTAAATGTAATCCAGTGGTCATTTTCAAGTGTAAAACAATGCCAAAACCTGCTGAAATACTGCCAAGTGGTGGTGTTCACGTACATAACAAGGGTTGGATGGACGAAGCTGGTATGAAATTATGGGTTAACAGAGTGTGGAAGAGAATGAATTGTGCTTTAATGAAGAAGATTCACTTCTTGTGGTAGATCAGTTTAGTAGTCATTTGAAAAATTCTGTGAAAGAGAAATTGAGACATGGAAGTACAGAGTTTGTTCTTATGAACTTACTTAGCAATTGCAACTTCTTGATGTCAAGATAAATAAACCATTTAAAGTGTATATGAGAGGGGAATGGAACAAATGGTTGATGGATGATAATCGACATGAATTCACAGAAAAGGGAACTTTAAAACAACTTACAATCAAACAAGTGTGTCAGTGGCTGAAACAGTCATGGTCTAGAGTGAGAGAAGTTAAGTCTTTCAAGAAGTGCAGCATAAGTAATGCTCTCAGTGGCAGTGGTAACCATCTTATATATGAAGAGGACATTGATGATGACAAAAAGGAAGAAAAAGAAGAATGAGGAGGAGAAGGAAAGGAGAAGAAGAAAGTTCAGATGACAATTTTCAGGGGTTTTAAAGATCAGTTCAGTTGTATGAACTTTATTTTTAGTCTGGCTTTGCAGTATAATAACAAAAACAGTAAAAATATTATTGTTTCAAAATATTGCTTAAAAATTAAGGTGCACCCTATAGTCCACAGTGTTTTATAGTTTGTAAAATACAGTAGTTATTTGCTGATATATTTCCTGACATTTTGTCACAACAAATCATACTATTTTTTTTTTTTAAGCAAGGTCTTTAATGCAGTGTGTGTTTTCTTCTTAACATGCTTAATGTTTTTTTGCATTTTCAAATCTAAACTTTTGATTTTTAAACTTTTACCTATGTTGAGTCTGCAGCATTTGTGATTTTGGAAGTGGAGTTGTCATGTGATGTGATGGGTCTTGTGCTGTCCTCGGCTGCCAGAAGCAAACTAAGCAGCTGCCATGTTGATTTGTTTGTGAAGCTAGCATACTGTATTTGCCGGTTCTCATATTTATACTTGTATATTATAAAAATATGTGGTCTCCAAAACATGTAATTTTAGTGCAGTTTGTTGTGCTAAATTATCAGAAAATATGACATCAGAGTAAAAACACATCACCACTTGTTTAATAGGCTAAACAGGTATTTACAACAAATGAATTGCTTCTTATCACCCATCAATGCAAGTTTTTTACCTTAATTCATTTGTGTCTAGATGAAATCAGCACAACTCCTGTTCTGCACTGCAAAATGGTCTCTGACTGTTTCATTAAAATTTGGACAATTCATTAGTTCTTTTTCATGTTCATGTTCCAAATTTTTCCCAAATAAATTGCACAGTGAATTCATGTTGTGTGTTGTTAGACTCACGGTATGCTGTAGTTATCCACAAGAAAATAAAACTCACCAGATTGATTTGATTTTGACAGGGAAGCTAAAACAGCTTTGGTGTAACCTGCCACTGCCCGCACTAAAACAGAGTTTATTGTGCAGTATCTCTCTCTATATCTAGTAAAGCCAACCAATGCCCTTAAATAGTGCAAGGAGTCCCTTTACCAGTTTTTTGTTAGACACAATTTCTTCAGGTTTAGTTGTCCTGGAGATTCTGTATCTTTTGCTCTCCAGTGCCATGCATTCGAAAATTAGGTGTGGTGCAGTTTCTTCACCCTCATCACATTTAGGGTCTTCTTCCATTATATCCATTGTGTGTAGGTGTTCTTTGAAATTCCCTTGGCCGGTCATCAGTCCAGTCATGAGTTTAATCTCTTTCCTGTTCAATCCCAGGATTACAGAGTTTCTTTTAAAACATGGCTTAGGCATTATTACCTTATCATGTTTTTGTTTATGGACCTTGGTCCAATATTATACGTGTTATTTCCTAAGCCAGTTCCATAGGTCTGGCTTGATCATAGCCGTGGTGATTATCAGGACAGGTTCTGGTCCAATAAATGGAGTTGTTGACCCCATCCTGGCCAATCTGTTGTCTTGTTCATTGCCACAGATCCCCGAGTGGCCAGGGTCCCACACCAAGTTTACCCTATTGCTTCCCCCTAGCTCCACCAGAGCCTTGTGGCATTCGGCAGCAATCTTAGATCTCGTTGCAGGAGCTGCCAGTGATTTCAGGGCTGCCTGACTAAACTCACTGGAACTCAGACACAATATGCTCACAAAAATAAACTTGCTATTAATGGAAGCAGGACCTCTTTTGCATGCATATCCCCTCTATTCATTTGTGAAACTCCCGCTAGGTAGTGGAACTTAATGGTACCGTATTCTACTTCTCAGTAGTGAGATGTTTACAAATTTATTCCTACAGCACATAGAATTGCCAATGACAAAAATCTATCTAAAACACATTAAGGTGAGGGACATTTCATAAATAATGCACAGGCTGGTATTACTGTGGATTGTTTGATGCGGCAACAGTGAAAATTATGTCAGAAGTAATTGAATTGGAAGCCTGAGGAAGAAGCACATGTTTTTGTTTCTTCATTGTGTACCCTAACATAAAATTGAAGAGGTAGAAATTAACCCTGCAGAGGTCTTGAGTATTGTGACTATCGAAGACCAGAGGTTGTACATCAAGATTGAAACTTTACACAACAAAAGTCGAACAGAAATCCATAATGTGTTAAGTGAAGTTTGTGGTGAGTTTACAGTGGGCCGTAGTACAGTTTCACGTTAGGTTAATCATTTTCATGGTGGTCATATGGGTATAGACAATAATCCAAGACCTGGAAGGCCAGAATTGTAAACAGATGAACCAAGTGTGGAACTTGCAGCAGATGCTCTTGAAGAAGATCATAGTGCAACTTGTGAAGGACTCTCTGAAGCCACAGGAATTCCCCTAGCATCAGTATTCTGTTTTCTGACATGATTGAAGAAGAGAAAAAAATGTTGACATGCTTGATCAAAGCTTAAACAAATGATGATTTTTGCTTATGATCACCAAGGAATCATGCTAGATAAAGTCACATGTTTACCAAGTGTCACAGCTGTTTATTATCATAATTTCATGCAAAACCTGTGCAAAAAAAAATACACAAAACCTGATCTCAGTTGCTCAAGGCTGGGCCACTCATTCTCCATGACACTGCTTGCCCACATAGTGGCAATGTTGTAGCCCAGAAACTATGTGAATATGGATGAGAAGTGTTACTGCATCCTCCCTATAGCCTGGGCATGAGTCCACCAGACTTTCACAAAGTTGAAAAAAAAAACCTTTGTGTGGACATCCTTCTCTTTTTCTGGAACTGCTTTCTACCACTGTCATCCAAGCCATTCAGCAGATGAATGGAAGTGGTGTCCTGGATTGAATAACAGAGCTTCTGAAATGTTGGGATTCTGTCATAGACAAGCAAGAGGACTGTACTGAAGGACTGTAAAGAGATATTTAAAAAATAAAATAAATATGTAAGTAAAAAAAATTAGTGTGCATTATTTATGAAATGTCCCTCATACTAAATGTTGATCAATCATGCAGCAAAGTACAATAGAGATGGCGGCGATTGAGAAGTTTAGTGAATTTGTGCCTCCAGTTATTTCGAATTTTCAAATGTTATCCGGCATCAATAGCAAGAAGATGATCAACAAAAGTGCTTCGCAAAGTTTCAAGTCTAGTGCTACGCAAAAACCTGCAGTGAAAAATCATCCAAATCAAAATGTAAGTGTGTAACATGTGAAGTCCATCCTGACAAAGCAAAACTAGTTGAAACTATTAATTCGTTGCAAGAAATTGTGCGGAGATCCTTGGCAGAAAACAGAGTGTTAGCTGATAGACTCAAATGTCTTGAAAATTATCATGGAAAACTAAAAACCGCCGAGGAGGGCGTAAGTGAATTCGACAGAAATAAAGTGTACACAGTAACCGATGATTCCGTCGCCATTTCAAGTTTTCCAACACATTCTGGGTGTACCGGTAACGCTAACCATAGCGCAATAATTTCGTCATCTTTAGTAATAAATTCTCCTGCCGTGCTCCAAAAAACGGTAGGCCTATCTACAAAAGATCAAATCGTGCACCATCTGAAAGAAAAGCCTGTTATTAAGCAAAATGTGGAACCTACACAACAGAGTCCGTGTAAAATAAAGTGTGCAGATATCGTAAATAGTGTTTCTTCTTCAGTAATAGCTCAAAAAAACAAATTTGATATCCTACTACAAAACGATGGTCATTGTGAAAAACAAACTTCTGCTGCATACAATAAATTTGCTCCCAAGACCGCAAAGTTAACACAGGTTCATAGTTATCAAAAAAGGTTACCGAATGTGCAAAAACAGAATATATCTACACAGCAAAAACACGTTTCAAAACCTTCTAGCCCCAAAACTGTGATAAACAAAAAAATTTGTGTGCTTGGTGACAGTCATGGACGTGGAATTTCAGCACTATTGAAAGATAAATGTAATTTAATGGTAACAGGTTTTGTGAAGCCAGGAGCACAGTTTTGTGAGGTAAATAAACTAACAAACTCTACTGATGTATCTCACTTAAGTAATTGTGATTTTGTCGTGCTTCTAGGTGGTTCAAACGATATATATAGGAATGAAACATAAGGGTTTGCAAAAGAAATGAAGGAATGCTTAAACAACCTATTACATACAAAAGTACTCGTTGTTAACATTCCTCATCGTTATGATTTGCCTTCCTGGTCCTGTGTCAACCAAAAATTTGCATTGCAAACAAACTGATATCAGAAATATGTTCTACATTTCATAACGTAGAGATGATTGATACATACAATTTAGGAAGAAGATTTCATACAGCTCATGGACTACATTTAAATATGTTAGGAAAAGACCAAATAGTAGAAAAACTCCGAAATCATATCCTGAAGAAATCAGCCCCGAGTACCAAGATCGCCAAACAACCACAAATTACAAAATGGTTTAGGCCAAAAACAGAAGCTTTGATGGAAGCAGAACTGTGTCAACCACTCAAAACCATCTCTGCTACTGAAAATTGCGTGCAAGAAGCCACACACAAAAATAAAATCTCGGCCAATTTTTTAGGGTAAGTGCTGTGTCAGAAATACCTTTAGAAAAGAAATTAATTAAACCCTTAACTGAAAAGTCACAAAGTCCATCATTTCTTGTATTACACCATAATGTCCAGTCATTCAGAAATAAGATTCAAATGCTGGAAGTGTTACTTCAGTCTCAAATAAATCCAGATGTAATATGTATTACCGAACACTGGCTGTCTAAAGAAGAAAGTCAGTCAACCTCTATTCCGAGGTACTCATTAACAAGCTTCTATTGTAGGAATTTCTCCACACATGGCGGTACTGCTATATTTGTAAAGGACCAGATAAAATTCAGTGAGGTAGGCCTAAATGAACAGATTGCATTATCTGAAGATGATGAATTTGAGCTTTCTATGGTTAAGCTGCCTGAACTAAACTATATAATTATAAATGTATACAGAGCACCAAGTAGTAATATTCCAAATTTTATGACCAAATTAGAAGTTCTGCTGAATAGTGTCAGCTCATTAAATATGAGAATAATACTTTGTGGCGATTTTAACATTGATTTATCAAAAAACAGTAATGCTAAACTTGATTTGTTAAACATGACCAAATCCTTTAATATGATCCCCACAATACACTCTCCAACAAGATCAACAGAGCATACTGATTCAATAACTGATCAAATCTTCATAACTGATACTGGTTACAAATTCACTGGCAAAGTACTGAGCATGGGATACAGTGACCATGATGCTCAGCTACTGAGCGTTGACATGGAAAATAGTAAAATCAGCCCCAAAAAAGTATTTAAAAGAAGAAACTTTTCAGATGGCAATATTAGGATTTTTAACTTCCTATTAGCTAAGGAAAATTGGGACAGTGTTTACATGCAAACAACTGTTGATAGTATGTTCTTAAGCTTCCATAACACCTTCCTTTATTACTTTAATACAGCGTTTCCTTTTGAAACAAAAACTTCAAGCAATCAAAATAGAAAGTCATGGGTAACAAAAGGAATCAAAATTTCTAGTGAGAGAAACAGATTTCTCCAATATTGCTCCAAAAAATACATAGTCACTGAAGAATTTTCTAACTATTGTAAAGCCTACAAAAAAAACTTATCTTAGAGTGATTAGACAGGCAAAACTTTTATGGAATGACAATTTCATAAGAAACTCTTCAAACAAAATGAAAGCTATGTGGAAAGTTATTAAAAAAGAAACTTGTAGTTCAACACCTAAAAAGGAAAACATTTCTCTAACACTTAATGACTCTAAGGTCACAGATCCATACACAGTTGTAAACAAGTTCAATGAATATTTCACCTCACTAGCAGAAGATCTCATTCAGGCAAACTGCAAGGTATCGTTCTTCAATTCCACCAATACGTCAAACAGCACTAATGCTACAATGTTTGTTTATGAAACAAACCCTGATAAAATTATGAACATAATAAAATTGTTACGCAATAAAATCTCTAGTGGCTATGATGAAGTACCTGACCTCATATTAAAGGTGTGTGTTCCCCATATAGTAAAGCCATTATCAACCATCTACAACCAATCATTAAAAACTGGCATTTTTCCAGATGCTCTCAAAATAGCTAAAGTCTCACCATTACTAAAGAAAGGTTCCCCTGATTTAGTATCCAATTATAGACCATTATCCATATTAAGCATCTTTTCAAAAATCCTGGAAAAACTTTTTTATGACAGGCTTATAAATTTCATAAAAACCACGCACCAATCAGCATTCAACAACATGATTTTAGTAAATCTTTATCCACTCAGACAGCAATTTTTGAACTGTTGGACCACATACTGAAATCAATTGACCAACATAATATAGCTGCAGGTATCTTCTTAGATCTCTCTAAAGCCTTTGACGTACTAGATCATAAAATACTGCTTGCTAAATTGGAAAGAAGAGGAATAAGAGGTGTGGCTCACAACTGGCTATGCTCTTACCTACAAAACCGCAGACAGAAGGTATCACTTCAATACGATATTAATGTACAGAATAAAATAAATAACACAGTTTTCCTCTCCGAGGAAAGAACAATAAGATATGGTGTTCCCCAGGGTTCTGTTTTAGGGCCATTACTTTTCCTCATTTACATAGATGATCTTGTTGAACGTATGAGCCCACAAAAAACTATCCTGTTTGCTGATGATACAAGCATAGTGTTGACTGGATCTAGCCCTGAATCCCTTCAGACAATATCTGATAACTCTATGGAAAAACTTTCTGAGTGGTTTAACAAAAATTGCCTAATTGTTAACAGTGGGAAAACTGTATGTATCAACTTCCATCTAATTCCCACATCCAGTCAAAAAACTATCCAAGTAAAGTTAAATAATGATAAAATTGAAAATGTAAATGCAACAAAATTTGTGGGTCTATGGGTCCAACAAAATTTAAAATGGGACACACATATAAACAACTTATCAAAGAAGCTCTCATCATTGTGCTATGGACTAAGAATACTAAAATCTACTACAAGTAAATCCACACTAATGTAAGCATACCATGCGCAGTTCCACTCATTGCTCCGCTATGGAATCATCTTTTGGGGAATTTCAACTCGCAGCACAAATATATTTAAACTACAAAAGAGAGCACTGAGGATTATCTGTGGCCTCAAAAAGCTGGAATCCTGTAAATGTCAATTTATAAAACTTAATGTTCTAAGCATCCCATCCCTATTCATTCAAGAAACAATCCTATTCACCAGGGAATACCTCTCAAGAACAGGCAAATTAATCCAAAACAATGATATACACACTCATTATACCAGAGGGCAATCTAATATCCATCAAATTTTTTCAAGGACATCATCCTACCAAAAATATGTAACTCATCTGGGTGTCGTATTACACAATAAAATTCCAGAACAAATAAAAACTGCTCCAGATCCAATATTTAAAAATAAACTAAAGGCATTTCTGACAAAGCACTGTTTCTATTCAGTACAAGAATTCCTGGAAATGAAAAATTATGAAGTTCCTTTGTAAAATACTGTGATTAGAGTAAAACATTCTGTAGGCAAAATAATAACCTAATTTCTACTATACACAACTATGTTTCAGTTTCACTTCCCAAAATTTTTCAACTCGCTTTTGAATGTACAAGTACACATTCTATTAGTATTAAAACTTAATTGTCTGTGAAATCTCAATGTTAGTTTCATGTTTAATGTAGCTTTTAGATGACATTGTCCTTCTGTTGTGTTTCCAGTTGACATTTTCACTATTCTGTAATCTCAGTGATTATTTGTGTAAATTTAAAGTAGCACTACATTGCCTACATGTTTCTTAGTTCCCCATGTAAATTGTTTGTATTCTCTGTATGTGAAGTTACTATATTCATCAATGAACAATTTTGTGTACATTTTTTAAATGGCAGTCCATTGCCTATTTTTTTTTCTCCAAACTACATATTTGTTAAGAAAAATGACTTGTCCTAGATCATGTGTACTTTGTACAATATGTGATCCACAGGACAAATAAATAAATACAAATACAAATACAGAGGAAGGGATTCAGTGGTGAAGTTACAGCCTCTGTTCATTCAATTTTGGTGTAAGCAGTCAGACGTGAAAATTGTGTGGAAGTTAGTAGGATACCCATAGTCTGAGTCTCCTGGAGGCCTTTATGTGCTGTGCTCTGTAAAAGCCATGCCCCAAGTCCCTACTGCATTGAGCTAATGCGCATTTCAATGTCAGCCTGAAGACTAGCTACTAATTGTTCGGAAAACATCAATCAGTATTAACAGTTCCAAAAATGTTGATTGTCATTATTCATGTGGGAAATATTCAAAATATTTCTGATAATTTAAATTCGGTATAGTGTGTGTGTGTGTGTGTGTGTGTGTGTGTGTGTGTGTGTGTGTGTGTGTGTGTGTGTGTGTGGAGGGGGGGGGGGTGTCTCTGCCTCAGAGCCTTTAACTATAAGCCAGGGTTTTTCCTATACCAACAGTTAAGGCAGAAAATTGACAATTTTTTGGGCTTAATTGGTACTTGCTTGCTTTCAGGAGAGAAAGAGAGAGAGAGAGAGAGAGAGAGAGAGAGAGAGAGAGAGAGAGAGAGAGAAATTGTCTTGCTCCATGAGTTTGGAAATTGATCTGTCTGTCTTTTTTTTATTGAAACATTCTGGAAGGATTTACTTTGAGCTTTCTCCAAGTTACCGTAGTGTAGTGTGTTGTACTTGTTTCAGTCATGACTGAGTGTAGTATCATGAGTGTCAGATATTGCTTTATCTAGCTCCCACTTGTAGAAGGAGCTGCTGCATCACTGTCTAGGCAGTGTCTCCAAGTCTTGAGACTAGTTTTAGCAGTGATATTCTTGAAAAAATGCTTCACAAAGTTTTTATCATATCAGATTTGTCAGTTCAACAACTTCCTTCATTGTGATTGTCTGGAGATATTTCAGTAGCAAATTAGATACTTAAGTTAGCCTAATTACACCTTGGAGACATCGCAGAGTCATAGAACTTCCATATGCTCCCAGAGATTATGTCGATATCTGTGACTGAAGAAAATTGGTAATAATGCTGATTTTGTTTGGTGGTGGATGAGCAGCTAATTTCTCAATTGCCTTGTAGTGTTGTTTGGAGCACGTCTATGATACAGCTGCTGTAGGTGTCCTGCTTTGCTTTCCAGATACCCTTTTAATGGATTCCCATGCTTGTGCCAAGCTATTGGAATGATTTAATGAATTTAGGAATTCCTGCCATGCTCTCTTTTTATTCTTCTTAATACTTCAGCTAATATCACTACTTAATTCTCTATAGCTGACTAGCCTTTGAATCTGTGTTTGGTATTGCCGCCATCAGACGTCCCAATAAAGGCAGGTGAACTGACATAGGTAGTACAGTAGAGTAGTTCAGGAACCTGCCATCGAGGGCACCTATGTCACGTCATATGAGCAGACTCACTGATGTCAGTGTTTACTCATGATTGGCAGTAAGTGGAGCAGGCCAGTGCTCCTGCAGAGTTACACCACCACGGACCTAGAGTAACGGTCATACCAAGAGTTGTCATGTGCTCAGTCTTTAGCCGCCCACCAGCCACATGCTGTGTTATTGTTGTGTGCATTTTGCCATGGTTACATGCACCTTGTTTCCCCTACTTCTGTTCTCTCAGTGAGTTATTTCCATCACAGGGTTTTGTTCCCCGTTTGTCACAGAGTTGCCGTCGGCCTGAAGTAGAGCACAGGCCATGTCAAGTAGTGGCATTGTCATGTCCTCTGCAGATACTTAACGGTGCAGCACTATGCATATGATCCCTGGTGCAGAGTGGCACTCTTCACCGCATCAAACCACAGGCAATCTCTGTAGATGGCCTGAACACTTTTATGGCTTGGTGGATCACCATTGCAATGGCATACTGTAACTCACACACCTCTGGTTATTGTCTCAATGTTCAAACACAGTCAGTTGTACAGCACATAGTTAGCTTTTCTGAGTATCCACTTAGGCCGCTTACATTCAGGTGTACTTTGCTGTACCAGATATATCTAGATGGGGAAATGTTCAGTCAAGTGCAAACTGCCAACTACTTCCCAGAGCAGTATTGCAGGCAGGAGAGCATATGAAGAGGTCTGTGGCAGAGAATGGTCTTGTAGCAGTTCTGAAGTGTGTGCTCTGCCCCATGTACAGCAAACATCATGCTTCTGAGAACTGACGTTCTCAACCTTCATGGAGAGGTGGTCATGGATCTCAATAGCTCATTACAATGGGGAAATGTGCAATGATCCATAACACCCTGAGGAACTATATCATAATTAGCAGACAGATGTAAGGAGTATAGTGTCTCCCTATGTGGCACAACCAATTGCAGGTTGTCATAAATGGGTATAGCTTCACAACTTCGAGCCCTCTCTCTTCAGAGGTTACCCCTTCTATGAAGGCTGCAGTGCCTTGTTTGTACAGTGGTGTCAGGCTCTTCACAGTGAGTCTCTCACAGACCCAGCTGTATTGGTTTGCGTTGTGTTCCTCCACATGAATCCTGAACCCATTCAGGCTCTGCTGCAGTATAGAAACTGTCTTCAGTGAGATTTTGCTACATTTGCTTGTTTTTCTTTTTGCTGTCTCAACACGGCCCTCTGTGTAGGTTATTTTCCTCTCTTAAATCTTCTTTCCCTCCTGAAATATTTTGCAGCTTTGATTCCATGCTCCATGAACACCAGAGTAATTGATGCAGCATTCTGCAAGGGAGTAAGTGACACCTGCATCATGGGCTGCTCTTCCACATCTACCACACATTGCCTGTCCACCAAATGCAAAAATTATATGGCCATACTGTTGACATTTAAAACATTATAGAAGGTTTGCAATGTGTATTCATACTTTGTCAGATGGGTCTCACCTTAATATAGTCCGGCAAGTTCAGAAGTGAGTTTAAAGTTATGGTAAAAACATCATTCTTTTTTAGCTCACCACGAATGCTCTTCCTCATGTTTTATGTTGGGTGGTTATAATTGAACTTTCCCTATTTAATACATTACAAAATGGAAACTAATACCATAAGAATACCAAACGTGGTAGCATTAATGTCCAGCATGTGGGGTGCATGATTTCCATTCATCACAGCGCCACCGTCCAGTTCCAACTATGATCGCCACATGCCATACTCAGTCATCGTGATTCATAGTCTCACACACCTGACCAGCTGCAGTTCATTTGTTGACGTGTAAACATGAGCTTGGACAAAAGGAGCAGGGAATTATTGGTGAAGCCCTGTTATCAAAACAACACAGCTGCACTTCTAGAACATCACCGGCTGAAAGGATTACAGAAGGATCCTCCTTCTCCACCTGCTCTGCGGAGCATGCACTTCAGAACTGCGACAAGTTCACATCAACTGGAGAACTGGGCATAGCTCCAAGAAGAGATCGACGACTAGTTGCACCATAGGTGGTTGATGAAATCGCTGTTGCTGTGGCAGACAATGCTGCATGCAATTCCTGATCATCAGGCAGTGAGCGTGCTATGTCACAACAGTTGAACATCCCGTTGTCCACTGTATGGAATGTGCTTCGAACCATTCTTAAATGGTGTCCACACAAATCCAGATTGTACACCAGCGTGCACTACAGGACACACAACGATGTGTTGACTTTGCTCTCCACTTTCTCATAAGGGTTGAAGTTGATGAGGGCCTGGGACCATCCTATGGGCAAACAAAGCTCATTTTTCTCTGACAGGTGAGGTGAACACACAGAATTGCTGAGTGTGCATATCTTAACCCTCAGTTACTGTCTATGAAGTTTCTCTGTATGGTGAATGTGTCACCATATGGTGTGGCTTCACGGCTATGTTAGTCATTGGCCCATTCTTTTTTGAATAGATTGGCGGTCATGGACCAAAGACGTGCAGTGTGATTGGCCAACATTAGTGCAATATGCTTTGCCAGCATGTCATACCCACCCTATAGGGGAGAGAGAGGCATTGAACTCAACAGTTTTTTTTGACAAGATGGGGCCCCGCCACACATCACTCGTAAAGTTCACCTGCTTTCCCAAAACACATTTGGAAACCATCAAATTATCAGCCGATCATTTCCAAATGCTTGGCTTGTACAATCACCTGATCTCACTCCCGGTGATTTCTGGTTGTGGGGCTACCTGAAGGACAGGGTTTATCAGGGCAGCATTCACACATGTGCTGCTGTCAAGTGCAGCATATCTAGAGAGGTAGCCAGCATACCTTTGTACGACAATTAGTTTCTGTGTTTTAATGTATTAAATAGGGAAAGTTTGATTATAACCATCCAATACATCTGTTACTCCTTCATCAGACCATTTCTATCTCTGGTGGTTGGGTGGTAGATGCAGTCAATGTATGGGAGGAATTTTTGTTTCACAAATCATGAGCCATTTCAGTTCCACAAGGAGCTAGGAAAATGAGGGTTCATGCAGATAGAATTTCTAATTTTAACAGTAATGAGCTGTAAATCAGGTACTGAATCTGACAATGGTCAATTCTGAGACCTGTCCCATTTCTGCTGTTAGAAAATTACTTCACTGATAAAACAAAAGACAGAATGACAGTACTCTTCACAGAGGACACTAATATTCTAATGAAACTGCAGCATCGGTAATACAAAGTAGTGCCACTGTTCAGGACCAACAGGCTCATCATTAATTCTGAAAAAGCTGTACCAGTTAACTCTCACACCAAACAAAACCTCCATCCTGCTAGCCCTGTTTTTATCGTTGAAGGGAAAAATGTTTTAAATGTGGGTCATACAACATTTTTAGGGATATACGTTCAAGAGGATTTGAAGTGAGAGATGCATCATAAACATTCTAAATAAATAAATATATTGGAACCTCATGATGTGAGAACCTCCCACAACTCGCAATTTGCATAACAAGCAAATTGTAAAACAATGAATCGCTTAACAAGTGGTTTTGTATAACGAGTGACGATTATTTACTGCGACATCACCAGCCAATTGGTTGTGGCAGGCGACACGTTCAAGAATATAAACACCTTTCATTGTAGGCAGTGGCATATGAACAATGTCTTCAGTACATACTACAGTGTGGGTTTATCACTCTGTACCATCTTAGTGCAGCTTGTCAGCACACATTTTTCAGTACCATCTTAGTGCAGCTTGTCATCACATATTTTTCTAAAATTGTGTTCACACAGTGTTTTTTCTGTGCAAAGTTTAACAGCCTTCATAGAAATGTCCCCAAAGATAAAGCCGCAACAAGATGACCATAAGAGAAAGAAAATGTCCTTAGAAATGAAACTTAAAATCATTGAAAAATGCAAATGTGGTGTGAACGTTGCTGATTTAGCTCACACAATCGGTCTACATCAACTATTTGCACTATCCTCAAGAAAAAGGACAAGATTAAGGAGATAGATTCTTCAAAGGGAGTGACAGGAGTATCTAAACCCCAGTTTCGTATTCTGGATGACAACAAAAGATTACTCCGTATATGAATAAATGAAAAGCAATTGTAAGGCAACACTATTAATGAGGACACCATTTGTGGGTAAGCGAGAATGATTTTTGCCGATCTTGTTAAGAAAATGCCAGAATCACGAGCGACTAAAGGAGTTTTCGAGAGAAGCCATGGGTGGTTCAAGAAGTTTAAGAGAAGAACTGACAACTGCAGCAAAGTGAGGCATGGTGAAGCAGAAAAATAGCTGAGAACTTCATCAGCAACTTCAAGATGCTCTTAGAATCTGAGGGTTATCTGCCACGACAGGTTTTTAATTGTGATGAGACAGGTCTGTTCTGGAAAAAAGGTGCCAAAGCGTAACTTCATACCAGCAGAGAATGCATTGCCTGACCACAGACCAATGAAAGACAGTCTCACATTGATATTCTCTACCAATGGAAGTGGCGATTTGAAAATTAAACCACTGCTTGTTTACCATTCAGAAACTCTCTAAGAGCCGTCAAGAAGAGTAAATTCCAGAAGCGCAGGTTCAATGTGATGTGGAGGTCCAGCAACAAGGCTTGGGTGAACGTGACCTTTTCTATAATTGGATCAATGAAGTGTTCGGTCCTTCGGTGAAAAAATATTTGCTCAAGATGAATCTGCCACTTCATGTCTTGCTTGTTATGGACAACACTTGTGCCCATTCTTCAGGCTTACAAGATCTCCTCCTTGAAGAATTTCAATTCATCAAGATCCAATTTCTGCCTCCCAGCACTATTCTGTTGCTCCAGCCTATGGACCAGCAGATTATTTCTAACTTTAAGAAGCGCTACTCTAAAGCACTCTTCGAGCATTGCTTTGAGTTGATTGAATGTACCAATCTCATTCTCAGAGTGTTTTGGAAATATCATTTCAATATTGTTGCCTGCATCAAGTGATCGAAAAGGCTTGGGAAGGGATTATCAAGAGAACTCTCATTTCTGCATGGGTGAAGCTTTGGCCAGAGTGCATTTTCGAATGTGACTCTGAGGCTTTTGAATCGGTATCTGCGGACCCTGTAGTCAACGAGATTGCGTCTTTGGCCATGAGTGTGGGACTAGAAGTGGATAACAATGATATCGATGAGCTTGTGGAAGGTCACAGCCGAGAAGTGACCAATGAAGAGCTTGTGGATTTGTAGTGTATTTCATAGCAGGAAGTTGTGGAGAGGAGTTCAGAGGAGGAGGAGGAGGAGGAGGAGGAGGAGGAGGTGGTGGTGGTGGTGGTAAAAGCAAAGTAGCAATCTTCTGGTGGAATAAGAGAAATGCTGAACACATGGGAATCAGTTGCATCGTACATTGAAAATCATCACTGCAATAAAGCAGTAGCTATGCATGCTACAAATTTTTTTGACGATAATGCTGGATCACATTATCGCCAAGTGTCGAAGCGTCAGAAGAAGCCTCTGACTATGGATAGCTTCCTAGTAAAAAAGAATTAGTTATATATCATGAATAATAAAGTACATAATACTCTGTGTATAATTTTCTTTGAATAAATGTCATAAATGAGATAAAAGTATTAGTACGTTTTCTGCACGAAATGCATCATCATATTTTATATTAATTTATATGGGATAAATTGTTTTGCTTAATGAGCATTTCACAGTATGAGTAAGGTTCTGGAATGAATTATGCTTGCTATGCGAGGTTCCACTGTCCATTTACATTTGCTGTTAAAATTCTTACTCAAAAAACAATCTGCTTGTCAGTGGTGACTATTTGCTATAGCATTACACAGTAGCTATTGATATACAGAATCTTTTTTGGGGGGAATTCCACATCTAAAAAATAAATAGATAAAATATGGAAAAAGATTATCAGAGCGATAAACCAGGCAAAATACAGGGATTCCTGTAGAAGTTTTTAAAAGCCTGAAAACATTGCCTCTGCATAGTTTATATAAGAAGTACTACTTGTACAGTAGGGAGCATCTTGGAAAAACAAAATGATATTTAAACATAACTATGACTTACATTCATTACTGAAGCATCAAAGAAACTAGTAAAGGCACGTGTATTCAAATATAGAGATATGTAAACAGACAGAATATGGTGCTGCAGTCGGCAACACCTATTTAAGACAACGAGTGTCTTGTGCCGTTGTTAAATCGGTTAATGCTGCTACAATAGTAAATTTAAGTGAGTTTGAACATGGTGCTATAGTTGGCCCATGAGTGATGGGACGCAGTGTCTCTGAGGTAGCGATGAAGTGGGGATTTTCCTGTATGACCATTTCACGAGTGTACTGTGAATATCAGGAATCTCATAAAACATCAAATCTTTGACATCGCTGCAGCTGGAAAAAGATCCTGCAAGAACAGGACCAACAACAACTGAAGAGAATCATTCAACATGACACGAGTGCAACCTTTCCACAAATTGCTGTAGATTTCAATGCAGGGCCATCAAAAAGTCTCAGCATGTGAACCATTCAATGAAACATCTTTGATATGGGCTTTTGGAGCCCAAGTCCCACGCGTATAGCCTTGATGACTGCACAACACAGGCCTTGCCTGGGCCCTTCAACACCGACATTCGACTGTTGATGACCGGAAACATGTTGCCTGCTCAGATGAGTCTCATTTCAAATTGTATGAGCGGATAGATGTGTACGGGTATGGAGACAGTCACATGAATCCATGGATTCTGCGTGTCAGCAGGGGACTGTTCAAGCTAGTGGAGGCTCTGTAATGCTAAGCACAAATTGAGACGTGGGTAGTATGTGGGATACGACATGACATGACACGACAGCGTGACGTGCATATTCTGCACATGTCTTGCTGGTCCTGCACATATTGCGACGCATACACAAGCTTCTCACCCTTTAATCTTTCTGAAACAATTTTACAGGAACTATTCAGTGAAAACATTGGATTTTTGCTTTACTTGTAGTGTTATATGTCAGCCTCGCGGCGAAGTGCCCGTCATCTCGCTAATGGTCATACTTATTGTGATATACACATTTTAGTAAGACACTATGCAACATTCAAAAAGTTCGCAATGAAAATTAGGGGTCGCTATGATTTTGCATTTGGTGTGTATTACACCATATGAAATTTATGCATGAAATTTAGCTAACGTATTGAATTTTTGTTTAGACTTGGGAGGAGGTCTCTGTCTCCGATCTTGAGAAAATGGATCCTATGTAGTGCATTCACTCCCGATCCCACACCAGCGAGAATGAAATATTTACAACATCCCTCATATCCCCTAAACAGCTCAAAAAGAGATTTTGGTGAATGATGTCACACAACGAGAAAAGTACTTTGCCACTTCATAAACACACTGAACTTTCTTATCTATGATGATATATCAGAAGTTGTACTTTCTATTTTATTTTTTAAATTCCAGTGACTGTGATTCTTTAAGAGTTATCGAAAGTTAGTGAAACAAGAGTTTCCTAGTATGAAAATAAACCTGAAATTTCTTCTCTTATGTTACCACAATCCGACGCAGTGAGGTTTTTCGTAAACTGTTGAGCTCTCTGGTCGCCAATTATTTGTTTAGTGAGACACACTGTTTCAGAATTCTGACACAATGGCTGCTTCAAAAATGAGTTTGTGCAAATTATACTGCGTTTTGGCAAAAAAAGTACAATTAAACCCGTCAGCAAGAGAAATGTGCCCGTTGCTCATAAATGGTGATGCTTCTTCAAATGAGAAAAGGTTAACAGTCACACAGTAATAAATCGGCAATTCTGTTGGAATTCTGGTTGAATCCCATACCCCATCATATTTTTAACACTGAGCGACTGGAATATAAACTTACCAAAGGATTTTATTTCTTTTCTTCATCTGAGCAGTATTAAAATAATGACGAGCATACCCTTCATTCGGAATGACATGCACATTCGAAATGCTGGTTCTCATCTACGTCTGGCCAAACTGACAATGTGTGTTTTGCGAATAAAATAGTTGTTATTGTGAAAAGTAAACAATTGATATGTGGCACAACACAATGGTCAGTGTATCGTCAGCAGCTGAGAATAATGCTTGTGAAAGTAATGCGGAAGCTAGCCAAGTGTGCTTTGTGAGAGGAAGAGTTCATGTCATTCAAAAAACATTGTCATGAAATTAGATCTGCCGTTGTCAGCAATACATTTCAACAAATTAAATATATCAAATCACCATCCTCTTAGAGGATATTCATACTTTCGGAATAATACCAACTACTACTGCATTTGTGTAGCCTGTTGTATAATTAGTTTACTAATGCTGATAGTGTGTATGCAACCACTGAAATGCTTTTTCTCATCACGGTGTGCTGATTAAAACATCGTCATTCATGAGGGCTTCTTGACTGTGATGTCAACATTTTCATAGTATAATGCCTTATTTTATCCATATCCAAATAATGATAGTGAAACTTATGTACTTCATATCTCAGATGCTTTTTACCAGGAGCACAAAGGGGTCATACCTGTGGAAATGACCCCTTTTCGACCTTTTGTAACACATTGTAGAGATAGATCAGCATAACAGACAGCAAACACATAACCGTATTTTAGTTTCCTGCCTTGCTTCTAAGTCACATGATTTTATGATATTCCTTACTTATTCACTACCTCACGATGAATAGTCTGTACCTTCTTACGATCTGAAGACATAATGGAGGCAGAAGATACAATCTCAGTGGCTAATGGGTCCCCAGTTATTGAACTGTGCATTTTTCTTGACAAGAGAATAAACAAAACAAAAAAGTATGCAGATATATGTAACTGTAAACTGTTATGTACTAACAAAAAGAGATGGAGCGCTTAAACGGAGAAAAACGAAACTCTACTCAGTGACAATAAAATTCAGTATACTGTATGGCAGTATTTTTCAGATGGGATATACTTCCACTATCCATAAGTGCCATGCCAAAGTGTGCATATGGCAGGACTGCCTTCCTGCTCCCCGCCTCACCCCTCCTGCAGTGCTCATGTGGTGTGAGAAACTGTGCCACAACCACTACGACATGCGATCTGGTGCATTTCACATCCCAGTCGCGTCCCAATTTGTTGGTTCCATTTGAAACAGTGAAGTTACAAAAAAGCGCGCTGTACTGGGCCACATTATACTGTTTCAATTTGCACCTATCGTAATGGTGTGGGGCATGTGCAGTTGGAGTGATGTGGGACCCCTGATACTTCTAGATACGACTTTGACAGGTGAAATGTATGTAAGCATCCTGTCTGATCACCAGCATCCATTCATGTCCATTGTGCATTCTGATGGAGTTGAGCAATTCCAGCAGGACAATGCGACACCCCACAGGTCCAGAATTGTTACAGAGTGGCTCCAGGAACACTCTTCTGAGTTTAAACATGTCCACTGGCCACCAGTCTCCCCAGACATGAACATTATTGAGCATGTCTGGGATGCCTTGCAAAGTGCTCTTCAGAAGAGATCTCCATCACCTCATACTCTTACGGATTTATGGACAGCCCTGCGGGATTCATGGTGTCAATTCCCTCCAGCACTACTTCAGACATTAGGCAAGTCCATGCCACGTCATGTTGCGGCACTTCTGCAGGCTCGGGGGGGGGGGGTAAATTATATTAGGCAGGTGTACCAGTTCTGTCGCTGTTCAGTATATGAAACTAGGCAGAAGCTGAATCTGTACATAAACATAGTAAATAGAAAATTACGCAAAAGAGGAGTATATCATACTGAAGTTACATTACACAATAATGTGCCTTCTACTTAAAACATACATCAACATTAAATTCATTTAAAGTAAAGTTGAAATTTTTCTTTCTTGACCACTACTCAGGTCAACCATGAATTTTTAACAATGTGTAATTAGCAGTATTGTTTCATAACCTTGCAGGAATCCCCGAGTACCATGCCATTCACTACCAGCCATAGATTTTAATGCCTGGAGAGAGACACGCCATGGCTGTCAGATGGGTGGACGCACATTTGCTCTTGGAGAAACAATTTTCCCTTCTCCTTGCACAAGCTGCATCTGCACATCGGAAGGTGTAAGTATTTTCTGTCACTTTCATGTAGCTCAGTCAAGGGAATTGTGTGGCTATACTCTGATTAAAACTACTTGTTATTTACCATTTGATGTTTGTCATGGGATTCTATGTTGCTGCCTCATCTGCTGTCAGCTGCACATTAGATGATGTTTGGATAACAGCTTGTGTGATGTGACTGTAAGGTCAAAGTGAATTTGCCCATTGCAGTCGGTGGCAGTCAAATAGATTGCCAGCATTGCCTATTAATGAATTATAAGCATACAATGTTCTACTAAAAAACTGTAGGTAAAGTGAGACCTTGGTGTGGTGATGGCCACAGTGGACAGTTTGCATGTAAAACTGATAGCTCAGATCGGAGGAACTATTCTCCAAGGTGTGAAGTGTCATCTAACAAGTAATTTTAATCAGATTGTACATCACTGTACTGTTTTGAATGTAGGGGACAAGTAGATGGAACTATTTGTGTAGTTTGGACTAATGGAAATTATAATACAGTGTCTTCATTTACAATCAGCAGTATCTCTCTGCTGGAGAATGACTGTCAGAGTAATGAATAAAAACTAATGAGAGCATACTGTGCCTGAAATAAGTTCAAAATTCATATTTATCCAATGCACTCATTTTGCATGCTATTTTGGTAAACGCTTGGATTCTGAGGAAAATCATATTATCTTGATTCATAAATATTTATTGCTGTGATATCTTCTCAAATTTAAAGGTAATGATCAACCCATGACAGGTTTTCCTTATTGGCCAAATCATTGCATTGTATAATAGCCGGGATAAAGCCATTACAACTTGTGTGTCTACGCTGGAAGAAACTGGGTCCTGCGAGTAATACATGCAGTATACATGGGAATTTTTAGAAACATAAAACTGCAAGAATATAACAGTTATTCAGAATCAGACATCGGAGCATACACCAGTACACCATAGAGTTTGTGATATGCACCTCCTCATGGATCTCTTTCTGTCTAGAGGCACTTATGCATTACACAAACCATAATTTAAATTACACACATCATGGCAATTATATGGCAAACAATTTCTCTATCACCTGACTGTAGATATTGGTTGTCAAAAGGCTTGTAAAGTAAATGTTAATGTTTCTTTATTGTAGGGTTTTCAGCGGTTCTGGCTCATAACTGAAATTTGTGGGGTCCTGCTCTATAAAATTTCTAGCCTTTGTTTTAAAATTTTGTGGAAAAAAAACCACATATAAAAAGAAAATTTATTCAGAAACAACCTGGCAGAACCAGGAACCAAACCCAGGTCCTGCTACATGAGGGTCTTGCACAGAGGCAGGCATCCTAAAAGAACAAAGTAAAATATTTTGTACTTTCTTTAACCTAATTTTTTTACAGTTAAAGCTTGATCTATACATTTAAAAAGATAATCCATCCTTCTTGTTTCAAGTTGCACAAAAAATCAGTAATTTTCTCCTTGATCTCTGGATGACATTTGCGGGAATTTGTCTCCATTTACAGCATTGTAAGCATATTTAGTCTTTCCGAATTCATAGGGTTTTTTAGAAGTTTTCATTCTTTTCAGTGTTGAAAACCAGCATTCTGCCGCTGATGTTCATAATTTCATTAAAACATTGTCCAGATTTTTTCTTCCCCAAGATAAATTTCAGCAACTCAGTTAATTTTCAATATGACTGAATGTCACATTTATTATTCCATTCCAAGCTTTTCTTTGTGAGTAATGGAATACACTTCAGCAGACAGCACTATCTCTTGTGTAGGACGTTCATTCTTAAAACCAGTGAAGCATTTCTTGCTGAACAATTTAGCAGTTAGCAAACTCAAGTGGCAGACTCTGGAAGAGAGGCGCTCTGCATCGCGTTGTAGCTTTCTCGCCAGGTTTCGAGAGGGTGCGTTTCTGGATGAGGTATCGAGTATATTGCTTCCCCCTACTTATACCTCCCGAGGAGACCACGAATGTAAAATTAGAGAGATTAGAGCGCGCACGGAGGCTTTCAGACAGTCGTTCTTCCCGCGAACCATACGCGACTGGAACAGGAAAGGGAGGTAATGACAGTGCCCTCCGCCACACACCGTTGGGTGGCTTGCGGAGTATGAATGTAGATGTAGATGTAGAAGACTAACTGTCCATTGTATCAACACGTATTGTCACACACTTCCTTAGTTTTTACCATGAAAGTCTTTAAAGAATTCTCACAGAGCTTTGAGTTTCTTAATTCTAAAGTAGCAGTTTTCGAATGTTGCTATATAGTCATTAACTATAACACAATTACTCAAGATTGCATTTGAGTGTAAATTATTCAAGTATTTTAAAATCCCTGTTGCTTCAGCAAAGGTTTCAACTGTTTTTGATATTCACTGAAATTCAGTAAGCTCTTTTTTAATGGTTGGAAATTTACATGAACTCTGCTTACGATTGATAATTTGTAGTTCCATCTTGCAGGAGATTGATGTGGAAGCCTGACATCCATATGCTTCTTGAGAATGGACACGCATTGCAGTGTCTTAAGAAGAATTATGGAATAGATAGAATGTTAGAGAAAAATATTCTCACATTTCATGCAATACTTGCTGCACATCTCTTTATTACACTAAAGTTAGTGTCCATAGCAGTGAATGAAATGTGTATTACTACAAACTGCATTGACTTTGCTTGAAATCCAGCTTTTTGCCTTTCATGACATTTGCACCATCAAATGTCTGCGCTATTAGTTTCTCCTTGAAGGATTATGCCCTATTATTTTAAAATACATCTTGATATGCAGTCTGTAGTTTGGTTTTCTGAAATAAAGACTTTCAAAAAATGTTCAAATATTTTCCGATTCAATATGTACCATACAACAAGATCCATTTAAGTATGTTCTGAAACATCTGTTGTTTCATCAACCACGAGGGCTACAAAGAAAGCTTCTCTAATATCTGTCCTTATCTGTTTTGTAGCATGTAGTCAAGTATCTCTCACTGAATCGTGTTAGAAACACCTTTGAAAACTGCATAGGATTCTAAATAAATCTGAATCCAATGTAGATGCAGAAGTTACTAATCCCTTAAATACCTCTGGATTTACTGAAGCATCCTTTTCATAAAGTCCATGTAAAGGAGTTTCAGAGTTCCCACAAAACAAAATTTGGTCTGTTGTTTTGGACAAAATTTCATGGTTCTTTTTAACCTTTATATTATTAATTGGCGACTCCATGGAGTGCTGTGTGCACAATGACCTTATATGTTAAATTACAAGGAAGGTCAGCGTTGGCCATAATATTGATGTTTTATTAATAGTAGAATCGATTTTCGATCACATAGTGATCATCTTCAGTGCTGTACAAATTAAACTCAGACACTGGTATCAAGTTATCAATAACCAAAACTGATCACTTCTCAGTTTTGGTTATCGATAACTTGATACCAGTGTCTGAGTTTAATTTGTACAGCACTGAAGATGATCAATATGTGATCGAAAATCGATTCTACTATTAATAAAACATCAATATTATGGCCAACGCTGACCTTCCTTTTAACTTTATATTATTTTCATTGACAAAGTCTGTAGGCTTCAGTACGTTTCATCTTAATGCTAACAGATCCAAAAAGTGACTGTGAAACTACATTATCAACATGCTTCTTTGACTTCTCATACTTTTTGGGGTTTTCTTTCATTTTCTTTATATTTCTAAAACCATATTTTGTCTATGTTACGTCACCTACAAGCAGCTAATACATAAACAGTTATGAAACCAACTTTTCCATTCAAACCATTCAGAATCAAAGCTATGAATGTGTTTCTTGTTGCTGCCTATGACTGCTTCAGATATTAGAATATTAGGTGTTGATGACCTCATTTTCTTAATTGCAACTTTCTCACAGAGGGACATCTGTGAAAACTTAAGCTGTTGAAGTCGCTTACAGTCACAGAACTTATTTCTGGGGGATGGGGGGATGCAAGGCCATAGCGGGGGAAAAAAAAAAAAAAAATAATAATAATAATAATAATAATAATAATAATAATATTGCATGTGAGGACTTGATCGAAAACCTGCCTCATGACATCCTCGTTTTCTTCAGTGACAATGGGTATTTAGATATGTCTGGATGTGTAAATAAACAAAACATGTGAGTGGCACAAACCCCTAGGAACTTCATGAGTAGCACCTATTTACAGAATGACTGGTGTGCATTGGAAGGACGACGGTTGAAACCCCCATCCGGCCGTCCTGATTTAGGTTTCCTGTGATTTCCCTAAATCGCTTCAGGCAAATGCCGAGATGGTTCCTTTGAAAGGGCACACACCAACTTCCTTCCCTACTCCGGGTGAGATGGCTGACCTTGCTGTTTGGTTCCCTGCCCCAAATTGACCAACAAACTGGCCCTCAGTTTATGACAGACAACAATAAGACAGTTATGGCCACTTCTGAGTGTTATTTCCAGTCGATTAAGGAGTTTTTTCTTCTCAAACTTGAAGAAATGGATGTGAGGGATGTGTGCTTCCAACAAGACAGTGCCACCTGGCTCACAGAGCATGAACGTCAGTGGCACACTTGGGAAAACACTTCCCCAACTGTCTCATCTTTTTGAGGGGCTATCTTCAGTGGCCAGCACTCTTGCAGATTTAGCCCCATGCAACTTTTTCTTATTGAGCTTTTTAAAATATTTGGTGTATACCAATCGTCCACAGACCCTGGTGAGGTGCAGAACAGTATCTGTACTGCTATTATCAACATAGACAGACATGCTGGACAAAGTGGACTGAAACTTCAATTTCGATTCCCCAAATGCATTGAAGAGTACAGAGGCCACCTTCAAGATATCATTTTCAAAACCTAATAAATTAAACTTCAAATGTACCTCTATGTAAGGGAAACAGAATGAAACTGGTATCTACAATACTTTGTTTTATGTTATTTTAAAATAAGAAATTTCCCACAGTGCACCCCAAATTCAGTGTTACCAATAATATTAGGAGGTTGTATGATGCAGCAGTTCCAAAGTACTTACACTACCACTGGTTTCTAATCAGGATTTTTTATTGTACTGGAGATTTTTTGTACAGTGGTTACATGCAGAGAAAAACATGTATAAATTTAAGTAATATTTCATTCCACAGGTCAGGTTGTGAAAAATACCAAAATTTTTGTATGGAATTATTTGAAATCAAGTTACTGAATTATAGGCCGAAGTGAAGAAGTAATATCACTATGGAGCAGGAGTGTGTTGCCTTCTGGAGTATTTGAATATAAATAATAGTTTATTAGTAAGGATCATTATATAAATGCCATAAAAATTTATTTAATATGCCTACTAATTTCTCATCTTTCTTATTTTTTTGTCCATGATATGAATGTCATACCTTTCTTTCACATCACTTAGTCAGGGACAGAGAGAAGCATGCTGTTCCCATACCAAAAAAATACCTTGTGGTTTAACAATGGGGCCCAGTGTGCCTGCATGCCCGGATGTGTTTTTAGGCAGTTTTCCACACCCACCTAGGTAAACTATGGACTGGTTCTCACATCACATCTCTAAAACACGATTCACAAACACTTTGTAACATGTCACATTTGACCAAGTGGTTACACAAGACGCAGACAGAAAGGAAACACGGATTCGTCCCAGGGGAGAGCACTGGCAGTTACCTTAAAATGCTTGGTAGTTACAACCCCATCATAATAATAGCCTATATACAGGTATGGTTGGTTTTCTCCAGAATAGGAGATATGATGTACCATAACATAGCATACCATAACATAGCATACCATACCAGTCCCCCTCCCCCAGCAATGGCTAGATGAAAGTCACTAGACATGAAGGAAGGACCTTTGTTTCACCACATCAGTACTGATAATGGTTCCCCCCCCCCCCCCCCCCCCATGAAGAAGAGTGAAATTTTGAGGTATAATACAAATTGAAACTGGGGATTTATGCTAATCCAGAACTCCATGAAGATTTTTAGGCAGCAAAATACACTCCTGGAAATTGAAATAAGAACACCGTGAATTCATTGTCCCAGGAAGGGGAAACTTTATTGACACATTCCTGGGGTCAGATACATCACATGATCACACTGACAGAACCACAGGCACATAGACACAGGCAACAGAGCATGCACAATGTCGGCACTAGTACAGTGTATATCCACCTTTCGCAGCAATGCAGGCTGCTATTCTCCCATGGAGACGATCGTAGAGATGCTGGATGTAGTCCTGTGGAACGGCTTGCCATGCCATTTCCACCTGGCACCTCAGTTGGACCAGCGTTCGTGCTGGACGTGCAGACCGCGTGAGACGACGCTTCATCCAGTCCCAAACATGCTCAATGGGGGACAGATCCGGAGATCTTGCTGGCTAGGGTAGTTGACTTACACCTTCTAGAGCACGTTGGGTGGCACGGGATACATGCGGACGTGCATTGTCCTGTTGGAACAGCAAGTTCCCTTGCCGGTCTAGGAATGGTAGAACGATGGGTTCGATGACGGTTTGGATGTACTGTGCACTATTCAGTGTCCCCTCGACGATCACCAGTGGTGTACAGCCAGTGTAGGAGATCGCTCCCCACACCATGATGCCAGGTGTTGGCCCTGTGTGCCTCGGTCGTATGCAGTCCTGATTGTGGCGCTCACCTGCACGGCGCCAAACACGCATACGACCATCATTGGCACCAAGGCAGAAGCGACTCTCATCGCTGAAGACGACACGTCTCCATTCGTCCCTCCATTCACGCCTGTCGCGACACCACTGGAGGCGGGCTGCACGATGTTGGGGCGTGAGCGGAAGACGGCCTAACGGTGTGCGGGACCGTAGCCCAGCTTCATGGAGACGGTTGCGAATGGTCCTCGCCGATACCCCAGGAGCAACAGTGTCCCTAATTTGCTGGGAAGTGGCGGTGCGGTCCCCTACGGCACTGCGTAGGATCCTACGGTCTTGGCGTGCATCCGTGCGTCGCTGCGGTCCGGTCCCAGGTCGACTGGCACGTGCACCTTCCGCCGACCACTGGCGACAACATCGATGTACTGTGGAGACCTCACGCCCCACGTGTTGAGCAATTCGGCGGTACATCCACCCGGCCTCCCGCATGCCCACTATACGCCCTCGCTCAAAGTCCGTCAACTGCACATACGGTTCACGTCCACACTGTCGCGGCATGCTACCAGTGTTAAAGACTGCGATGGAGCTCCGTATGCCACGGCAAACTGGCTGACACTGACGGCGGCGGTGCACAAATGCTGCGCAGCTAGCGCCATTCGACGGCCAACACCGCGGTTCCTGGTGTGTCCGCTGTGCCGTGCGTGTGATCATTGCTTGTACAGCCCTCTCGCAGTGTCCGGAGCAAGTATGGTGGGTCTGACACACCGGTGTCAATGTGTTCTTTTTTCCATTTCCAGGAGTGTATTAACAGTTTTCTTAATAATCCGTTTTTTCACTACAAATGTTTCCTTGATAATATATTTTAGCCATACATGCTGCTTCTTATCTTCAAATTGTTTGAATATCTATATAATGGATTTATTAAAAGTCATCAATTTAAGACCCCCCTTTCTCTCTCTCTCTCTCTCTCTCTCTCTCTCTGTCTCTCTCTTAAAAACTGGATAAAAGACGATGTAATTTTTGATACCAGCATAAGATAAACGTTACACATAATTTTGATCATTATCTGCAATTTAACCTCCCAAAATGATACATTGACAATCTTATGAAAAGGATATAAATTGCTACTCACCATCTAGCAGAGATACTGATTTGCAGACAGGCACGACAAAAGGACTAAACAGGCAAGCTTTCAGCCAGAAGGCCTTCTTCTGAACTAAAAAAAAAAAACACACACACACACACACACACACACACACACTACCTCCGGCCTCTGAGGCAGAAGATGGCTTATTGGTTTCTGGTTGAGAGTTTACCTGTTTAGTAGTCTTTTTGTTGATCCTGTCTGCAACTTAACGTCTCCACTGTATGTATAGGGTTCAAATGGTTCAAATGGCTCTGAGCACTATGGGACTCAACTGCTGTGGTCATAAGTCCCCTAGAACTTAGAACTACTTAAACCTAACTAACCTAAGGACAGCACACAACACCCAGCCATCACGAGGCAGAGAAAATCCCTGACCCCGCCGGGAATCGAACCCGGGAACCCGGGCGTGGGAAGCGATTGATCCCGTCTGCAACTTAACGTCTCCACTGTATGTATAGGGAGTAGCAGTCAGTATCCTTATAATATTGTCATTATTCCTTCATGGATTTTCCATGGAGTGATACACTGCCTCCCATTACTGCGTTAGTGGTCAACTAGATGTGTCACAAAAAATGGCATTAACAAGTTTAAGATAATTCTGGCACTTGTAAGACAAGATATAGGAAAAATGAACAGAATAAATCATAAGAGCAAAGTCAAATTACTTTTCATTTCATAATACCAGTTTCAGTTGCACAATCATAGAACAGACAAAAATAATGCATAAACCAAGGAGTAACTAAGTGTCAATGCTGCTCTCACAGATCACGGTTTACATTTGACATAGATGATCATTTCAATGGTCACTTCAGATAGCAAAATGTGTAGAGCAAGTAGAATGCGAAAGATTGCTTAGCTCTTGCTAAAGTTGGGAGACTGCCGAAAGAAGGCACTCATGCTCAAGAGCTGGGTGTTCCTCAATGCAATATGAATTTGAAGATACTTTTGTCCTTAGTAAGTACGGCTTTCATGGTTTATTACTGTATTACAAGATATTGCATAAAGTAAGTTACACAGTGTTAAGGTGAGACAAGTAACTTTTATTGAATGCTGCATTACACTTCAAAGAGACAGATATATGACACTATTTTTTAACATGGTTACAATGTGTCTGTAAGCAATAGTCAGAATGTTCTACCAATCTGATACTTGGTCATGGGGGGGTCTTTGAGAACTGCTGTATGAACGTCCGAAGTACTGGAAAATCGCTTTCCACCTAGGTGTCCGTTCAGCTTCATGATTGCCTAGACATTGTCATCTGTGGTCACTGTCAAAGGCTTTCCTTCCTAATCGGCATCACCCACACCTGGGCAGCCTTTATAAAATTGTGGACACCATTTCACAATGACTGGATGTGACATTAAATTTGGTCCATGTACCACCAGAATTTCACAGTGTATCTGTGTGCAATTTAGATGTTTTGCATACATGATTCATACTGTCTCATTTTCTTCAACTTCGGGTAACAATTCCAGATACACTGTGACGCACCTCTTGTCCATAGTGTAGAAGAGCTCTCTACAGGAAACCCAGATAAGTTTACTCTTCTGACATCATGCAAATCTTGTTGTGAAATACTCTTAGCAAGGGATAGTGTGTGTAACTTATTTTCTGAAGTTCCTACCTATATTATTTTGCATACGTTTTGAATAAAAATTGTCAGCTAAGGCAACTGAAAACTTCTGGTATAAGATGTCACTCTCGTACTGCCAATGGAATTATCAAAAAGGGGACTGATGAGTGGATAGAGATTCACGGCACCCTCTTGCCTTTGGGGTGTGAAAAGGCCATTGAAGGTGGAAGAATCAACAATGGTCAACAGCATAAATATACAGAATGCAATGGAAACCACTGCATTGAAGATATATAAAACATATAACAACTCATGTAGTCTTCCAAAATTAATTTCGTGATGGCCACTTCGTTCAGTAGAATTTTGGAAGTAAATCAGTTCCCAATTTAGATCTCTGTGTAGGGACTTCCCTTGACGGGGTTGTCAGCAGGAGGATGAATAAGGCCAACATTCTACCAATCATTGTGTGATATGTTAGAAGTCTGAATGTTGCTGGAAAACTGGATAGCCTGAAAAGGGAAATGAGAAGGCTGAAGTTATAATTGGAAAAAAATTATTAAGTGAAGTGGAAAGAACAGAATTTTCTGGTCAGATGATTATGGGTTAATAACAAGAGCATCAGTGAACGGTGAATGGTGTAATTATGAACAGAAATATAGATAATGTGGTAAGTTACTATGGCCAGTACAGTGACTGAATTATTATTATTATTATTATTATTATTAAGGATTGAAACTAAGCAAACACTAACACCTGTCTTACAGGTTTACATGCACACATCACAATCACATAATGATGAAATACACAAGAAAAGAGAAGAATTGGTAAAATATTTGAAGTGAGATGCAAATTTGGTAGCCATGGGCGATTGCAATGTTATTCTGCGTGGGGTGATGGAAAGGAAAGTTATTGGAGAATATGTAGTGACGGAAAGTGTTGAGAGGGGAGAGACACCATTAGTGTTGTGCTGTAGGTTTCAAGTGTTTGTGGTGAACACCTTCCAAAATCACTGGAGAAGGTATTCTTGGAAAAGATCAGGATGCACCGGGAAATATTAACTGGATTACATAGTCACAGAAAGATTTAAAAATCAAATCCTGGACAGAAAACCGTAGCTACATAAGTAAATATACTCAGGCCATAAACTAGTAGTTATCAACAAAAGGGTGAAGTTCAAGGTGAGAAAAAAAATGAAACTAAATACTGAAAATTTAGGACATAGCGATATGAAGTGGTATTTCTCAGAGACTATGACTGAAGGCCTGAGTAAAAGTGTAAAGAGTGATTCAGTAGAAGAGGACTGTAAAATTATGGCAGAAAACTGTGAGTATAGAAACAGAAAGAAGCCACCACGCGTGTCTCAAAAAATACTTGACCTTATGAGCAAAGGAAGGAACTATAAGTATCTTACAAATGAAGTGAGAATACAATAATATAGGTTGCTTGGGAATTAAAGTAAACAGAAATGTGAGAGAAACTTGCAAAGATATTGAGAGTAATCAGAAAGGTGAGAGAAGCTTGCAAAGATATGGAGAAAGGTCACTTTTACGAAAAACTGATGTGATGTAAAGGATGGTTTAGAGTAACCTCTTAGAAGTAAAGTGTAAAAGTGTTAACTTATGAAGTGCAGATGTAAAACTACTAAATGCAGAGGAAAAGGCAGCCAGAGGGCAAGAGTACCTTGAAGACTTATTATGGAAAGGATCTGTCCCAAAGGTAGAAGAAGATGAAGTTGATATGGAACAGATGACCCATTTGAATGTTCTGGGCTCAGACAAGCCAGCAGGGTTCTATGATATTCTTCAAAGATATTGAATTATATGGGAACTATAGGAACCAGTTTGAGTTTGTGTCAAAACTCTATGTGCAGATGAATGTGACAGCTAGTTTGCTAAGTCACATTTTTAAATAGCTGAATATGTTAATAAACTGAAGAATAGGTTGGAGGAAGAATCAGTTTGCTTCTCTGGGACTTCTTCCCTTTCCTGAAATGAATTTTGACATCACATGGGGGTCACAAGTGGTAGATTGAAAAAACTCAGAATACTTTCCTACGCATTTGTGGATCTACAGTAAGCCTTCATCGGTGTACGATAGCACAAGACATTCACAGTCATTAGAAGATTGGGGCTATAGTACAGGGACAGAAAAGTAATCTATAACATTTACAAAATGTAAGTGGATGTAATAATATGAAAGGCAAGTTCATGTTAAGGTGGATGTTAGGCAGGGTTGGCACTTGTATGTTGAAGAAGCAGTAAAGGAAGTGTAAGTAAATTACGGGTGAGGAATAAAAATCAAGGGGAACATACAGCAATGTTACACTTTGCAGACAACCTAGTCCTCCAGGTTAGATGTAACGGAGTCTTAGAGGAACTGTTTTCTGAAAGGCATTGAACGGGGTTTAACAATAGATAGAGCAAAGACAAAAGTGATGAAGAGTACTAGAGAGGAGAACGACGACTTGCTTAACATCAAATTTTGGAATGACGAAGTAGTGGAAGAAGGGGAACAATTCTCCTAGTTGGAAGGAGGACTGCACAAAATGTCTGTAGCAAGGAAGGTATCAGAAGTAGATTAACACACACAAAGAAAGCTGTCTTCAATAAAAGTCTCTACTGATGCAATATTTTCATATGATGTCGAAATGAAGAATAAGTTCATGAAAATTTATGTTTGGAACACAAAACGGTATGAAAGGGAAGTGTGGTTCACTGAAAATCCAAATGAGAAGAAACTGGAAGCACTGCAAATGTGATGCCATTGAAGAACATTAAAAACTAAGTGGACATATAAAGTACAAAAGAAGTAGTCTCTAAAAGAAGTGGGCGAGAATAGAAGTTGCTTACCAGGAGAGAGAGGTTAGTGGGACATCTGCTCCAGCTTCCAGGAATACTTAACCTGGATCTGGAAGAAGCAGTAAGGGGAAAAATAAACATAGATCAAGACAAGACCATGTAATACAGATGTTGGGTGTAATTGTTACACAGAATGAAAAGATTGGCACAATATAGGACAAGATGAAGGACAGCATCAAAGTAGTCAAAAGATTGACTTTAAAAACAACAGTGTGTCAAAGATGTATTTTTTTTTAATTTTTCAGGCACAGTGTGCTTCGCTGAGGATATCGGACTGCAGTCAGCTTGTGCGCGACTCAGGCCGCGATGCAGTGTTTCGTGACGATGTATGCACAGCACAGTGTGGATTCCTGCTTCAAGTACCTGATGGTGACTCACCTGCTGCACCATTGCCATCGAGAGCAAGAGAACTTTCTGTACCCATAGGTCTTTTGCCACCCCCTCCTAGGCAGAGACCTAGGCCACGACCGAGATCACCACGTCCAGCACCTCTTGGAGTAGCATTTAAACTGCCTGACCTATCGAGTTTTGTTGGCTGAGTGCTGTATTTCAGAATCCAAGAATGATATCTTGTATTTCTGATGCGGTGAAAAGTGAAAATGATCTCCCACAAAGACTCTGACACCATATCAGAAACAATTGTTGCTGTCAAATCAGAAAGTGATGAGGATAACCTCTTTCACACTACAAAAACAGTTGGAACTAACAACAATAATGATATTACAGTGCCATTCATGACATTCTGTGTGTACAAAATATTGTATGTACATTGCAACCATTTTTGTTTCATCCTCCAACATAGTTAAAGGCACAATAAGCATTGTAAATGGCATCTCATATACTGTAAGAGACTGACGTTTTTCCTACTCTTTCTCATTATGATAAGAAAGATATGTTTGCTATTCCACAGATACAGATGATACTGGCCTAAAATTACTTGTCGATACCAAAGCCAATTGTAAAGCTTGTTATGTGACCATTCAGTTTAAGGATATGTGTGTAAAACTTTTAACACTAGCCAGTTCCTCAAGTAACAAAGAAAGACTTGAAAACTCCTGAAATCTTATAAGAGAACCACCCCCCCCCCCTCCCCTTCCCCAGTCTGACAATAGTTATACATAACCTACAGAACTGAAAGGAACAAAGTATTACTGTTGAAACTTGGGAGTTTTGTGTGTGCACTGTGCAACAATGTCCCACTGTTTAAATAATGTCAAAAGATGGTCACAAAAGTGTCAAAAACAAAATTAAGTGGCCTCATGATTTCACACCTTCAGCATGATGGGTTTCCAAATATAGAAAATTTACTCTGACATATATATATAGGAACCTGCTGCACACAAAAAAGTTTAAGTGTGAATGAATGATATTGTAAGTGATACAATCATGTTTAAATCTTATTATTGTCAAATGAGTAAATTTCTAGAACTGAGTGTCTTCTTGTTAAGCATGAAAGTGTGTTAGCCAGTAAGCTATGTTTAAAGCAAATACATATATATGACTGCCAGTTTATTTATTATTGTAATAATGTGTATAAAAATATTGTTTGTATATAAATTGAAAACATGTTCATTGTCTTTTCATTTCATAGCACCTTTTCTAACACAAACTTTTCGTGTAAATAGAGATGAACAGGATTTTTATCAATAGAAGTGACTGCTTTGATACAGTACCTAAAAAAATACAATGGAGCTGCGTACATGTATAATTCAGTTTCATTCTCACCTGTTTTTGACATTATTGTGATGGAGTTCAATCGACACAACTGAACTCTAATAGGCAAGTATGAAACTTTTTTTTTGCTGTTTACAAAACAGAGATTCTCTCCTTGGTAATTATAGAATGGCAGTTGCCTGTGGAGTCGTGTAACTCTTTTTTACTTTTCTTTGAGCTATCCTCCAGCTTGGTTCCACTTCAAGTAAAAATAAGCTGTGTGAAATTTTGGCTCAGTAGAATGAGCGGAAGGAGCCCTTGGGCCTTCAAGTTTGGAAAATCCAAATAAATAAATAAAACAATCGGTTACAAAAAATATTGATTTTTGCATGACAGATTCATTCATTACCCAATGTAAGTAGTTTGTTTACTTCAGTCTTCTTAACAGAATGCACTCTTGCAGCACTGCTCACATTGACTAGGTGACACTAGAGGTAAATGACCTTGAGACAGGCAGAAGGAAGACAGACCAGGCTGAGACATTCCTGTCCATGACCCAGTCTGCACCATCCCAACAGTCTTTCACTTTAGAGAAAAGGTAGCAGTTGTAGCAAAAGCATGTAAGCATTTGTTCACAGAAGAAAATTTATTTACTTGGATATTATACCCATGAAATAGCTGGAAGCAAGCAGTCACACACTAGGTCTGTTAGAAAAAAATCTGACAATAGGGCTGGACTGGGCAGGGGGTGGGGGGGGTGGTGGGGGGAATTGGGTTATCTGGCGTGTTGGACACCTAATCAACCTCAAACTAGTTCCCTTGGGACTCCACACACATTTCCCAGTGGTGCCACTATTATTGGAACTTGCAGAAAAACTCTTTTGGAATGGAGTTTAGCTCGACTATCGTTGCTGCCATAGTGTCTTCTCTTGTCTGAAATCTCATTCCTTTCAATGGCGTCTTGAGTTTGGCCAACAGCTAGAAGCTGCAGGGGGTCATATCAGGAGAATAAGGTGCCTGTTGAAGCACAGCAATCTGGTTTTTCACCAAAGAAGTCCGAATCAAGGATGAGGAATGTGCTGGAGTATAGTCATCAAGGACTGTGGCAATGACCTAGTCATTTCAGCATGTTGATGGCTGACCAAAGCGTAGCTCGCATTCTAATGATGATGTAGCTGTCTTTAAACCCGTTGTACCACTCCTTAATCTGTGGTATGCCCACAGAATCGTCACCAAAATCTGAATCCTCCAAATGTTTTCACCTGGTTATCGCCCTGTTTCTGGCAAAATTTGATGCCGTAACACTGCTCCAGCCGTTTCATCATTTCCCTTGCAATGAAAACTGCGATACTAGAACTACACACTACCTCACTCAACAGCTGCTTGCCAGCAACTGACACTATCAACAGGCAGAAAAAAAATTCATGCATGCACACAAAGGTTCAAGGTCAACTCATGCAAGTGCACTAGACTCAAATCCATCAGAGAGAGAGAGATACTTTTCTAACAGACCTCATATCAGAGAAACCTTAAAAATATAATGTAAATGAACTATAGAAGATCCAGGGAGGAATAATAGCAGTATTATGAAAATAATAGATTGCTACTCACCATATGGAGGAGATATAGAGTTGCCAACAAGAACATTGAAATTTGCAAGCTTTTGGAGCCAGTGGCTCCTCCTGAGAGAAGGGATGAAGGAGAAGAAACAGAGTGAAAGAAAAGAACTGGTGAAGTTTAGGAAATTGGGAGAGTTCAGAAAAGCTGCTCAGAACCCCAGGTCAAGAGAGACTTACTGGCCAGGGTGAGAAGGAAAGGCATTCTTTGGGACTGTTCTGGACAAGGTTGGTTTGAAAACCTGAGAGCTTAAAGATGGGAAATAAGGTACCACACAATACAGAGATTATTGACAAAACATCATGTACAAGTGGGGGGCAGGGAAAAATTGACAGGTAAGAACACGAAAGACATAGGAAACTAAAATTGGGTGAAGAACCGGATAGTTACTGAGAAGAAATGCTGAGACAGAAGAAGTTACAAATTAAGGCCAGGTGGCTGATGAGAACTAAGGACATGGTGTAACACTGTTCCAACTTGACGAGTTATAAGAAACTGACACCTATGGTAAACAGCAGGGATAGTCCCCGGGGCAGGAGCCTTGGGGTAGGGAAATGGGTGCAGAAAAAGCATAGAGTGTGACAAGGACACTGTGGAGATTGAGAGGCAGACAAAGCTACTCTAGGTATGGCAGGCAAAATGTCGAATAAAATGGACCTCATTTCAGAGCATGATTTTAGGAAGTTATAGCCTTATCAAAGCAGCTGATAAAAACATTGAAGGCCAGGATAATACTAAGTGACAAAAGAAGTACTCTTAAGTTCTTTTTTGGTGGGATCAGTAATATTAGTGTTGGCTCTGATGGCTCAGGAAATCTGGTTTTGAACTAGGCTGGTGTGGCAATTACATCTAGTGACGGCTGAGGTGAGAATGGTGATGTATTGCTGTAAAGAGTCTCTGTCACAACAAAGACACGGATGGAAAAAAACTGCAACACCAAGGAGAAGCTGCATGATAAACAGAAGTCTGTAGGCATGTTTCTACACCTGAAAGATGATGTCTATTCAAATTTCGCACCAGTCACATAAGAATGGCACAAGTATGCAAATCATGTTTGCTTTAAATAAATGATGCAATGGTCGTGAGCAGTGTTAGTTACCTTTGAGATTGGATGTGGTGAGTTGGCGTTAGTCAAGAATGTCTTTAAGATCACAAGGACGCCATTGTCAACACATCACTGAGTTTGAACAAGGTCATGTAATAGATCTACGAGAAGCTGAATGCTCCTTCTGGGATATTGCAGAAGGACTTTGCGGGAATGTAGCCACTGTACACAATTGTTAGCAGTGGTGGTCCCGAGAATGTACGGTCACAAGAAGACTGGGCTCCGGACAGCCACATGGCAGTACCAAGAGGGACGACCTTCGTGTTCGGCGTGGGTCTCTGAAGCATTGTAAAGCATCAGCAGCAGCAATTTGTGTATCACCTGGCAACAAAGTGACAACAAACTGTTACAACTAGACTACTTCAAGGGTAGCTCCAAGCCAGACACCCTCTAGCATGCATTCCACTGTCACCAAATCACTGCCATTTGCAACTTCAGTCATGTCAAGTGAGAGTTCATAGGAGGGCATGATGGAGGTCTGTTGTGTTTTTTGATGGAAACTGGTTCTGCCTCAGTGCCGGTTATGGTCATTTGTTGGTTAGGAGGCGATTAGTTGAGGGCCTGCAGTCAACCTATCTGTGTGCTAGACACACTAGACCTTCAACTGGAGTCATGGTTTGGGGTGTGATTCCATATGACACCAGGAGCACACTCATGGCTATCCCATGCACCCTGACTGCAGATGTGTGTGTCAGTCTGGTGATTCGACAAGTTGTGCTACCATTTATAAACAGTATTCCAAGTGGTGTATCCAACTAGACAAAGCTTGCCTACATACCACTGTCGTAACCCAACATGCTCTACAGACTCGTCAAAGTTATTAATCCAAATTTTATCGCATGTTTCGACGGAATGGCATAATGACGTCCTAAATCATAAAAACGTCTAAACTCCTTCTGCGCCGCTACCAAACTATCATAGTTTTTTTATAAAACATCTTCATGGCTAATTCATGCTGTTGTCCGTTCCACTGGATGGACTGTTTACTTGCTGTCATGAACCCTCAGTGCTGCCATCTGCCCATGGCTGCCACTACTCATTTCAAATATTCCCATTATTGTGTGTCACCCTGTACTATCAAAGGGAGAGCCAAATGTGAAATGCCAAATGTGGTGTACCAGCTGTTATGTAAACTGTGTTCAGTATTTTACGTTAGCATGACTACCACGAAGTTATGGTAGGATGAATGAGCATAGGCAGAGGGTGTATACTAACAAGACACAATACCCTGTTGCAGATTGTGCCCTGCAACATATCACAGCACCTGTTTCACAACAAGGGCCATCTGGATTCTCCCCCAGACACCAGTTTCTCAGAACTCAGTAGATGGGAACTGGCATTAAACTACGTCCTTGGTTCTTGTCAGCCGCCCAGCCTTAATTTGTAACTTCTTCTGTCTCAGCATCTCTTCTCAGTAGCTACACCTTTCTTCATCCCCTTTTAGATTTCTATACTTTTGCGTTTTGACCAGTCAGTTTTTTCCTGCCCTCCTGCCTCTACCACATACAATGCACTTAATTTTCTGCTCTTATGAACTCTTGCAAGATGTTTTTTCAGTAATCTCCGTCTTGTGTAGTATCTTATTTTCCATCTTTAGTTCTCAGGTCTTCAAATATTGTCTGGTGCAGTCCCCAACAATCAGTCTTCCCTTCTCATCCCATCTGGTAAGTCTCCCCTGACCTGGGATTCTGGGCGACTTATGTAACCTCACCAGACCTTTCCTGTACTCTTTTTCTTCTCGTTCACCCCTTCTGCCAGAAAGAGCCACTGGCTCCTAGGGCTTGCAAAGGTGAATACACTTATGTGTATTTTCTCCTGTTACAGATTTCCAATTACATTTTCAAAAATTGATTATTTTCATAAAAATCATATGTGGTTTTCTTGTACTGTTTGCAGAAATGTAAATTAACTATGTTACACTATCTATGCAGCAGTGATGATTTGGTTGGGAAAGCACAAATTCTGACACAGGAACTGAGAAATAGCATGCCAAAATTAGAAGTTTGATATCAGCATGGAGGAAACTACAAAATCATGCTGCAAGTTTGTCAGGCATAAGCAAAAACGCCATATTTTGTTTAACAAAATAAATTTTTGATATTCCAACTTCTAATGCATTAAGTATCATTACCACTGAAGAAGAAAAAGTTTTTGATCGACGAAAGGTTGAAAAGACAGCCAAGGTTCATGCACCGAATCAGTCACCTGCTGCTTGAGAAACAAAACAAGGACATCTTATTAGGCAGGGACAGCTAGGAAGAGGCTAGAGCAAAGTGAATGTGAAATTCAACAAATCACTAAATTATTTATTTTTTAATTAATAACATAAATGTTATACATAAATACATTAAAAAATAAGAGAAAAACTTAACTCATTCAGTGCTGTCTTCTATTCACATTTTGGTATTTCAAGATATTTCTAATATTTTTCCTCAGGCTGATTTACCAAATTGGTGTCGTCTTCCAGAAGTGGTAAGTCAGAGTTACTTGATTTTGAGAAAGCTCCAGGAACACCAGCTGATAAAGTAATCTCAAAAATACCATCCCCACAAGTAAAAAGAAAAGAGAACAGGATGTCAAACAGCAATGACTCCCAAGTACCTTTCCATGTTCCAAGAACTATCCATCATGCAAGCTGGAAGGTAAAAACTATTTATTGCTTCAAAATGTTTGTGTTCCATGATGAATATGAATTATCACCCCACGAAGAGATTGCAGTTTGTATTTTCCTTGTCATTGTGCATGTTGAAGAGTGATTCTTTGCCCCTTCTGCAACCAAAGAGCAATTGTAGATTTCAGTGTTCTTTTGAAGGTCCACATGTGACATCTTTCATGTGGCTTCACACAAACTGAAAAAGTCATTTACGACACCTGTCTCCTGAATCTATCACCTTTGCATTTTTGATCCAGATTTATTTTATTATTATTTTAAAAAAAAGTCAATGCATGAAATCATGGAAATATTGAAATAGAAAACAATCAGATCACATAAATCATCAGTAATAGGATCAAACAATTGGACCTGAGTGAGAAGTTTCAAGACAGCTCCTTCATAGTGGCATGAAAAATGAAGATTTCGTCACTGCTTTAGAACTAGTGAATAAACTGAATGTTGAAAATGATCCAGCAGAAAGAGGCATCAAACTCATGAAAAACTACAAGAAATTATTTATGACAAAAAAGGGAGAAACAAAAGCAGTGTGTTCTTCAGTTTATAGCAAGAGTATCACCATAAGTTAAATGGCATAGAAAGAGACATTATCAAAGAACATGAGTTTATTAACGGAAATGTGATTTTCTCATCATACTTGCCTCACCTACAGGGTAATGTTATAAATTCAATTATTGCACATGGCATGGCAAGAAAACCGAGAAAGTTTTACGTATCAGTGTTGCCGCGAAAGGCTTTGTTCTCACAACTTTACTTGTTGCGCCCAACACCAATAATGTGATATGAACACATACCTATCATATTTGCACTTCCACAGTTCTGGAAGTGACATTCATAATAACATGACACATTTAATCATTCCTCAAGCATTTTACCTAGTCCTGTCCCTTAACAAGAACATTTGCTACTTTTGCTTGCAGTCTTTTTCGAGAAAAATTGATCAGGTATTATTTCTTCTCTTATTTACACAGAACACCAACTCTTCAATTCTCAGGTTTTATTTTACAACTGACTTTTTTTAACTTATTAATAACAATAAATGTTAGGGAGGTATCTGAAGATGTGAATAATTCTACACTTTGTTAGTGACGTATGCAAACCACCAGTGTTCGCAGTTCTCTCGCAAAAATGGTGCATCCAAGTTCGTAAAGTGACCACATTTTTCATACATCCACTGCAATACACACCAAGTACCTGCTTCGATTGTAATCTAATGGGAACACAGCTACAAACTGCTAAAAAGTATTAGAACAAATCCCAGTTTAGGTTACTCCAGAAGCAAACACAGTGCATAATGTTCCACTGAATAAAGAACTTCTCAGTAGGAAGTATACGCGTAAACAGTATGCAAGTTTATATTTTGCTTTGCATCCACAGTATTTCTCCATATTAAGAAGGATAAGTTCATTACAAAACTGCAGTGTCTTCCCTGGGGCATATGTGGTATGTCTGAAGGTCTATAATTTCTTTTGATTATCTGTTGATATGCACTATATGAATAAAAATAAGTCTATGTCTTATTGGCTCCGCCCTGGTAGAGGTCTTCCAATCTGATGTTTTGCTAGTGTATCCACCAATTTTATTATTTTCCCAAACAACTTCTCCTTTGGTCTCATAAGACTGGATGGACTGAATTCCAGTATTCATCGTGGAATAAAATTTTGAGGGTAGGAGAAATTGAACCCAAGAACCACAAATCACTAGACAGCAATTCTAACCATTAGCCTAAGGAGACTTTAAAACCAATGAGTGATAGTTCATGTTGGATCATCAGGTAAGTGATCAGTCTCAAAAGAAATTACATTTCCCCACAAACTGTATGGTGTTGTACACCTTCCAGTAAATTGTCTGTATACTGTTTCACTGCAAACACAATGGACGACTTTTGGTGATTAAGTCTGTGCCCCATTATACGAAAAAGTTATGCTGCTGCTGTGCTCAGTGTAGCATAAAACCACGATATAAGAAGTGTGCCTGTCTTCAAGATTGCCAGGGTAAATGCTTTATGAGAAGCATTGTGAAGTTTTGGAGACAGAGTGTCTCTTTTGCCATCTCTCCCAATTTTTTACTTTCTATGTATCCTTAATGTTGTGTTAGTTGGAACTGTACACAATGATGTCTACAGAAATTATACAGAGAGGAAAAAAAATAATGGCTACAATAGGCAGGATAACCATCCGATTGTTGCACTACTAAATACAATGCTTGGAAGTTATTGTGCAAGAGATTACTGCAATCAATCCTTAAAATACGAAAAACTAGTTGCATATTCCTCTGTAAATCAAGCTACTGACAAAGCTTTAAGTGAAACTGAGACTTGCAAATATTAAACCCCAGAGTCTTGACACCTGTAAAATCCAGGAGGTGCAGTTCTATAAATTTATCATCATATTTAATATTCTGTCATGGGGAATAGACTCAGCACAATCTTGCATAAAAATTTGGCTGTACAGAATGGATATAATTATTACACAAGTTCAAAAATTGGTGAGACAAGTTACCTGTTGATATTTCTGGACTGAAGTTTGCACTGATTATCAGTGAACTACGTTTGACCAACTCTCTCTGGCAACTTCTCTTCATCTCTCCTCTCACACTCACATCGGATGCGACTGTCAATGCGAAGCACGCCAGACTTGGTAACTGTTGCGGCTGCTGCAACACACTGAAATGACCTGCTGTATCTCATAGAATATGGTTTTCCTCATCGTGATTTATTACCACAGTGCTCTCCAGCTGTAGTTCTTTTTTATGAACTAAGAAATGCATAAAATAGCTGCATTAATTCTGATAGTGATCTTCAAAAAAGGGGGAGTCAGCCAGTGACACAGATTGCAGGCTTGCATTTCATTGGTCCACATTCCCTGTCACATTCACAAAATCAAACAAATACTCTCTCAAGTGGAGAGGGAAAAATGTCGTCGAATTTTTTAGAGCCTTTTCAACTGTCAGTACCCACATGCACAACTGCTACCTTTCACTTCGTAGCTCTTGACCGTCAGTTACAGTACAGCTCTTCACATGGCAGCATTATCCTACTTATATCTTACACAATTTATACAAATACCTAAAGACTGTACCCATAAATATCACTATTTTACATTATATTATTATTATTTTGAGATTTTCCTCATTACAGAGGCTTATCTCCAACATAATAATTTACTTGGAAATTACAATACAAACAATAAACATTCTTAAACTATATTTTCAAAATATTCCTCCAGGTGTTTAGATTTTGTGTGTCCTCTTCCTCTGCGCCCATTCTCCTCATTGTGTGTTGTACATTTTGGAGCCAGGTGGTCATAGGTCGTCGTCTTCTTCTTCTGCCCTCCGGTTCCCACTCCAGTATCAATTTTGGTATTCTGGTTTTCTCCATTCGTCGTACATGCCCATACCACTGTAATTTCTTCCTATCCATTACATCATATATTCTTTCTTTTATTTCCATTCTCCTTATTATTTCGGTGTTCCTTATCTTTTCTTTCCTGGAGATTCTTGCCGATCTTCTCCAGAAGTCCATCTCTAGAGCTTGTAATTTTTTAATGTGCTTCATGTTAATTGTCCAGGTCTCCGTTTCATACAAGACCACACTCTCTAATATGGATTTGTATATTAATTTTTTATTTCTGCTCATTACATTCCTGCTCCATAAGACTGAGTTACACATCCCAATGACCCTCAGTCCGCTACTAATTCTTTTATTGATTTCTGACTCTGATTTTCCCTCGATTTCTAAAATGGATCCCAAATAACAGAAAGTGTTTATCTTTTTGATTTTCTTTCCTTCAATGTATAGCTCATCTGAATCATTAGTCAAGTATTCTGTTTTTTGGTAATTAATCTTCAAACCCCAAGTTTTGTATGCTACTGCTAGTTGATTGCACATATAGTTAGCATCCTCCCCATCTTGTGCTACGACTACTTGATCAGCAGCAAACAATAAATGATGTAGGTAAACTCCATCTCTTATTTCTAATCCCATACTATTACATTTACGAGACCATGTTCTAAGGCTAATATCTATATAGATTTTAAATAATAATGGTGACATGGGACAGCCCTGTAAAAGGCCTTCGCTTGTTCTAAATTTCTGTGAAAGTTTATTACCAACTTTCACTTGGCAAATGTTATCTTTATACATCTGCTGTATTATTTTAATCAAGGAAGGGTTTATGTTTGCCATATGTAGTGCTCTCCAAAGTAATTTTCTTGGAACAGTATCATACGCTTTTTCTAGATCTATGAAAATTAATCCTATATTTTTTAATTTTTCCCTATGTTTCTCCAAAATCTGTCATAATGTGAAAATATGGTCTACACGTGATCTCCCAGCTGTGAATCCACATTGTTCTTCTTGGGTTCTAAAATTTTTTCCCAGTTTGTTTTTAATTACTTTTGCAAAAATTCTCAGTAATGTGTTTGAAACACAAATTCCTCGATAGTTTGAACAAATTTTCCGATCCCCTTTCTTAAATATTGTATTAATGTAACCTAGCTTCATCTCATTGGGTATGGAATCTCCATGTATCATTTTGTTGAAGAGCTGTGTTATCAGTTTCACAATTTTGTCACCACCATATTTCAGACACTCCAGATTGATATTGCCTGGTCCCGGTGATTTACCATTCTTTCCTGTTCTCAACGCCTTAAGTACATCACTTTCTAAAATTTGGATATCATCATCTTCATGTCCTTTTTCTTCCACTGTTTCTTCTTCTAGATATTCTTCTCTGTCTTCATTTAATAATATTTGGAAATACTCTTCCCATTCCTTTTGTGTTATCAGTTGGAGATTAGTTTTGTTTTTTTGTATCCTGTCGAAGCCCTTTTAATACTGACCATGCTGCTTTTGCTCTCCCAAATCCTAATTTGCTATTCACCTTGGCACATGTTCTTTCCCACGCTTCATTTTTTGCCATCCTTATTTTTTTCATCACTTCATTCTTCTTTTCCTTGTATATTGATCTTGTTTCTTCCAATTTATCATTCAACCACTAAAGGAACGCATTTCGTTTTGCTCTAACGAGGACCTCTAGTTCCTCTGACCACCACTCTGCTGCACGGTTGTGGTTGCTATCTTTTTTACCCAACACCTTTGTTGCTATGATTTTCACATTAGCTTTTATATAGTCATATATTTCCTCTGTACTTCCTTCAAATGATTCAACCAGTTTCCTTTCCATCCTGGCCGCAAAGAGTGTTCTGATACTTTCGTCTTGTAGGCTGTCAATATTAAAAGGTAAATTTTCATCTTTCTCAGTCTGGTTCGTTTTATTTATGTTACTTGTATCATTCCTTGCATTCTTCCATGGCCAGAAAGACTTCATTTTTACTAGATAGTGGTCTGAACCACACTGGGCTCCTCTGTAAGATCTGACGTCTACTGCCTTGAAACTACTTGTTTGCCTAATGATAATATAATCTATTATAGAACGAAGTTCTTTAGTGTTCTGTTGCCAAGTATATTTATGAATGTCCTTATGTTTGAAAAATGTGTTGGTAATTTTTAGATCAAATTGTTCACAAATTGCAATCAATTGTTCCCCATTGTCATTATATTCGTCCTCTCCATGTTTTCCTAGTATTCTACAGGATTCTCTAATTCCTACCCTTCCATTCAGATCTCCCACGATAATCAGTTCCTTTTTTCTTGGGATTTTTTCAATAGTCTCCCTGAGGGTGGCGCAGAATGTATCTTTCTCCTTATCTTTTGTGTCGTTCGTGGGTGCAGATACGCCAATAATCACAACTTCCCTAGCAAATAATGTCATTTCAACAGTTATAATACGTTGATTGATGAATGTCCAATTTGTGATTCTTTCTTTCCACGATTTCCTTATCATAATGGAGACTCCTGCTTTGGCTCTTACTGCTTTTGATACCCCACTCCAGATATGTACATAATTATCCAGTTCTTCTTCTCCTTGGCCTTTCTTCTTCGTTTCAGAGAGTACGACAACATCCATGTTGAACATGTCAAGTTCTGCAGGTAGTAAATTTATTTTAGTGGAAATCTTGCACATTCCAGCATCCAAACATCATTTTCCGTTTCTCATCGCCAGTTCGTCGTCCAAAGTTCCAATTTTTCCGAGGCATATTATTAGGTATTTTAGCATTTTTATGTGAGTGAGGAGCTGGCCCACTGCACAACCCCCAACCCAGAGGACCAGGTAATTTTTACTCAAGGTTTTCTTCCTTTAGCCTTTGATAAGCCAATATCATACTACAAGGCAGCAGTTGCTAGTTTTGGTCCACCCCGGGTATTTTATTTCCCCGGTACCCACCATATCTGGTGAGCATTCCCCTATCCGCCACCTGGGGAGGCACCCGATGGGAGACCAGCAAACTCCACGTTTTACATTTAACTATAACAAATAATACCAAAAGTGATGCATTTGCAAGAGATCCTCAATGTACCAGTGCTTTGAAGCAGCTTTCAATTAATTAATTAAAAAAAAAATCCCAAAGATGGATGACTTAATCCAATATGGTGTCCCCCGTTCTACATGTGTTGTAAAACTGATGATGTATCTCATTGGACACATTCCTCCCATGAACTGAGTAAAAATCCGACTTAACAGTTTCTTCCTTTAACACTTTGCAATAAAGTGGAACATGAAATTCCATGTAATGTCACTAAACTCGGCCAGCTCATTGTCCATGAATGCTTTCACATCCCGTGAGAGGCCAGCTTCACACGTCCGTACACATCAAACCCACCAACAAGCAACAGTACCTCCATTATGATAGCTGCCACCCATTCCACATCAAACGGTCCCTTCCCTACAGCCTAGGTCTTCATGGCAAACGAATCTGCTCCAGTCCCGAATCCCTGAACCATTACACCAACAACCTGAAAACAGCTTTCGCATCCCGCAACTACCCTCCCGACCTGGTACAGAAGCAAATAACCAGAGCCACTTCCTCATCCCCTCAAACCCAGAACCTCCCACAGAAGAACAACAAAAGTGCCCCACTTGTGACAGGATACTTTCCGGGACTGGACCAAACTCTGAATGTGGCTCTCCAGCAGGGATACGACTTCCTCAAATCCTGCCCTGAAATGAGATCCATCCTTCATGAAATCCTCCCCACTGCACCAAGAGTGTCTTTCCGCTGTCCACCTAACCTTCATAACCTGTTAGTTCATCCCTATGAATTCCGCAAACCACTTTCCCTACCCTCTGGCTCCTACCCTTGTAACCGCCCCCACTGTAAAACCTGTCCCATGCACCCTCCCACCACTACCTACTCCAGTCCTGTAACCCGGAAGGTGTACACGATCAAAGGCAGAGCCACGTGTGAAAGCACCCACGTGATTTACCAACTGACCTGCCTACACTGTGAAGCTTTCTATGTGGGAATGACCAGCAACAAACTGTCCATTCGCATGAATGGACACAGGCAGACAGTGTTTGTTGGTAATGAGGATCACCCTGTGGCTAAACATGCCTTGATGCACGACCAGCACATCTTGGCACAGTGTTACACCGTCCGGGTTATCTGGATACTTCCCACTAACACCAACCTGTCGGAACTCCGGAGATGGGAACTTGCCCTTCAGTATATCCTCTCCTCTCGTTATCCGCCAGGCCTCAACCTCCGCTAATTTCAAGTTGCCGCCGCTCATACCTCACCTGTCTTTCAACATCTTTGCCTCTGTACTTCCGCCTCGACTGACATCTCTGCCCGAACTCTTTGTCTTTACAAATGTCTGCTCGTGTCTGTGTATGTGCGGATGGATGTGTGTGTATGTGCGAGTGTATACCTATCCTTTTTTCCCCCCAAGGTAAGTCTTTCCGCTCCCGGGATTGGAATGACTCCTTACTCTCTCCCTTAAAACCCACATCCTTTCATCTTTCCCTCTCCTTCCCTCTTTCCTGACGAAGCAACCGTTGGTTGCGAAAGCTAGAATTTTGTGTGTATGTTTGTGTTTGTTTGTGTGTCTGTCGACCTGCCAGCACTTTCATTTGGTAAGTCACATCTTTGTTTTTAGATATATTTTTCTTGAGTATAATATGACCTTGACGACCCACGGTATCTGCATAAAAAGTTTACATCACACACAATCGAGCCTTTGCCATTGATTCATTGTCTATCCTTTGATAATATGTAGAGAAATACACAAAAAGAAATTATTTTCATTAATTTCTAACTTCACTGCCTTTTTTGCTTAGTTAGCCTGTCTGTGGTATCACTATTTTAAATCATCATCATCCTCCTCTTAGCAAGACATGTGAAACTTATATCTTTGTTGTCACACACATTTGGCTATTTCTTCCGAATATGTTGTAGTTACAGTGTGACCTGAGAACACAGCTTTCAGTGATTTCCTCCCCCCCCCCCCCCCCCCTGCTGACTTCAGCAGCAATAGTTAAATCTGTGAATATAAGACAACCATGTATTTTTTAAATGACTAATTTGGGGAAAAATCTCATCTTATAATCAGATAAATACAGTAGTCGAAGATTCTTGACAGTTACACATTTTTCCTCAGGGGATATATCCTCATTTTCCATGCATGCTGCAACACTGTTGTCCTAAGAAAGTAATTACTTACTCATTTCTTCAAAGCCAGGCATTTGCAATACCAAAATCTTTCGTAAATTTTAAGTGTACATAAAGCACTGTTTTAGTTACTGTTGCTTCACGAAGTATGTCCTGACAATGTACATCAAGCAATACACACAAAGACAAGCACTTTGAGGCAAACAAAACAGATCATAAAAGAGAAACTTGTGGAAATCTGGAATGAATCTAAGTATGCAGTTAGTGAGAGGAGCAGCCACAATAAATCGTTATTTAACACTTCACAATTTTCTGCCTTTGTCTTATTTGCACTTAAGATTCAGGACAGTTTTAAATAATTATCAGCACAACAGTAGTTACACTGAAAGAATCTGTAGTAATTCCATGTTATTCGGTCACCATCTTTTTACTGTTGCATCATTAATACGAGGGTTGAATGAAAAGAAATGCCTCCACCTTCGTTAATTGCGTTTGGATGGGAATATTTTAATAAATCAAATGCAGAAATAATCCTTAGAACGTGATCGCTATTACCAATATTCACTTTTCCACATAATCACCAGCCAATTGGATACACTTCTGCCAATGATGAACAAATTTTCTGAAGCCGTCACGGAAGAAGTCAACACTCAGTTTCCGCAACCACAGTCTCGCAGTTCTCTCAACGTCTTCATCAGAAGCATAATAATGTCCCCGCAGATCATCTTTTATTATCGGGAACAGATGGAAGTCAGAAAGTGCTAAATCTGGACTGTATGGAGAATGCCTTGGGGTGGTGAGTTTCAGTCTCTGAATTTCTGCTGTGGTGGCACGTGAAGTATGTGGTTTGGCTTTGTCATGCCGCAGGAAAATATTTCCCTTTCTTTTCGGGCCCTTGTTAGCCATCATTTAAGAGTTTGCAGTGTTGTGATGTAACACTCTGAAATTGTTGTTGTTCCACAATCAAGGAAATCAACATTGATAACACAATCTGCGTCCCAGGATACTGTGGCCATGATTTTTCCAGCTGAGGGCTGCGTCTTGAATTTCTTTTTCTGGTGCGAGTCTGTGTGTCTATATTCCACAGACTGACGTTTCGTCTCCAGGTTGTAATCGTGTACCCACATTTCGTCTGCTGTGACAATTGGATGGAGAAAGATATCACCTTCATTCTCTAACATCTGTGCGCTTTTATTTCACGAGTCAGCATCCGGGATACCCATCGTGCAAAGATCTTCCGATTGCCAAGCAAAGCAAAAATGTTACCCAAACGTTCTTGTGAAAAGCCAAATGTGCTTGAAATTTCTCTCTGAGTGATACGACGATCATCCTGAATCAATCTGTCAACATTTTGCTTGTAAAACTCTGGTTGCTGCCACAGGATGTCCAACTCTGTTTGTCACGCAGGTCAGATGTTCCCACCTCAATATTTTTAAACTTTTTCGCCCAATGACGCACAGTACTCGCATCATCACAATCACCTTCTGCTGTCAAGAATTCAGTGACTGTACGTTTCTTAAATCGCATTGACCGAGTATATGCAGGGTTCCATACTTTACACTGTTAACAACACAACTGTTCAATGCTAAGGCTTCCCGCCAACTGGAACTGTAGAGAGGAGGCTACGGAACAATTCTGCCAACTGCCAAGAGTTACAAAGTTGGAGGCATTACTTTTCAGTAAACCCTCGTATTTATGCAATTTAACCAGTTTTTTCTGTACAGATGGCTCTACAAAAAATAATAATATCCATAATGCAAACGGGAATACACAAATATAATTATTTGTTCACCAAGCTGCTAACTGGGTATGGTTTTCATTTGAGTCTGAAAGGTATAGTATCGTTTCCAAAACCAGAAAAAGCTGGAGCACACTTTAAACTACAGTTAAATCTCTAGAATTTTTTAATATTCATTCTTCAGAATACAGGTAGACAACAAGACTGAAATGGCACACGTGGTAAACGAAAGGAAAGTTAGTCCAATGTCATCAAGCAGTCTCCTGCACCCTATTTTCACATGCTGTTCCACAACAGCACTTCTTGTTAGAAAAATAACAAGTGTGTTTTTATGCAACATTTTAATATAATGAAGGATAGCTGATCCATGCTGTGACAAACTACAATAGTAAAACACCTGTATGAAGTCCTCAAATTCCCTACATGAGTACACTTATTATTTAACTTGAAATAAATTATTAACAAAATACTAACAACAATAAAATTGAGGTTAACAGTTGCAGCTTCATGTGTAGTGGTCTATGAAGTTGGCTGCCCTTTCTTACAGTGAGAATGTTAAGAATTCAGATAAACTGGAATAGAAGAGGAACCCAAGCACAAGTATAATCATAGTATTACTCAATGTCTTTTACTGGTATAGAGGCAGTTTGTCCTCCTACCCCTCACCCTCTCACTACCTCACTGCTAACCTATCTCTTTTTGTCAGCAACAAATGATGCTCGAGTACTGCAACCCTGATTTCTCATTTTGATTCAGTTTTTTTGTCTCTACAAGCTTCTTAAGAGTTTTTGCCTTCATGGAACAATTATTCATGTTTCCCATTTATTCAACTGTAATTTGACAGAACTTCATATTCAGCACCTACTTACATATTTTTACTAAAATGGTACCACACCCAAGCACTTCATTGTTCACCCGGAAATGCTTCTTGTTCAGTTGAGCATATTTCATGGAAGTTTCTGGGACCTGTTTACTGCAACTGTTATGATTGTACTAAAAACTAATACAGATCTTTACATAATATATGAACAAAACATGTACAGATTTATTTCATTTTACAATGAACTTTTTACATAATTAATTTCATACAGTCAATAATATACAGGGCATACATACTCTTATAATGGCTTAGTTCTTCCACACAATAAATACACTGTACAAAATGGAAGCTACTATTTATTAATGGTATAAAAAGTATTAATGTTATAAAATACACTATGCTCAAACCACTTCGTATACCCCATGTGTTCTTTTTACGAACACAGCCCGAGAAAAATATTCATTTGGTATGCCCACTCCCACATTTCTAATTCATGGCCCTAGTAAATGCACTGTGGAAACTGATTCCAAATTAGCATTGGCCCCAGGAACTTGGCATACCTGTCCCACTTACAGTCACACATATACAAAAAGATATACCATCACCTACAATGAATACTTACATTTATTGAAATGCACAATTATACTAGAATTATTTCTATACCCTTATCCTATTTGTCATGAATTAAAAATTAGCTTTACACAACAATGAAAAATTACTACATTCAGCCCACAATACTCATTTAGAACTGCTCTGGTTAAACCATAAAACATTACTGTGAGAAATCTTACCAAGGTAATTACATCTGAATCAGAAATAAAAACGTAAGCCATAAAATATGATTTTAACACAAAAATGCAAAGGTTGCCAATAAATCATAATAAAATTTTATACTCCATGAAACCACATTTATGTATATTTTTACAATTGGACAATTTATGAGTCTATAATCTGAAATTTTCATGAGAAAAGGTCCTATATTCACAGGAGCAAAGTTTTTCAATAACTAACATGGCTCTACAGTTGAAACTACTGCACATTGAGTAAGCTGCAAAATATATACTACTATAGCTAAGATCTATCAAAATTGGAAATACTGCCATTTGTAAATACTAGTTAATGATTTAATGGTCTGATGAATACATTTCCTCACTGTGATTCCCACAAAAAGCTACACATCAATATTTACTACAAAGCAAAACAATTTATAACAAAAATGCTTAAATATTTCTAATAGGAGCTGAACTGACTACACAAAGAAAGTAACAGTTCTAAATGCAGGGAGTTCTAAAGACTTGGGTTAAAATTGCAGAAGTACAACTTGGTGAGCCATTAAATATTTTGTGACTCACTTAAAAAAAAGTGTTTAAACAATTCAGAACTACCACAAGTGATGTCTTCGTTCATGGTAATTGTCACATGAATGCATCCAAAAAAAAAAAAAAAATCACATGTCTCTCCCAGAGAAACATGAAATGAAGCAGTAAGTTTCTTTCTCCTCCTCCATTTTCCTTGAAACCCTATCATATGAAGTGTCCTCAGTCACTGAAAATCATGACAACACGAGAGAGATTCAGCTGTCAAAAGATAATTCTTTTTATACATATTTATAAAGTCAAATAAATACGAGACTTCCATAGCAGTCAATTCTAGCTGGCTGAAACTTCCTGCTTTTGTGGGGCAATTGGCTCTGCCAGTGTTCCCTCAATGCATTTCCACAAGCCATACGTCTTGCCAACGGTTGTCTGCCACAAACGTAAAGTTCCATCCTCTGAACCAGAAGCATACAGCTCACCATCAGGGGAGAACCTCACACAGTGAACTGGTCCAAAGTGACCTTTGAAGGATTCTAAATGAAAAACATAGTTGTTAAAATACAATATCACTGCTTTAAAACACACAAATATTTAAACACAGAAAAACGGTCCAATCATTAAACGGGGAGCATACTCGAACCACTAAATAACCATAATCTTCTATATGAAATGCTATACAAAACATAAATAAAAGAGGAAAATGAACTTGTGAAGTAACAGCAAGTTTTCAGAAGTACTACACACACTTGTAAACAGTAATAAATGTTGCTTACACTTGTGTGAGATGTGTGAAAGTAATTACAGATGATTGTAACTGTAAGCATTTTTTTATTAGTATTTTACATGACTAGTACATCCGATGATTACAAATTATCTGGGAGGTCATGCAGAACAAATCGAAGGTCGCAACACAACGCAACTTTGGAACAAGCAAAGACTACAATTATTTTGTAATACTGGAGAAAAGTTAAAGAACAGTATAAAAATATGAACTCAGCAAGGTTCTAAAACGGCTTTTATCAGGTAAAGATTAAACAATATACAGATGTAGCATTTTCGCCTGATAGTCCCTGCAAAGGTACAGCATTTAAACACACACAATTTGAGGTCCAGGCAATGCACAAACAATGACAGCAGCAGATGTTTATCATCAAGACTGCGAAATTCGTAGGAATGAGGCAATGAGTGGAACAATACTTTCTATGTGGATTAAGTTGTTCACAAATACAGATATGTGATCGTGAAAAGTGCCTGTGGAATTTAGTGTAAGTGCCTTACGCGGCAACTAGGGATAGCTCTGTGCTTACTTTCTCACTGAGATCATAAATTAAAAGACACAGTTAGCTGGCTGGAATGCTCCCAGAGGAACACTGATATCAAAGGAAAGGGAACCTGACACTGTCAGCTCCCACTTTTTTTTACTCTGCTGCACAAAGCACTGTCTGCCAATTCTCAAGCAGGAAACTTTTCTGACACTAAAATTTCATCTGAACAACATAATTCTGGACCTAATTAAAATTGACAACAGATTTTTGACACAGAGATACTATTGAGATCTTTACCACATGTAAATTTCAGTATTTTATGCAATTTTTATAGGAGATAGAGACAAAGTGATTTTCTACCAACATGGGGAGTGGAGTACCATGGCATCTGTCTGCAGAAATTGTAATAGCAATGTTGCAACTTCGTACATTAACGTCACATGCTAACTAATTTAAATAAAACTAGAAAGTTGGGCACAAAACTAGTAATAGAAAGCAAGACAAAATTTTATAAATTTTTAATTATTATTTTCTATTCTTTTTCTTTAACAAATTTATATTGATGTCTAAAATACATACAAATACATGCTACAAAAGTGTCCCCATGTGCAACTGCGAAATACCATGGTAGAAAACAAAGGGAAGTTAAAAAAGTGTAAGTATCTGGTTTAGGAATTTTTGAAAAGTCTTTCATCAAGAGAAAAGAAATGGGTAAAAAAAATTGTATAATGTGTGCAGATTATGGGAAGACATGGAGAGGAACTGAACCAACCCATGTGAGGTAATGTTCAGGAAGAGTAAAAAGTAACAGTGGACTACCCTTTCAAATCTTGACTGTCACACCAACACTGTTTCTAACTTCTTCCTTGCTCTTTATGTGTCTCTGTGAAATCTTTTATTAGAACAGGGGATATACTTATAGGATACTACACTAATGCATTGAAGCCTCAAACTTTGCACTCTACTGTACAGCAGCGGGCAGAATTTGTTGGACAGCAGAAGTTCGAATATGTAAAACAAATTACTGAGAATATTGGGTGTACTAAGCATACAGGGTTCAATATTTTGACACAAGATACAATAAAATTTATGAAATTGTTATAACAAGAGAAAAATTGTGACTTGAAATGAGTAGAAAGTACTACAACTACGATTTTCTCCCAATTGAGTCACTACTCAATGTAATCCATTTCAAACACAACTTAATGACATGAAAGGTGAATACAGATCGTGAAGCCAATAAGTAGATGATTGTTTTTGAGTGCCAGTAATAGTATATGCAGATTCTGCGCTAACACATCAACGCCTCTGGCATGTGCTTCCATCTCTTGAGATTTGGGTACTTCTCGAGTGACATACTGTTCGTGTCTTTTGTCAGAGATGGTCAAGGGCTTGGAAGAATAGCTGAACATAACAGATAGTACCTTGAAAAGAGACAAAAGTAAAACAAAGGTAATGAAATGTAATCAAATTACTTCAAGCAATGCTGAGGGAATCAGATCAGGAAATGAAATACTAAATGAAGAAGATGAGTTCTATTTGGGTGACAAAATAACTGATGATGGCTGAAATAAAGAGGATCTAAAATGCAGACTCTCACGAGCAAGAAAAGAATTTCTGTAAAAAGAGTAATTTCTGAACATCTAATATAAATTTAAGTGTGAGGAAATCTGTTACGAAGATATTTGTCTGGAGTGTAGGGAAGTGAAGTGTGGTCAATAAGTAGTATGGCACAACTTTGATAAAAGATGGGATCACTTGATAGGACTCAATCTGAGGCATAAAGGAATAGTCAGCTTGGTGCAGAGGGAAGTGTGGCGGGTAAAAATTGCAGAGACAGTCCTAGCCATGAATACAGTGAGCAGTTGATGATGACAATAACTTCATTTCAGGCATCATACGTAAGACAAAGTGAGAAGTAAAGATGGATTAAAGGAGAGAAATTAAAAGTTAAATGAATACTGCATGCAATGAGAAAATGAGACAAGGAAGAGCAATTAAAAGAGAGAGAAAGGGAGGGAGACAAAATGAAGAGAAGAAAGTAATCTGAATGAGAATATGTTCTCAAATGTTTTTTCTATGGTACTAGCTCATTCTTTTTGACGTTTTCATCACCACTGTCTCCCCTGGCTCTCCATTGAGATAGGCCTGTTCCCTCTAATTACCTACCACCCGCTCTCCAACCTTTCTCAACCAATTCCTCTTTCCTCCCTAAGGAAAGAACATACAAGTTCTACAAGTTACGATCAATAGTATATGGAATTTCACTGCCTAAAGATAAATATTGGTGAGCCACTTTTGTCTCCTTGTAATAATAAAGAGATATTAAAAACAACAACAAACATGAAAAAAATTATGTTTTTTCTTTACACAACCAATACTGATACTTACCAATTTCAGTTCCTGTAGTGTAATCAAATTTATACATTTTCAAGTCTTCTCCACCACAAACAAATATAGTTTTATCAGGATGCAACGATGCAGAATTTACTTGTGTAGGGACGGTGAATTCTCTTATCTTCTCCAAGCTGAAAATGTTTTACAATTAAGGTTTATTTGTGCAGCTGTAAAAAAAAAACCACACACACACACACACACACACACACTTCAGGAGAGAAAGGGATGTGAAGGTACGAGGGAGGGGGAGAAGGAGGGGGGGGGGAGAGAGAGAGAGAGAGAGAGAGAGAGAGAGAGATAAATATGTTATGACTAGAGGCCTATTCAGCTGTTATTTCCAATGCTTTGAAGTATAAAAATATGTGATTTTTTCCTGCAATACAAAATTTGTGTAAAGCTAATCTGAGAGAACAACCTCCATCCCACTACACCCCCACCCCACACTCCCCCTCAACCCAACCACAATCTCAATTTTGTGACTCACTATTTTCAGTCCATTTCTAGGTCCTGAACATCGAATATAATACATGATTGTGCCTATAAAACTGTGTACTTAAACTAGAAAAAAAAGTAGTATCTAAAAAGCTAGGCAATTCCCAGTGCTGTAGTATTTGCCATACGTAAGCTATAGGCCAGTGGTTACCCTTCTTCACTCTATCGTTTCCACACTGGAACTCCTGTGATTATAATATTTGTCCTGTTAGTGTTCTCTTACTAGCCATAAGAGGTGGTTCTCCAATTTAGTTTTCTCTTGTTACTATATTTACCTCTAGACACCTCTTCTGGACATCTCCATACACAATCTTCAGCCTAACACTTCCAGCCTTTCAAAATTTTATCAGTTTTTAACTGGAAAGACACGCACTTACAACAACTCAATTTTCAATTTGTTCTTATCAATGTTATGTTGTCTTCGGAAAAGTGAGAATATTGCGTCAATTATTTCATAACCCAAACTAATATCCAAAAAGTTTATGTCTTCTTGGCCTCGAGTTCATTGCTTGCAGATCAAAGAAATGGAGAATTGGAAGTGCCCAATATTCACTTCACACACAGACATTTAGAATAATTCCACAAGTTTCAATTTCACCATGCCCCTCTCACAAGTGGACCTTCCGGTCTCGGAAATTCAGTTGAGGATGAGACTTTGCAGGTTGGTAGTATACCTCAAGAGCGTCCACTCACGTAAGTTTTAAAGCGCACTAGCTAGAAAAATCCAAGGAAAACGACTCTAAAGTTTCAAGCATAACATACACGCAGCTCATATACAGTCGGAAGTAGCATTCTAGCATACATGTGAAGTATGCTCAGTCAGTAGTGTGCTAGAAAGTCATATGGCCAATCCGGGTTCTATTCTACCTGCAAGCTCGATTTAATTTTGTTTTCTTAATTGCTTTAAAAATTATAACAATGTTGAAATAAAGTTAATGACCTAAAGTATCATCAGTTAAGTCATAAATAATTTTCTTTATGAGATGGCTGTCACAGGTTACTTAAAATGTGAATTACACTCGTCAACATTTTCTTTTTAAAAATTGAGTAATTTCAAATGCATTTTCAATGGAGGTAAATTAAGGAATTAATTACTATCATTACAAAATTATTACAAAATTAGGCAATATTAGAAGTTGTGGAAAGGTTATAAATATTCATTGTAAATTCAAGGACCCAGTGTCTTCGTGGAAGAGCAGAGTATAGCTGTGCCCTATTGTATATACGAACATGCAGACGGTCAGGAAGTGTCAAGCCCCGCACCAAACTAATCGAGCAATGGGCCTTACCTGCCATAGTGCCAGTGCATTCCTGACTTTTGCAGAAGGTTTTTATTGTCCCATCGACATCAAGGTTATTAGAGACAAAGCACAAGCTCTGCTTAGGGAAAGATGGGGAAGGAAATCTGCCCCACCCTTTCCAAGCGACTGTGCCGGCATCTACCTGCAGCGATTTAGGGAAATCGTGGAAACCTGTATCAGGATGGCCAGATGCGGATTTGAACCGTCATCCTCCAAAATGCGAGTCTGGTGTGCTAATCACTGCACCACCTCGCTCGGTGACTTTCACAGAGATTGGAGGATTCTGTACTGTGAAATATTACTGGAATTTTTACAATATTGCGAAGTGTCAAAGGTGATGTTAAAAGATGCGACCGTTTATTATGAAAGCTTGCTTGCTGCAAATAATGTGACTGCATCGGAATCTGTGAATGTGAACCTTTGGGAATGTATGAAGACCACAGCTCATTGGATAAATATGAACCAGAAGAAAATAAGGCAAGAGAAGTAGATTGTCTTTCTTTGAATTACAAAATTAACATTGCTCACATCACAAAGGCTCACCCCATGTGGGTAAAAAAAAAAAAAAAAAGATGAAGGGATGTAGTTTGTAAGGGAGGAGGAATATTTGCCCCAATAGGAAGAAGCAATATAAAAAAAAAGGAGGCAATCAATTTGGCAAGTACGCACCAATCAGTTTCTGGACGTATGATCGTTTTGTTGAAGCCTGAGAGTACCGTATTTACTCGAATCTAAGCCGCACTTTTTTTCCGGTTTTTGTAATCCAAAAAACCGCCTGCGGCTTAGAATTGAGTGCAAAGCAAGCGGGAGTTCTGAAAAATGTTGGTGGGTGCCGCCACAACTAACTTCTGCCGTCGAATATATGTAGCGCCACACAGGCATGCTTTGTAGGCACAAAGATAAATACTGGCACCAAAATCTCTGCGTCAGTAAATAAATTTTAAAAAAAGTGGAAGACGAGCCTTTTTCCTCCGCCCAGAGTTTCGACCACTGCATTTTTGTACATTATCCAAAGAAGTAAATACAAATTCTGTATTGTTGATCTTCGAATGTAGCAGCATTTCAATGTACTACGAAAATCTGACTGGCAAGACTGTTTGGGATGTTTGTCAATATGGCCAACTCTACGTTCTGAATTTTTTACTACCTGTGAGAAGAGATGGTTGCTATTAGGAGCTTTTATGAATTGTGAATCACATGTAGTATTCTCTTCGCCATAAGATTAATACGAATATAAACATTTTGCCATGTATTGTTTCGTGTTTGCTACTATCTCATTTAAATCCTGTCTGCCCAATAAACTACAAAACTAGAGTGAGACAACAGCAAACGCGCAAGAATATACATATCATGTCATGTTTATATTCGTATTATTCTTATGCCTGATAGTGATACAGTCAGAAATGAAGCATGGCAACTGACTAGATTTTTAAATCTAAGATGACTAATTTCTGTGCAGAATGTAATGAACTAAAGAGGCGCCTGCAAAGATTTTGGAACGGAGAAAAATTTTCGCAAAAATTTCGTTCAGAACATCATCTATCATACGCAGTCTGTTATTTGGTTCTTGTTGATCATTATCAAAGAAAGCAGTAGTGTAAGTAACAACGAATGTTTCACTAATGAGACGACTCCTCTCTATTTTTTATTTGTAAGCGGCGGTAGCACGCACAAAAGCAAGCCACGCCGCGAGCGGCGCCAGGCCGTAAACACGCACTATCAGAATGCGACAAACCAAACAATGCATGACACAGTGCAGTAATGCATTTTCAGCTTGGAGTGACGTAAACACCTATAACAAAGAGAACGGCACTTATCAGATCAAAGAAAAATAAGCAATCAATTCAAACCAGACGAAGCACGTGAAAAAGGAAGGATATCCGTATAAATACGGACGGAGCTCGTGACGCGTAGCAATGGCTACCTGGTAAACCGTAACTGCTAAGCTTACGACTCAAACCAAACTACTACAGCTGTATCGTCATTCATTCGACCTAAATTGTGTCTCATATTACAACTAGACGAACTTTGTTTCGATTTGGAGGTGCGACCTAAAACTTTTCTCTCCCCTTGAATTTCGAGTCTCAAATTTCAGGTGCGGCTTAGATTCGAGTAAATACGGTATTATCGACAAGTGAATATGTGGTATTTACAACAGTTGGCTTTAGCAGCAGCACAGCAGTTTACAGATTTTGAATTTAAAGCTTCCAATTCTGAATTTAAAGCTGGGTTCATAGATTCAAAAATAAGCACGGAATTTGTCAGCAAAAAGTGACAAGGTTTGTTTCAAGAAAAGAAACAGCTTCGATCAAAGAAACCTTGGCTGCTGCAGACACTTTTTGAACCCAGATGTTAAAATTAGTTTTGAATTTCAACTGAGATTTTGTTATCAACACTGACCAGACAGGTATTTATTGCAGGGTTTTCAAAAATTAATTTTGTTCTCTATTTTTACGATTCTTTGACAAAATTCTTCAATTTCAGTTGTTTTTTCTTTTCAGGATGCCAGTATCAGTCAGTGTACAACAGGACTCTGGCTGTCAGAGGAAGCAAAACTATTTTCATCAAAAGACACAACGCAACGTGAGGCACCACATATACTGTTCAATATGCTGTCTGGAAACATCCTATTGTGTGTGTGTGTGTGTGTGTGTGTGTGCTGGGCTTACAATAAGCAACCTATAACTTTCGTTCCCGAGTAAAATAAACAGCAACATTATAAAAACGTTGTAATAACGTCTTCCAAATCTAGGAAGCTAACGACAGAACTGCATACTGACTTTCTCAAATGGAGTTTGAAGTCTTATGTGGATCAAGAACAGTTTCTGTTAATTATTGACTCCTGTGTGGACAAGCAAAGCCTGAATTATATGACAAAATCTTTCAGGATGATGAGAAATCACCAACATGTAAACTTGAAGTGATTCCTCTGAAATATACCCCACTTGTTCACCCATGGGAAGTCTATTTTTATAGACAAGTAAAAAAATCTGGTAAAGCATATACAAAAAAATTATGCCCATATTATTGAAAATAATATCACCGCCAATTTTTAAGGAAATGATCCGATAAACCTGATATACTTCCAGACATTCTGATGACTGAGAAGTTTCCAGGAATGTCAATGAAGTATGTTTTACAACAGATCTTTTAAAAACCTTGTTCCTATAAACATCTTCCTTCATAAATTGTGCAAGATGCCAAAATGTTTATGTTTTCAATGTTTTTATGACAATCATCACTGTGGTGCATGCACATAAAATACAAAATTGACAAATGACCGTGATACTGTAGAAAATTCAATATACCAAATTCCACCCAGAATTTAGTGTCAGTGGTAACTGATTTATCTCCACTAAAAATGCATTTGAAATTATTTAGCTTTTTAAAAAGAAAAAATTTACAGTGTAATTCACATTTTAAGTAGCTGCAGCAGCCATTTCATAAACAAAAATTATTTATGATTTAACTGATAATATGTCAGGTCATTAATGTTATTTTACAGTTGTTACAATTTTTAAATTAATTTAAAAAACCTAAATTGAGCCTTACCAGCAGTAAGGTAGGATCGAACCCAGACCAGCCACATGACAGTCTTGCACACTACTGAACTTATCTGCTGCCTTGCTACTTATGACCCATATATGACATACGTAGGAGCTATGTTTAAAACTTTAGAGCCTTTTTTTCTGGAATTTTTCTGGATAATGTGCTTTAAGACTTCGATGAGTGGACACCCTTGAGGTATACTACTAACCTGTGAAGTCTAATCCAGAACTGAATTTCCAAGATCGAAAGGTCCCCTTGTCAGTTTATATTTATTACATTTGTACACATTTCCGAACTTTTTAAATGGCTTTATATATTCCTGGCAACATTACATAAGTGTATTAATTCTTGGAACCTAATGCAACATTTCTGTTTTGTTAGTACACTATCCAAGGGATGAAAAGAAAATCTTCAAACACTGTTCTTCATTGGTTATGTTGCTGGCATTCAATATCCTTACTTGAGTGCATTTTCTACCTGGCCTACATTCCTATTCTATTTTCTTCATACTGTGGTTAATTTGGTGACTCTCTCCTACATTGCACTACTGTTAAAAATAAACTTTTCCTTTTTTACACAACGTTTTATGGTAGTATTTAATTTTTTTTTTTCAACTCTGTGTATTCAAACATAGTGTAATAGATAATTTTGGGCTACTGGTAGCAATTTCTGGAAAAACAGTACTAAAGACCCAACAGCAAGAATATTACAAGGAAATGTACAATTTGCCAATAAAATATATTTAGTGTTTAACACTACTATGAACAGCTGGGATACAAATCACACCTTTTCCTCTGCACGTAACATTCAATGAACCTCGGAAAGAAAAAAAAAATTGCTCTCCAATGACATCATGAATCATAGTTCTGTAGTCAGAGTGTACAAAAATCTTCAACAGCACAGTCTGAGATGTTTGCAATGACAGGGAAAAGCATTATGAGAAAAGTTTACTGTGTTTACTTCTTTAATGTTCTTTTAGAACACTATCGTCAAAATTACTCATATCATGAAATTAAAAAAAGTATTTAACAAAATTCTGTTAGAAATAAAACTCACCTGTTTGCATCCCAAAAGCTTACTATATTCCCATGGGTCACAGTAATCGTTGTACCATCTCGTGACACCTCCAAACTACTGGGAATGGCTGAGAATTCAAGTTTCTGTACTTCCTACAAACATAGATAAAACATGATTGAAATATTGGAACTACATAACAATTTATCTAACGGAACACCTTAAAAAAGCTGAAGTACACAAAAAATAGTACACACTTTCCACACACTCTTTTGAAGCATATTTCACTACAAGAAGTTATATGATCACTGTAGTGTACACAGACTCATGGTATTAAATAACTGCTATCAATGACCAGCTCATGACTGGATACTGCCAAATCCCACAAGTGCTGTAACATGTGTAACAGCAAAGCATTTCATCCTATACAAGTTATAATGCTTTCTGAAAGTTTATTTAAGTAACACAATAACTAGATTCTAAACCAAAAAATAGTAGTTATGCACCTACTTACAGAAATCATATTAATTCTAAAATGAAAACTGTCAACATATGTATAGTTATCAACAATTAATGTCTTCAAACAAAGTTTTATTAACTACTGTTAAGATCATTTATAGGGGTTGACGAGTTGAAGTGTTTCAAGACGTCATACTAAATCCTGGCCTTGTCCAGGTGTACACAACACCTTGGGAAGACATCTCTCGTAAAACAAATTAAACTTCATGCTCATTATAGTTTTGTAATAATTTTTAAACATGCACTTCAACTTAATGTCCTCCTTATGATATACACTTGCATGTTGCACGAAGGAAGAAGCATTTCATAAATGGTTTGATTTGGCCCACCTCACATATGTAAGCAATATTAGCATTAAATATATTTATGCTCAAACTAGCATGGAAGCTCTTCATTCACCCAGGTCTCATACTAGGACTTTAGTGAATACGGCAATAATGCTGCCACATGATCTCCTTATTTTGCAGATGGATGTCTACAGGTACTTCACAATTGGTGTTCCCACTTCTCATCAAAAATCAGTTTTCACTTTTTCTTAAAAATTTTCTGCTTCTTGTGCAGAGTACTACTCCTGGTGTGGATTTTATGCTTCATGCCTACCTGAATGAAAGAGTATGTCCAATTTTCACACTTTTTGTTAATGGCATAACTGGTGACCTTTCCATCCTAACAATAACTGCCATCAAGTTTGCAAGGCCGAATAATATGTACAACAGCTCTGCATCAGCTATTTTGGTCTATAATCCTATTTTAACTAGGATTAGGCAAAAGCAACATGAAATGCTGAAGGCCATGTGACAAATGTTTGTTTCAACATGTACATTTTTACACCCTGTCATAAAGAATGCAAGGTTCTGCCACCTACAAGAGAATCATTTTCCCAAAAAATTATAGTACAATTCAGTGAATGATCATGTTGTATAGCAGTGAATCTTCCCAATTCTTCATTTCTTCTGAAGCATTATTGTGCGTAACCTACAACAATGACCTAACACCGGCAGACTTACGACAAGGCTATCAAATACCCAACAACAAGTAGGTAGTACGCAAAAATTACTATGCTTCATTATTCCAACAGATTGATGTGTACATGTCCTTATCATCACTTTAGGTTGCCAGCAACAAGATGATTCGTGTTATTAGTGCCCTGAAGCAGGGATACGGACATATCCAATTATTCACATAATAGCCACAGGCCTCTGGCGCAATTTTATGTTGCCAGTGAACCTAAACGAACAGAATACTAAACAGGTCTACACGAAATGATTTTTCAGCTTTGTTTCACATCATAAATCAGTCGTCATAAAACTTTAATCATCACTTTGAAAAACCATTAACATATTTATTCTTTATTTTTCATAGGCATGTATCTGCATTCCTAATACACATCGAAAACCCCATGCCACAATACCATAACATGCTACTAGGGAAGACAAAACAAAATCGTGCAGCTCACTGATAAAGTGAAGTACTGTATGATCATTCTTTGTTGGTGACAGCAAATGTGATGTAGATGTGTCAGGCCAATCTAGTTTACTTCTTTAGCTATCTAGCTTGACCTAAAACAGCTGCAATATTCCCACTGCCACCAAAAACAAATTACCATACAATACTCCATCAATGGCCCACACTATTTTCTTTTGCCTCCACTAGCAATGTGTTAGAGTACTGTGGCACAGGGATTTCAATGTGTACTAGGAAAGCACATATGTACTCACAAACAAACTAAAGTTTAAATTTGAAGTAAGAAATACAATCACTTGAGAAAGAAGCTACTCAGAAGAAAAGGCTCTCCTTCAAATTTAAGATAACAATCACCTGTCCAGATGTTCGGTCCCAAACTCTGAGAGAGCGATCGTCAGCACAGCTCACAAGATGAGAGTCATTCCTGAAGAACAACACATGCCTGATTCCCGAAGTGTGTCCAGCAAATGTGGAAGGGCCTGTCAAGCATATAACCTATGAAAAATAACTCTGAATTTCTGTAAGGACCAAATTCTATGTTGAACATTTATTCCATCATGCTTTGAGAAACTCACATGAAATTAAATATACCATAATAACAAATTAAGGAACATTATGTTAATGGATTGTTGTGAATACACTATGTCACATTCAAACAAAATAAACTGTACATAATATAACTTTTAGCATTTTCTAGTCACGACCAGAATCACAGGCAATGAAACTGATGAACGGACCATTTATTCATGCTGGCAATAGGAACACTACAGCCCCAACTAATTGACTTGTACAAAGTGCAGTCCAAGTTCTCGAACTAAAGCAATAAGAAATTCAAAACCAAAAGCATATGAGTTTTGTTGTTTATTTACTAAAAATGTGGTTGATATGACATGATACATTGTACAGCACACCTTTTCAATCTCTTCACGGCCTCACAGAAGTCTTCTTTCAGAATTACCTCTAGCTTACTGCTCAAGTCATCTGGATCACCTCTATCAAATTGACTCCTGAATTTTTTAGGTTCATAAGAGATTTGGGTAAAGGAAGTGTTCCAGAGATGACATATCTGTGTGGATGATACAATCCCGATACTATGTAGCAAGGAAATAAACACTAGAGGCGAAGAAATCTGCATTAAGGAACACTACAATCTTCACCTCGATTTTTAAAAGCATCGTGTAAGATACCACTTTGTCCTCTTTCTATACATTTCCACCACTCAGAATGTTGAGCCACTTTATATATATATATATATATATATATATATATATATATATATATATATATATATATATATATATATAACAGAGGGAAACATTCCACGTGGAAAAAATATATCTAAAAAGAAAGATGATGAGACTTACCAAACAAAAGCGCTGGCAGGTCGATAGACACACAAACAAACACAAATATACACACAAAATTCAAGCTTTCGCAACAAACTGTTGCCTCATCAGGAAAGAGGGAAGGAGAGGGAAAGACGAAAGGATGTGGGTTTTAAGGGAGAGGGTAAGGAGTCATTCCAATCCCGGGAGCGGAAAGACTTACCTTAGGGGGAAAAAAGGACAGGTATACACTCGCACACACACGCATATCCATCCACACATACAGACACAAGCAGACATATTTAAAGACAAAGAGTTTGGGCAGATATGTCAGTCGAGGTGGAAGAGTAGAGGCAAAGAAGTTGTTGAGAGACAGGTGAGGTATGAGTGGCGGCAACTTGAAATTAGCGGAGATTGAGGCCTGGCGGATAACGAGAAGAGAGGATATACTGAAGGGCAAGTTCCCATCTCCGGAGTTCGGATAGGTTGGTGTTGGTGGGAAGTATCCAGATAACCCGGACGGTGTAACACTGTGCCAAGATGTGCTGGCTGTGCACCAAGGCATGTTTAGCCACAGGGTGATCCTCATTACCAACAAACACTGTCTGCCTGTGTCCATTCATGCGAATGGACAGTTTGTTGCTGGTCATTCCCACATAGAATGCATCACAGTGTAGGCAGGTCAGTTGGTAAATCACGTGGGTGCTTTCACACGTGGCTCTGCCTTTGATCGTGTACACCTTCCGGGTTACAGGACTGGAGTAGGTGGTGGTGGGAGGGTGCATGGGACAGGTTTTGCACCGGGGGCGGTTACAAGGATAGGAGCCAGAGGGTAGGGAAGGTGGTTTGGGGATTTCATAGGGATGAACTAACAGGTTACGAAGGTTAGGTGGACGGCGGAAAGACACTCTTGGCGGAGTGGGGAGGATTTCATGAAGGATGGATCTCATTTCAGGGCAGGATTTGAGGAAGTCGTATCCCTGCTGGTAATATATATATATATATATATAATAGAGGGAAACATTCCACGTAGGAAAAATATATCTAAAAACAAAGATGATGTGACTTACCAAATGAAAGTGCTGGCAGGTCAACAGACACACAAACGAACACAAACATACACCGCGGAGAATATTACCATCATCGCTACATATCCCTCTGGACTTTTAGTAATCTCTTTGTCGTTTTATATGATCTGTCAGATACCATTTCCAAAATAAATGATCATCTCAGTCTGTCACACCTCAATCTCTTAGCCAGATGCTCACATATTTCTCACACGCCCGGTGTCTTATTCGTCTCATAATGTTTGTGTTCGTTTGTGTGTCTGTCGACCTGCCAGCACTTTCATTTGGTAAGTCACATCATCTTTGTTTATATATATATATATATATATATATATATATATATATATATATATATATATATATGGGGCGGGGGGGGCGGGGGGGAGAATTAAAAAAATGATAAATTTTATCTGTAATTATTCTGCTACATGTATTGTACAATGCACGAGCGAGATATGGTGATATCAGAGCACCCACATGGGAGAATCTTTACCACAGATGTTGCTGGGAGACAGGGATCACAATGAAAAGCTCCAGCAACTCACACTGAAGGCGGCTATAGTTATAGTAACTGTAATGAAATAAAAGACACTTTCTTGTAAAAAATGTTTAAGTTCTGTGTAGGAAACCACAGCCAGGCTTGGGAATTCAGTGATGTATAATAGTGCCTCCATCTGTGTTAATAAACATGTAAATATTAAAGGAAGCACATTTTAATTTTCAGCTTAAACATGGTGTTTGAACAAGGTTGACAGAATATTGGATACTATCATACTCTGAGATATTATATGATAGATAGGTGGCAAAGCCTGAATAGGAAAAATTGTCATAAAGAGAGGATAAGAACACAGCAATCAGTCACAATGCCATTTTTTATTATTATTCTTGCGTATTGAAATTCCAGCTATAAATAGGCAACTTCTCTGCTAAAATATATTACATACGAAGTTGCATCTGTCAACTATATCCTACTTACAATACTTGCAACTTCAGTAATCACTTGGTTGAAAGAGGACACACCCTCCCCTTTCTGACATCCGGTTCAAATGGCTCTGAGCACTATGGAACTTAACTTCTGAGGTCATCAGTCCCTTAGAACTTAGAACTACTTAAACCTAACTAACCTAAGGACACCACACACATCCATGCCCGAGGCAGGATTCGAACCTGCGACAGTAGCAGTCGCGCGGTTCCAGACTGTAGCGCCTAGAACCGCTCGGCCACCCTGGCCGGCTGATGTCCGGTGTCAGGTAGCTGCACAAAGCTGAAAAGGGTAATTTCATGGATATCCTGGAGGAGATTGAGATATACTGCCATCTGAGGTCATATGGCATTCACATGCTCAATGAGCAAGTGCTGGTGAAAAGCAGCCAGTTTTGGAAATTCTTAATGGCCTTCTGCTTCTGGGCAGGAGACATCATGACACAGGAATGTGAACATGAAGTGTATTTTGTTGATTCCATTTTGTTAGTACTGACCTGCACTATATTGGCTGTACCATCAAACAAGTAAATTCAACTACTAGCCTTAAGGGCTAAGTATAAGGAAATCTGTTATATTGTTCTTTGCAAGCATTGTGCCACAATTGAAATTACAACATACGTTATGTAAGAAATTTATGTCAATAGAGGGCCTTAGAGCAGTAACACCCTGAATTAACAAACCCTCTTTTAAGGAAATCATCAGTCTTGATAAAATGCCCATAAGAACAATGTTATTCCTCCCTGCTTTTAAGGGACTCTGCTGTACATGAAACTTTTGCAAATTGAAATCCAGTTTTTACGCAATTCGTAACATATTTACATACTTAAGTGTCTTTCTAATTTCCTTCCATTTCATTTCGCTTTTTTTTATGCAGTAAATGGTATTTGGTTCAACTGTTCTACACGTACATAGATTGTAATCAATAACTTGACTTCCTTGTAACGATACCAACAGATGTGATGAAAGAATCAGGAATTGATTTCCATGTGACTTAGGTCATGTGATGTGTCACCATGATCACTGAATCTAGTAGCGATGGGCCAACTCCGGTTTAAGCCAAACTAAGTTGAAAGTATGCATAAATCGAGTGCAAACCGAGTTAGGACAGAAAACTGAAATAACTTTCAATACCATTCCCTCTTTTGTGTCAGAGTAGATAACCATTCAATTCAGTTCACCAAATTGAGCTTCGTGGCACCAATAAGTGACTACAAAATTAAGTCACAAACATGATAGATACAGCATAGGAAGCAGGTCTTTTGGCTTGAAATTTTGATGATAGACCTGTGAAAAGACAAACATGCTGTGTAGATTTTGAGGGCTATCAGGTGATCAAAGGGGATCCAAATGATTGTATATGATAACTGCATACTGCACTACAGGTCAACTATATAGGCTTTTGTGGTTTGAAATTTTGCAAACATGCTTGTGAAACATCTGAAATTTGCAGTAAAAATTTTGACAGCCATTGGTCAATCGTGAGGTAGTCAAATGGCTGTTCATGAGCATAAATTCATACCACAATTTTTGATTTATTGTTTTGAAAATAGACTAGTGAACCATTCAAAACTTGCTGTATGTATTTTAAGTTATCGGATGATCTTCATATAGCCAAATGGAGTGTCACGAGTATAAATGAATATTGTACTATGGGCTACAACTTTTTAAAGACAGACCCATGAGACACTCACAATTTACTGTATCCGTGTCACAGTGGTGAGCACCTAACTAATGTGAAACAACCTTTAACACAGCACCAATCGCCATGCAACACGTTCAACTTGAGTTAGTAATAATCTCAACCCATGATAGATCACTCCATAAACCAAGCTGACCCTAGAACTTGTTCAAACCAAGCTGGCAGGAAAAGCTAGATTACCTTTCAATGTCATTTGCCATGTACACGTCTACTCGGGTTGTAGCTTCTCTTATGATATAGAAACCAAACAGAGTTGCCAGCAAAACTAATAGTGTTCACTTCCTTCATTAGTATCTGCACTGTTTGCGAACTAGTTTGATCGCAATTTTGTTTCTTATATGAAATTCGCAATCAAAACTGAATACACTTTTTTTACTGTCTGGCATCCAAATGTCTTATGTAAAAGTATATGTTCCACCTATTGCAATTTTTTTCTTACAAGCTACATATTCAATGTTTTTATAATTGGAAATCTAATAGCCATGCCTCAACAAAAGCTTGAATGGCTATCTCTCTGCAGGTCGCAATTTTCAGTCTTCTGACATGATATTTTGAAGACAGTGATACATCCAGAATTTGCTGTAACGGTTTTTTAAGTTAACCAAATGCCTCATCACGAGCATTAATGGGACCACACTACAGATGAAATTTGAAAAAACACTCATGAGAGACATTGAATTTTCTGTAAGAGTTTGACAGTGATCAGACGATCTTAATGTAGCCAACTGCCACTTTACGTGCATGAATGGTTTTTGTACTATAGGCCACATTTTGAAAATACACTCATGAGACAACTGCTAGGTCATCGGTCCCTCAATCCGATTAAAATAATTCCACAAGGGTGGAAGTAAAATAATAGAGACATGCAAAACACAGCTGGAAGAAAGGAGAAATACACAAGAATGACAAAAGTGCAAACAAACACTAAAATGGACAAAATCAGACAAGCAAACCACAGAGGGACACAAGAAACATGCAGAAGAGATCAAAACAAGAGAGCACATTGCCATGGCTGGCTGGCCATGAGAATAAAAAGGAGAAGCCAGCCACTCTGCAACACATTAAAACCTCCACCCTAAAAGCACTAGGGTGAAGGACACACAGGGACAACGGTCATGTGCTAAAACTTAGAGCAAATGATAAAACTCACCCTCATGAATAAAACGTAAAACTAAAGCTGCTGTTGAGGCACTGTCGCTCAACACCGAAGGTAGGGTGCTGGGAAAGTTAGAAGTCCAACGCAGAGCGGCTAAAAGTGGGCAGTCCAGCAAGAGGTGGACAACTGCCATTTGGGAGCCACAGCGACACCGAGGTGGGTCCTTGCAAAGGAGGAGGTAACCATGCGTTAGCCACATATGGCCAATGCGGAGCCAGCGGAGGACAACTTATTCCCTTAGAGAGGAACACACGGAAGACTTCCACATATTCGTAGTCTTCTTAATGAAACGCAGTTTGTTGTGTGCTGTTATGTCATTCCGTCTCCCAAAGCTGAAAAACCCTGCAGCGTAAGAAGAACGCAGATCAGTTTCGGAGATGCCCGTCTCCAGAAGCGGTTCCCGCGTAGCCCCGTTTGGCAAGTTCGTTGCCTGGGATTCCAAAGTGTCCTGGCATCCACACAAACACCACTGAATGACGGGACCATTCCAGGGCATAGATGGACTTGTGAATGGAGGCTACCAAAGGATGGCGAGGGTTCCACTGCTCGATAGCTTGTAGGCTGCTCCAGAATTCAGTACACAGGGAAATGACTCACCAGGCCATCAGCAAAAATGCTCAAGAGCACGAGATATGGCCGCCAGCTCTGCAGTGGAAACACTGCAGCCATCTGGCAAGAAGTGCTGTTCAATATGTCCTCCATCAACATACGAAAAGCCTTCGTGACCATAAGCCATCGAGCCATCAGTGTAAACCACTTCATGGTCCCCGTACATATCGAGAATCGAGAGGAAGTGATATTGGAGAGCCGCCAGAGTTAACAGACTCCCTAGGACCACTGCAAAAGGTCCAAAGAATCTGCGACCTAGATGTACACCATGCAGATGTACATGAATGGACCTTGAGGAGAGGTGGTAAAGAGAAGGACTCCAGTTCAGACAGAAGGGACTGGACGCGAACCACGATCTTAAGCCCTGACCTCGACCGCTGATGCAGGAGATGAACTGCTATGGTTAGGAAAAAGGCCGGTAATTCAAATGTGCAGGAGAACTACGAACGTGTACAACGTAACTGGCGAGCCATTGTGCATACCTAACCTTCAATGGAGGGACTCCGTCCTCCACCAGGACACTTGGTACCAGACTCATTCTAAAAGCTCCCGTCGCTTGGCGAATGCCACAGTGGTGCACTGGGTGAAGTAAATGCAATGCTGTGGGTGCCGCCGAACCATAAACCAGACTCCCATAGTCAAAGCGGGATTGAACAAGGGCTGTGTAGAGCTGAGCAGTGTAGAGCAATCTGCACCCCAGTTGGTGTTGCTCAGCCAGCGGAGAGCATTGAGGTGCTGCCAGCACTTCCGCTTAAGCTGACGAAGGTGAGGTAACCAAGCCAATCTGGTGTTTAAAACCAGTCCTAACAATCGGTATGTCCCCACTACACAGTCCTAACAATCGGTATGTCCCCATTACAGTGAGTGGATCATTAAGGTAAAGTTCTGGTTCCTGATGATCAAGGTAAAGCTCTGGCTCCGGATGAACGGTGCGATGCCGACAGAAATGCATGACACCCAAATTCACGGCTGAAAACTGGAAGCCGCGGGCCAGAGCCCATGACTGCGCCTTGTGAATGGCTCCCTGTAGGTGCCGCTCAGCAACACCAGTACTGGAGCAGCAGTATGAAATGCAGAAGTCATCCACATACAGAGAAGGTACAACTGACAGCCCTACAGCTGCTGCTAGACCGTTAATAGCCACTAAAAATAGAGAGAGACTCAATACCGAGAATACGGAGCCCTGCAGAACACCATTCTCCTGAATACAGGGGAACTGTGGGAGGCACCGACTTGGGACACAGAAAGTACAGAGTGACAGGAAGTTTTGGATAAAAATCAGAAGCGGGCCCTGGATACCCCACTCATACAATGTGGCAAGGATATGATGTCACCAAGTCGTGTCATATGCGTTACGTAAGTAAAAAAAGATGGCGACCAGACGTTGGCATCTGGAAAAGGCTGCTCGGATGGCAGACTCAGGGACACAAGATTATAAGTGGTATAGTGACCCTGGTGGAAGCCACCCTGACATGGAGCCAGTAGGCCACGTGACTCCAAGACCTAACCCAACCACCAACACACCATACATTCCAGCAGTTTACAAAGAAAGCTGATGAGGCTGATGGGCCAGTAGCTAGCCACATCAAGCAGGTTTTGACCGGGTTTGAGCACTAGAATGATGGTGTTCTCCTGCCATTACGATGGAAAGGTTCCATCGCACTACATCCAGTTGAAGATGGCGAGGAGATGTCGTTTGTAGTCAGACGAGAGATGTTTAATCATCTTACTGTGGATCCGATCCGGCCCAGGAGTAGTGTAGGGGCGATGTGCAAGGGCGCTGAGGAGCTCCCACTCTGTACCTGGGGCATTACAGGGTTCACTGTGGCATGTAGTGAACAGGAGGGCTTTCCTTTCCATTCACCGTTTGAGGGTGCGAGAGGCTGGGGGATAGTTCTCCAATGCAGAGGCTCGAGTAATTGCATTTGTGTTGGTAGAGAGCATGCCTTTGATGTTAACCCCAGGGACACCTGTTAGGGTCTGATATTCACCCAGACTTGGGAAGGTGATGTATGGCACCCAATTGTCGACACATACCTCTACCAACACTCCTGTTTCCGTCGCTTTAGAAGCAGGCGAACACGGTTACAAGGCCGCTTAAAGTCTATTAGGTACTCTAGGGATGGGCACTACTTATGTCACTGTAGAGCTCCCTGACACTAATTGCCTCAGCAACTTCTGGCGACCACCAAGGGACTGTTTTCCACCGGGGGCATCATAGAGAACAAGGGATCGCGTTTTCTGCCGCAGAAATTATCGCTGTGGTGACCTGCTCAATCACAACATCGATGGCACCATGTGGGGGAGATTCAACGGTGACAGCAGAGGTGAAGGCTACCCAGGCTGCCTTGTTTAAAGCCCATCTGGGTAGGCGTCCATGGGCATGATGCCACATGAGTGACAGGAAGATGGGGAAGTGGTCACTACCACACAGGTCGTCTTGCGCTCTCCAGTCGATAGATGGGAGAAGGCCAGGACTGCAAACGGAGAAATCAATGACCGAATATGTGCCAAGTGCCACACTGAAATGTGTGGGGGCACCTGTATTTAAGGGGGCAGAGGTCAAGTTGTGAAGCCCTACAACCAGCTTCAGCCTCTAGCGAGTGTCAGCTTTGCCACCCGTAGGAACCTGGGAAGGGATTGCCCCAAGGGATCCCTTCCTCCTGAAGTAGGTTGTGCAGGAAGAACAGGGAGGGTAGTGCCCCACACCATCAAGGGTGTAGGTGGAGTCTGACAGCTGTGAGAACCAACTGTACACGGTGGAACGGAATATGGTAGAACCATTGTCACATGGGCGGCGTACGTTGACGTCATATGCACAGGATGTTGCCTCTCATATTTTCTCTTAGCCTCAGTGTAGGTCAGTCGGTCCTAGTTCTTTTACTACATTATTTTTCTTTCTTTCTGGAGAATCCTGTAGTCTGTCAGGCAAGTTGAATGGTGCTCTCCGCAGTTGACACAGATGGGAGGTGGAGCACAGGGAGTATCGGGATGTGAAGGACGTCCACAATCCCAACAGGTGATGCTCTAAGTACAGCGGGAAGACATATGGCCGAACTTCCAGTACTTAAAGCACCGCATTGGGGGAGGGATATAAGGCTTTACGTCACAATGGTAGAACATCGCCTTGACCTTCTAGGGTAATGTGTCACCCTCGAAGGCCAAGATGAAGGCACTGGTGGCAACCTGATTATCCTTCAGACCCCAGTGGACACACCGAACAAAATGGACACCTCACTTCTCTAAATTGGCGCGCAGCTTGTCTTCGGACTGCAAAAGAAGGTCTCTGTGAAATATGATACCCTGAACCATATTTAAGCTCCAATGGGGTATGTTGGAAACAGAAACATGCCCCAGCTTGTCACAGGTGAGTAATGCCCATGACTGGGCAGAGGATGCTGTTTTGATAAAGACTGATCCTGACCGCATTTTGGACAAGCCCTCCACCTCCCCAAAATTGTTCTCTAAGTGCTGAAACTGAGGTTTCATTGACAAGAAAGATTCTCCATCAACTCTCGTACATACGAGATACCGGGGTGAATAAGCTTCGCTGCCATTCTTCGTCTAGCATTCCACCCATGGTGTGGCCAGGGGGAGGGGGACAATTTGGGGTCATATTTCTTAGCATTGAAGTTAAACCTTGACTGCTTAGAGACTGCTGGTGTTCGACCACCAGCAAGAGATGACATACTACACTTTATAGCGTGTCAACTGCCCTGATACCACCCACTCCGACCAGGGGCCCTCTCCACGAGTGCCAGACAGCTGTAGCAAAGGCAACCTGGCAGGATGCCCACTGCCGGGAGTCCCAATGCCCCAGGGTGACAGGCATCTACTCCTTGGCATACATGGGGAGTTAATGGCGGAGCCATCAGCAGAGCGATCCCTGTGTGTGCAGCTACAACCAACAGGGTACGTGGATGCCCCAACACAACGGACTGGCTACCGTGCTGGATATCAGGCGCAAATGAGCTAATGAGTCCATTATCGTCGACAGCGCAGAAAGCAATACTGCACAGAGGATGGAGGAAAACACACCCAGGAGGATGGTCTCGCCCAACAGCTGTAGAACAAGCGGAAGTGCAGATCCACGTCGACGACGGATGCGCAAGGCCTCAGCACATGATGGACATGATGCACCATGTAAGGTGCCCTTACCCAATTGGCTAGCTCTTCGGTAAAATTTTGAAAAATGTGGGTCAAATCCTACAGGGAACCATCACATAAAGGCTGAAACACGTGCGACTCCTTTTAGTCACCTCTTACAACAGGCAAGAATATCTCAGGCCTATTCGAACCCCCGGTCTGGCGGTGGGGGAGTTCCCTCAGTCACAACATTAATGTTTCTATATAGATCCCTTGTACTCTCTCTCTCTCTCTCTCTCTCTCTCTCTCTCTCTCTCTCTCTCTCTCTCTCACACACACACACACACACACACACACAAACACAAAAAAGCTTCACGAAGTTTGATGAAACAAAATAAATAATAATAAGCTACTGTACTTTTATAGTTCACAGATAGTGATATTCCATTTTGCAGGCATAGACTTAATTCTGTTCAACTTTGATTCAGTCTGGAAGACAGTGGTGAACTCCAACCTCGCACAAAACCGTCATCTAGAGTGGCGGCCGCTGTGAACCGCGCAAACACAACTCAAGCTGGTAACAATCTAGTTCGAGGTGACCTGAAAACCCCTGAACCCGAGTGAATCTGGTCTGTTAACTCGATGACCCACCTCTAGAGTCTGAAGTACACAGAACAATAAGTGTAATTGTTTGTTTACGGAAATGTTGAAGTTTTCAATTTTAATTTTGTGGAGTTATGGCCTTCAAATGTTGGAAGTTAACAACTCAACAAAAGTTGATGATTATCTGCATCGTAAATGATAATCTTATCAAATATTTCCAACATGGCAAAGAAATAAGATATAGTGCCGTCTACATGTGCAGCATATTCAAAAATAAGGAAGGATTCTTAGATGACGAACCTAACAATTCCTACGGATCCAAAAAGGAGGGGCACTCAGTAGTCTACATTTAATGACATGGAAGATATTCTTCTAGTGTGGTTTCAAGAAGTAGAAGCACTCCTAGAAGTGGGAACATACTGCGAGAGAAGGTTTGTGAAATTGCTCTGAAGATCAACACTGAAAATTATGGCACATCTAATAGCTCATTGAATCGTTTTAAAGAACATCATAATCTGTCATTCGGAAGTTTAAGTGGAGTGAGAGGCTCTCGCCATAAGAGGTGTGAACTATTGGAAGAACATTACGTTGCCATGATTGATGCAGGTCTATGAGCCCAGATAAGTTTTCAACACTGATGGAACTGCCTTCTTTGATAATTTATTTCCTGCAAAATCATATTCCATTAATGGACAAAAATGCCACAGAGGTAAAGAAAAAAGGTAAAGAGAGGTATGATGCTATTCTGTGTAAATAGTGATGTAAGTAGAATGTTGTGTTAATTCCCAGGTGTTTCCAAAACATAAAAATGCTGCTTTATACTTTTGAGTACAAGAGCAGACACTGGAGATGGAATCTTTATGACTTTTGCAGGCATTTAGATGCCACAATGGGTGCAACAGGAAGGAATTTGACTCCTTGACTAATGCCCTATACATCCCATGGAACAATTCCTGAGGAATGTATGTGTTTTTCTCTGAACGGCACAAGTCATATGCAGACTCTGGATCTACGTATAATACACACTACTCTGTTAACGCCAAATACAGAGTAGCACTTGTGCATCAGTCAGTTTCATTCTTTGAGAGTAAGGAAATGATGAGTCTCAAGACTTCTACAGGCATAGATTTGTTGCTGCACGAAATTCTGTGACACAACAGACTGTTAAATTGTTCCACAAAGGATGGCTGTGCCACTAAAGTTGCTGCAGAAGACAACACTGTTCCAGAAGAAGGCTGGAGTATCTAAAAATGCAACATTCCAGCACGTAGTAATGATGATGCCCTGACTTTTATACCTGAGATTGATGCTAATGAAGTGCTTATGAAGAAACACTGGTAGGAGCTCCCAATGACAATGACCAAAAAGAGAAAAGGGAGAGTGTTGCATCAAGTTTTGTTGCTGCTGCACAGGGAACTGATGCTGTCAGGAATTTCTTTTCCTCTCTTAATGTAAACAAATAAATTCTGACTAATATCAACGAGCTAGAGCAGCAACTTCTTTCACTGCACTATGCTGGAAGAACAAAAACAGGACATTCTGATTTTTTCAAAAAAATAAAGGACATGTTCTGCGAAAAATGTCAATTTTGTATTTACTACATTTAAATTTGTAGCCAAGGATATTGGCAATTTTGTAATTAAATAGCATTTTCATCACCTAATGCCTGAATTATGATTCTTCATCACTCTTTCCATGTGCTGTGGCAAAAACCCCATTTACGGAAAACCTTATTCAAGGAAGAAATATCTGAGTTCCCAAAGATTTGTTAAAATGGGGCTTTACTGAATTAATAAGATGATTTCCAATGCAAAGCATATAGATAGAGTTGAGAACCTAAATGCTGATGTAGTTGAAGTTGTTAGTACAAGTAGTGCATGAAAAGATTGTCTAAGTTCATCAGGAATGTAGAACGTTTGCAATTTACAATGAAGTAAAGAAATTTAATGTAGTTAAAACCAGTGTACATAAAACTGAACTAGAAAGTAAGCAGGTACAAAGTTGGAAAAGTACACTTTGTTAGAGGAAATTGAAGTGTTGCCACATTCTCGGTATTAAGTGAAGTCAAAACTTTCAAATGTGACAATAGAGTAATCAATAACTGATGGTAGCTTCTAACGTGTATGCATTGTTTACTGGAATGGTAATTGCAAACTGTATAATGTTCAAAGATTCTGATATACACTCCTGGAAATTGAAATAAGAACACCGTGAATTCATTGTCCCAGGAAGGGGAAACTTTATTGACACATTCCTGGGGTCAGATACATCACATGATCACACTGACAGAACCACAGGCACATAGACACAGGCAACAGAGCATGCACAATGTCGGCACTAGTACAGTGTATATCCACCTTTCGCAGCAATGCAGGCTGCTATTCTCCCATGGAGACGATCGTAGAGATGCTGGATGTAGTCCTGTGGAACGGCTTGCCATGCCATTTCCACCTGGCGCCTCAGTTGGACCAGCGTTCGTGCTGGACGTGCAGACCGCGTGAGACGACGCTTCATCCAGTCCCAAACATGCTCAATGGGGGACAGATCCGGAGATCTTGCTGGCCAGGGTAGCTGACTTACACCTTCTAGAGCACGTTGGGTGGCACGGGATACATGCGGACGTGCATTGTCCTGTTGGAACAGCAAGTTCCCTTGCCGGTCTAGGAATGGTAGAACGATGGGTTCGATGACGGTTTGGATGTACCGTGCACTATTCAGTGTCCCCTCGACGATCACCAGTGGTGTACGGCCAGTGTAGGAGATCGCTCCCCACACCATGATGCCAGGTGTTGGCCCTGTGTGCCTCGGTCGTATGCAGTCCTGATTGTGGCGCTCACCTGCACGGCGCCAAACACGCATACGACCATCATTGGCACCAAGGCAGAAGCGACTCTCATCGCTGAAGACGACACGTCTCCATTCGTCCCTCCATTCACGCCTGTCGCGACACCACTGGAGGCGGGCTGCTTGATGTTGGGGCGTGAGCGGAAGACGGCCTAACGGTGTGCGGGACCGTAGCCCAGCTTCATGGAGACGGTTGCGAATGGTCCTCGCCGATACCCCAGGAGCAACAGTGTCCCTAATTTGCTGGGAAGTGGCGGTGCGGTCCCCTACGGCACTGCGTAGGATCCTACGGTCTTGGCGTGCATCCGTGCGTCGCTGCGGTCCGGTCCCAGGTCGACGGGCACGTGCACCTTCCGCCGACCACTGGCGACAACATCGATGTACTGTGGAGACCTCACGCCCCACGTGTTGAGCAATTCGGCGGTACGTCCACCCGGCCTCCCGCATGCCCACTATACGCCCTCGCTCAAAGTCCGTCAACTGCACATACGGTTCACGTCCACGCTGTCGCGGCATGCTACCAGTGTTAAAGACTGCGATGGAGCTCCGTATGCCACGGCAAACTGGCTGACACTGACGGCGGCGGTGCACAAATGCTGCGCAGCTAGCGCCATTCGACGACCAACACCGCGGTTCCTGGTGTGTCCGCTGTGCCGTGCGTGTGATCATTGCTTGTACAGCCCTCTCGCAGTGTCTGGAGCAAGTATGGTGGGTCTGACACACCGGTGTCAATGTGTTCTTTTTTCCATTTCCAGGAGTGTACTTGCAGTTGACTTTATTGATAAAAGTAGGATTTCATATAGGTGATCTAAATGATTAATGGAAAATCTCATATAAAGATGTGAAACAAATACTAACAAAGAGATAGAGGGGCTGGCCAGTACTTACCTCAGCTCAGTACAGCCGATAGATACACAAAAAACAGAACCGAAAATTTACGTTCCTAGCTTTCGGAACAAATGTTCCTTCATCAGGGAGGAGAGAGGGGAAAGAAAGGGAAGAAGGGAAAGTGGATTCAGTTACTCATAACCCAGGTCATGAAGCAACAGGGAAAGGAAAACAGGGAGGGTAGCAAGGATGGAGGCATGGTTGTCAGAGGGAAGCCAAAGATATTCTACTGTAAGTACTGTGCCAGCTTCAAACCAAAGAGGATGCATACAGAAGTAAAGAGGTATACAGTATAAAGATAAACACAACTATGTAGGATGAAAAGATGCGTGAATGGCTAAAGAGGAAAGGGAAAGAGGAGAAGACTGAAGAGTAAATGGGAGTGAGGTGGTTTAACGTAGGTTCAGTCCAAGGGGATGGCGGGATGAAAGGATGTGTTGGAGTGCAAGTTCCCATTTCCGCAGTTCAGAGGGACTGGTGTTGGGTGGGAGAAGCCAAATGGCACATACAGTGTAGCAGGTTCCTAGGTCCCTAGAATTATGCTGGAGGGCATGCTCCGCTACTGGGTATTGGACATCTCCTAGGCGGACATTTCATCTGTGTCCGTTCATGCGCTCAGCCAGTTTAGTTGTTGTCATACCGATGTAAAAGGCTGTGCAGTGCAGGCATGTCAGCTGATAAATGATGTGTGTAGTTTCACACGTGGCCCTGCCTTGAATTGTGTATGTTTTACCAGTAGCAGGGCTGGAGTAGGTGGTTGTGGGGGGATGCATGGGGCAGGTTTTGCAGCAGGGTCGGTTACAGGGGTAGGAACCGCTGGGTAGAGAAGGTAGTCTGGGAATATTGTAGGGTTTAACAAGGATGTTACAGAGGTTAGGGGGGCGACGAAAGGAAACTCTGGGTGGTGTGGGGAGAATTTTGTCAAGGGATGATCTCATTTCAGAGGTTGACTTGAGAAAGTCAAATCCCTTGCGGAGTAATTTGTTGATGTATTCAAGGCCAGGATAATATTGGGTGACAAGGGGGATGCTTCTGTGTGGTCTGGGGGTAGGAACATTGCTGTTGGACGGGGAGGAATGTATTGCTCGGGAGATCTGTTTGTGGACAAGGTCTGCAGGATAGTTGCGGGAGAGGAAAGCACTGGTCAGGTTATTGGTGTAATTGTTGAGGGATTCATCACTGGAGCAGATACGTTTGCCACGAATACCTAGGCTGTAGGGAAGGGAACGTTTGATGTGGAATGGATGGCAGCTATCAAAGTGAAGGTACTGTTGTTTGTTTGTGGGTTTGATATGGACAGAGGTGTGGATGTGAGCTTCAACAAGATGAAGGTCAACATCCAGGAAGGTGGCTTGGGTTTTGGAGAAGGACCAGGCGAAATTCAGATTCGAAAAGGAGTTGAGATTATGGAGGAAATTAAGGAGTGTTTCTTCACCATGAGTCCAGACCACAAAGATGTCATCTATAAACCTATACCAGGCCAGGGGAAGCAGCTGTTGGGTCTTCAGGAAAGCCTCCTCCATGCGGCCCATGAAGAGGTTAGCATAGGACGGAGCCATCCTTGTTCCCATGGCTGTTCCCCTGATTTGTTTGTAGGTCTGGCCTTCAAAAGTGAAGTAATTATGGGTTAGGATGAAGTTGGTAAGTGTGATAAGGAACGATGTTTTTGGAAGATCTTCGGGTGGGTGTTGGGAGAGGTAGTGCTCAAGGGCAGAGAGACCATGGGTATGTGGGATGTTTGTGTAAAGGGATGTAGCATCTATGGTGACAAGAAAGGTTTCAGGTGGGAGAGGAGTGGGAATGGATTTGAGGCGTTCTAGGAAGTGGTTTGTGTCTTTGATGTAGCATGGGAGTGTGCGGGTGATAGGTTGGAGGTGTTGGTCTGCCAGAGCTGAGATACGTACTGTTGGGGCTTTGAAGCCTGCTACAATGGGACGGCCAGGATGGTTCTCCTTGTGGATTTTGGGTAATAGGTAGAAGGTAGGAGTACGGGGCTCAGGTCCACAAACAGATCTCCCGAGCAATACAGTCCTCCCTGTCTAACAACAATGTTCCTACCCCCAGACCACACAGATGCATCCCCCTTGTCACCCAATATTATCCTGGCCTCGAATACGTCAACAAATTACGCCGCCAGGGATATGACTTTCTCAAGTCAACCCCTGACATGAGATCATCCCTTGACAAAATTCTCCCCACACCACCCAGAGTTTCCTTTCGTCGCCCCCCCTAACCTCCGTAACATCCTTGTTAAACCCTACAATATTCCCAGACTACCTTCTCTACCCAGCGGTTCCTACCCCTGTAACCGACCCCGCTGCAAAACCTGCCCCATGCATCCCCCCACAATCACCTACTCCAGCCCCACTACTGGTAAAACATACACAATTCAAGGCAGGGCCACGTGTGAAACTACACACGTCATTTATCAGCTGACATGCCTGCACTGCACAGCCTTTTACATCGGTATGACAACAACTAAACTGGCTGAGCGCATGAACAGACACAGACGAAATGTCCGCCTAGGAGATGTCCAATACCCAGTAGCGGAGCATGCCCTCCAGCATAATTCTAGGGACCTAGGAACCTGCTACACCGTATGTGCCATTTGGCTTCTCCCACCCAACACCAGTCCCTCTGAACTGCGGAAATGGGAACTTGCACTCCAACACATCCTTTCATCCCGCCATCCCCTTGGACTGAACCTACGTTAAACAACCTCACTCCCATTTACTCTTCAGTCTTCTCCTCTTTCCCTTTCCTCTTTAGCCATTCACGCATCTTTTCATCCTACATAGTTGTGTTTATCTTTATACTGTATACCTCTTTACTTCTGTATGCATCCTCTTTGGTTTGAAGCTGGCACAGTACTTACAGTAGAATATCTTTGGCTTCCCTCTGACAACCATGCCTCCATCCTTGCTACCCTCCCTGTTTTCCTTTCCCTGTTGCTTCATGACCTGGGTTATGAGTAACTGGATCCACTTTCCCTTCTTCCCTTTCTTTCCCCTCTCTCTTCCCTGATGAAGGAACATTTGTTCCGAAAGCTAGGAACGTAAATTTTCGGTTCTGTTTTTGTGTATCTATCGGCTGTACTGAGCTGAGGTAAGTACTGGCCAGCCCCTCTATCTCTTTGTTAGTATTTGTTTCACAAAAGTAGGATTTCATCCAATGCTGCGAAGACTAGGCCAGGAATCTGGGATCAGATGAATTTTGAAAGTAGGAATAGGTAGGAGGTACACTGATCCTTAGTGGATACACTACTTGTTGAGTAGAGTTGTGCATCCAACCTGCTAACAACTCACAATCGCTGTCATTCAAAAGGTGTGATAATTTGTAACTTAAGAGTTTGATAGTCAAATTATACAGAACTATGTAAACCATTCGCAGCAACATATAATCAGATACTGGAAGAGAGATCTATGTGGAAGAAGTATCTAAATGCTCCATATCCATGCAAATGTGATTTAGTCTGCCACCAATTGAATGTGACATTGTTTGTTGATCTGTTTTAAATGCTGAAACTCCTGACCGTTATAAAGCTGATGATCATAAAATCTTAATTGTGTTTCAATAAATGTGACTCAATTGAAAACTATGTGCTGCAGTGTAATGTACTTTCTTTAACAAAAGTCAATCCAACCCATAAACAGCAGCATTACAATCCAAAACATGTATGTGATATGAGCCCACTAAATGCAAATAAACCTTTCTAGTACGTTACAAGGGCTGCTCACATGTAAAGTAAGTTTTATTTATCAAGAAGGAAAATTTTCATGAAAATAAAATAATAATTACTGACTAAGAAGCTTTACCTCTTTTTTTATTGTGTATGCTACCACTTAAGCTTCTTTAGCAAAGTTAGCAGGTTCCAAAATGCTGGCCACTCAATCTTATTGTGCAAATTGCTAACAGTTTCAGCAAGACAATGAAGGCATGCTAAATTTTTCTCCTAAAAGAAAGTATAGTGTCAGTGATCATTTCAGAAATTGTGGGGACCAATATGAAATTAGTATATTTCAAATCAAGCACAGTCCCTATCAGTAACTTGCAACATATATTTTATTGTCTCTTGTGGTCTTGATCTAGCAAAAAAGTTAATAGCAACCTCAGACTTTACACAGATGATGGAGTTGTCTGTAATGAAGTAGGCTTACTGCCTTTTTTTTTAAAAAAAAAAAAAAAAACAATTATTCAGTCTGCTTTTGATACATTATGTGATCAAAAGTATTCGGACACCTGGCTGAAAATGACTTACAAGTTCGTGGCATCCTCCATTGGTAATGCTGGAATTCAATATAGTGTTGGCTCACCCTCACACCCTTAGCCTTGATGACACCTTCCAATCTAGCAAGCATATGTTCCATCAGGTACTGGAAGGCTGGGGAATGGTAGCCCATTCTTCACAGGGTGGTGCATTGAGAAGAGGCATCAATGTCAATCAGTGATGCCTGGTATGAAGTCGAAGTTCCAAAACATTCCGAAGGTGTTCTCTAGGTTTTAGGTTAGGACTCTGAGCAGGCCACTCCATTACAGGGATGTTATTGTCATGTAACCACTCCACCACAGGCCATGCATTATGAACAGATGCTCAATCATGTTGAAAGATGCAATCGCCATCCTTGAATTGCTCTTCACTAGTCGGAAGCAAGAAAGTGCTTAAAACATCAATGTAGGCCTGTGCTTTGATAGTGCCATGCAAAACAACAAGGGGTGCAAGCCCCCTACATGAAAAACACGACCACACCATAACACAACCGCCTCCGAATTTTATTGTTGGCACTACACACGATGATGATCACCGGGCATTCGCCATACCCACACCCTGCCATCGGATTGCCATATTGTGTACCGCGATTCGGCACTCCACACAACATATTTCCACTGTTCAACTGTCCAATGTTTATAGTCCTTACACCAAGCGGGGTGTCATTTGACATTTACAGGTGTAATTGGCTTATGAGCAGCTGCTCGACCATGAAATCCAAGTTTTCTCACCTCCCACCTAACTGCCATAGTGCTTGGAATGTATCCTGATGTAGTTTGGAGTTCCTGTGTGATGGTCTGGATAGACGTCTGCCTATTACACATTACAACCCTCTTCAACTGTCAGCGTTCTGTCAGTCAACAGACGAGGTCGACCTGTACACTTTTGTGCTGTACGTGTCCCTTCACGTTTCTACTTCACTATCACATCGGAAACAGTGGACCTAGGGATGTTTAGGAGTGTGGAAATCTCGCATACAGATGTATGACGGAAGTGATCACCAATCATCTGACCACGTTCGAAGTCCTTGAGCTCTGCGGAGCGCCCCATTCTGCTCTCTCAGGATGTCTAATGACTACTGAGGTCACTGATTGAATCATTCAACTCACAAATAGCTGTGCGCAACATTTCATATGGACATGAAACGAAATGAACACACAGGCCCAGCAGTAAGCAAGGTGTATGGCAGACTACTGTTCATCAGTAAGACACTAGGAAAAAAACTAGTCCCGCTGGAGATTGCTTTCAAACCACTCTCACAACCCATCCTAAAATACTGCTGAAGTATGTGGCGCCAGTCCTGAACAGGACTACCAGGGGATATTGAAAGTGTACAAAGGAGGCTATCATGAATAGTCACAGGTTTGTTTGAGCTGCAGAAGACTGGCACACTGCTGCTGAAAAATTGGAAGTGATACACCCTTGAAGATAGATGTGAGCTATCCCACAACAGCCTGATTACAAAGTTCCAAGAACCTCTGAATACAGTAAAACGCCATTTTTACGTTCCTGTACTTTATGTTTTCTCACTTTTTACGTTATTTTTGTCAGTCCCAGAAGAAGTCTTATTCTCCTTAACGTAATGCTTTCCTGTCATTAATGATCCCATGTTACAACATTTTCTGCAATTTTAAGTTTTCTTTGGTGTTATCACAAGCTTTAACATTGATTTCCACACAGATTTCTGCAAACAGTGCATTGTATTCCTGCTCAAAGTCAGTCTTGGATCAAAGCAGAAAATGCAGACTATACACAAAACTGTTGATCATGTAACATAGCATTAGTGCAGTAAGCTAGATTTTCATTGTCAATGTGCTGGGTCATGGCCACCTGTGTTACAGGTTTGCAGCATATGGAAGGTAGCGGAAGTATGAGTTATTGCCTTAAAAATAATCACGATCTGATGATAGTGACTCTAGCAGTAACCACCTTTCTGCCCACTGCATTTTACTTCAACAGTTTTAATTTAATGTCACAGTCATGCAAATAAACACCACTTTTGAAGACAGCTGTCTCTATAATGGGCTTCCACAAATTGTTACTTCTGTGTGGAATACTGTGTGTGCAGTCTCAGGTTGGTACAACCTGATGTCAGACAAACATTCCTCCTCCAGATGCCATGTAACATGATGACAATTTCTGACCTCTTTTTCACCTAGGACATCCCTTAACCAGGTAACCTCCTTGTCAGCAAAAAGCTGTACATTTCATGCCCACTATTCTCTGTTTACAAAGACTGCTAACTTGAGAGTTATAACCATTATTGTGTTACAAGTTTTACTTATCATAATTTTGTAATGGTTATCAATAATGAGTCTCACAACACGAATATCTTTTTAATGTGGTTTCATGACAGAACAAACCTCATTGCTGTTAGAAAGAAAAACAATTATTTCACATAATTTGAAATACGCAAAAAGTTTTAATTTCATATTTTGAAAAATAGAATGACAGTAAGAGTAGTTTATTCATTTTTCAGTTTGTGTGTTTCCCTAGTTTTCCTGAATTTTACACTTTTTGGGTCAGTAACTGAAAAGAGTAAAAAGGGGATTTACTGTACACACATACTGCAATTCCCTATTGTGGTGCTCCCACTGTGACAGCAGACAAGATTAGACTAATTACAGTGCACTCAACAATCACTGTTCCTGGTCTCCATACACTACTATTGATTTACAGATGTCAGCTTTTTCCAGGGACATCTCTTTAAGTCATGTGGTGAGAGAAAATTGTTTCTTAGTGTAGCCTGAATTCAATGGAGAATCTCCATCCTACTACTTAGTAAGTTCTGGCTACTCTCACTGGTTAGTTTCTTAGCAGAGTGCCCACAACTACAGTGAGAACTTCGGACATGATACATTCATTCTCTGATTATCTAATGAGTAAACTAAATGAGAGTTCCTTGAATAGTTCGCCAACTTTCAGGCATGCATCCAGGATAGTATTATTTTCTCTTACAATATTTCAGATGATTACTTTACAGCCATTTTGAAAGTGAGTCACTTGCAAATTTAAACCACTTGACACGATGTTGTGAAGTTGAGTAAATGCATGTGTCGGAGATAACACTATCAGTAACAATGGAAGTTGCTGATAACCAATTTACTGTAATTTATGCTAGAACAAAGATGTGGGTCTGATATATGTACCAACAAAGACCTACATTAGCCAAAATGGCTTACAACCAAAGATGATCTAGTATTGTAGGAAATTGTGATTTTGGCTTTAAATTTTGAAGCTTCTTTCAATTATAGGATGATACTGGCACCAACAACTAAAAAAGAAAAAAATGTCATTTCAGAATGAATGACTGTGCGTAAACAATGCATTGCTTAAAAGACAGCATCAGTTCAGGAGACCACTATCCATCCTACCAGTTTTCTTAGGTTATAGATTAAGTACAATACTACCTACTAACTGTTAGAATCTCTACCATAAATTGAAAAGTATACAAAATTAATGCAACCATTATTTCCTATCATCATAATGAAACACTATTGCATTGTTAGCTGCAACAAGCAAAAAATGTGCATTGTTGGTTCCACACATCTTTCTAGATTTGACCGAGATAAACTCATGCTGGAGTGTTGTTCTCTGGCACATCAGTGTAGATGCTGGGACAGAAACAGTTAAGTAAAAAAATCCATGTCACCCAAACGTTTATTTATATGAAAAAAGCCAACTTCAGAATTTTCCTTTGTGTGAGGCCTCTGTACTTCCGCCTCGACTGACATCTCTGCCCAAACTCTTTGCCTTTACAAATATGTGTGTGTGTGTGTGTGTGTGTGTGTGTGTGCTTTACAAATGTGTGTGTGTGTGTGTGTGTGTGTGTGTGTGTGTGTGTGTGTGCGCGCGAGCGAGTGTATACCCGTCCTTATTTCCCCCTAAGGTAAGTCTTTCTGCTCCCGGGATTGGAAGGACTCCTTACCCTCTCCCTTAAAACCCACATCCTTTCGTCTTTCCCTCTCCTTCCCTCTTTCCTGATGAGGCAACAGTTTGTTGCGAAAGCTTGAATTCTGTGTGTATGTTTGTGTTTGTTTGTGTGTCTGTCGACCTGCCAGCACTTTCATTTGGTAAGTCAACATCATCTTTGTTTTTAGATATATTTTTCCTACGTGGAATGTTTCCCTCTATTATAACCATATATATTAAAAACAAAGATTCCATGACTCACCAAACGGGAAAGCGCTGGTAGATAGACACAATAAAAAACACACAAACACACACACAGAATTTCAAGCTTTCGCAACCAACGGTTGCTTCGTCAGGAAAGAGGGAAGGAGAAGGAAAGACGAAAGGATGTGGGTTTTAAGGGAGAGGGTAAGGAGTCATTCCAATCCCGGGTGCGGAAAGACTTACCTTAAGGGAAAAAAAGGACAGGTATACACTCGCACACACACATATATCTCCATCCACACATAAACAGACACAAGCATATGATATATATATCATAAAATTATTCTATTTTTGAGTTTGCTAATAACTGCAATCAACTTCAAAAAGTTTTAGGAAATTAGTAATTTTTACCACAAGTTTTTCTGTTGCCTTAATAGAAATCTTGTTTTCAGTAAATGCTCCTTTTAGAAAATTAGCAATTTTTTTCCTCAACAGATATAAAAGAATTAGCAGGCTTAGTATATGGTTATTTGTTCACTTGCACCAGCCAAAGTGCAGTCCCATTGTGAATGCTCTTCTCAAACACAGGATCAGTTGGTTGACATTCATAAGCAGCTGGAAATCATCCTGTCTACTGTCAAATGATCAGCAGCTGCTTTGAATCGGTGTGTTGGAAGAGCTCCCGAGAGTCCTGTAAATGTGGTACCAGTACCAAAGGTACCTTAAGTACTATTCGCTCCTATGGAACTTGCCTCCTCTGCAGAAAGTACAGGTTCTGTCATTACTCGTCCGTTAGACTGGTAGATCTAGGCATCCTGCATAGTTTGGACGGGACCTTGGAGGACTCTGGGTGTTACACTGATCCCCCTAACCAACAAGTCTGAGGTGCTGTCTTTCACTGAAACTGAGCCAGTGGAACTGTTCACTGTTTTGGTGAAACCTATTTGATCTAGTGTCAAGAGGGAAACACAAAAAGGTAGGGTCTATTAATTGTCAGCAGTTCACACGTATGGCTAATGATGGTATCCCTTAGGGAAATACCAGCAAGAGACAGAAAAGGACACAGGTGCACTCAGTATGTTTGGAGGCCTCAGTCAACACGTTGAAAAGGCTATTCTGGCAGACATTGAAAGAAAAGGGTGCCAACAACTGCAGATTGTGGCAGACGTTGCAACAAATTATGCCTGTCATCTAGGCTCTGATGTCCTACCTCGATCATTCCGCTGACTGGCAGAGAAGGTTGGGAAGACAGCCTTGTGCAAGGAATTTCAACAAAGCTAACAATTTCAGCATTTTCTCCAGAACTGATTGCAGCCCTCTGGTCCTGTGTGTGGAGTGAACTAGAGACTTCGAAAGTTTTATGACAAGCTGGGCTGCGACTTCCTGGACTTGAGCAATAGGGTTGAGAACTGTAAGGTGGACCTAAATGGATCAGATGTGCACTACCCATCAGAGGCTGCTACCCAGGTAGCTGACTGTGTGTGGGATGCACACAAGGTTTTTAAAATAGGTGAATCTCGGTTCAATCTAGGTAACAATGGCTGTAGGAAACCCAGAAGTAACAGTGTAAGATCGACAAAAATGCCTCTCAAGGGAATGAGTATTAAAATCCTAATTGTTAATTGCCAAAGCATTCACTACAAAGTGTCTGCGTTCGAAGCACTCTTGAAAAGCAGCGCTCATATAATGCTAGGTACAGAAAGCTGGTTGAAACCTGAAATTAATAGCAGTGAGATTTTTGGGGAAAATTTAAGTGCTTATCAAAAGGATAGGCTAATGGGAAATGGAGGTGGTGTACTTGTCACAGTAGACAAGGAACTTAAATCCACCAAGATAGAAATTGAAGCTACATGTGAGACTGACTGGGCAAGACTCAGTATCACAGATGGGCAAAAAATGGTAATTAGACCTTTCTATTGCCACCAGCCTCATCTCCTGATGTAACCAAAAACTTTAGGGGAAAAAAGAAAAACCCTCAGTTCACTTGTACGTAAGTTCCCCAATCATACTGTGATCATTACAGTTTTGTTAGTGGTGGGCATGAGAAGACACCCTGTGAAACATTACCAAATACCTTCTCTGAAATCTACCTATAACAGATAGCTCAGAACCCCACTTACGACAGACATGTAAAGAACCAACAGCGTCATATCTCAATGAGGAACTTTAAAGTTTCCGCATACGGCAGGAGCATGTAGAGGATCTCTGACTCAAGCATAAAAGAACAGTCAGCAATCCACTGGATAGATATGCATCCAGTACAACAGTTCTTAGTCAGAGGGATGCTCCATGGTCATTGTAAAGAAACATATAAAGAAACAGACAACTTTACAAAGGAAAAACCAGGAGAATTGCCCCAATTTAATCCTTATACTACTGAAAAGATGAGTAAAATCAGTATTAGTGTCAGTGGTGTTGAGAGACAGCTGAAATCCCAATGAGATTATATACTGAATTTGCAGCTGAATTAGCCCCCTTCTAATTATAATCTATCAAAGATTCCTTGAATAAAAAACTGTGTACTGTATTTGGAAGAATGCACAACTAACACCCATCTCCAAGAAGGGTAGTAGGAGTGATCCATAAAACTACTGTCCAATATCCTTGTCACTGATCTGTTTTAGAATCTTAGAACATATTGCAACCTTGAACTTAATGAGGTACCTTGAACAGAATAACGTCCTTCATGCCAATCAGCATGCCTTCACCAAAACAGTCATCATGTGAAACCCGCCTTGTACTTTTCTCACAAGACAAAGTGAAAATTTTCGATCAAGGCAGTCAGATGGCTGCAGTATTTCTTGATTTCCATGAAGTATTTGACTCAGTATCACAAGTACACTTATTGTTAAAAGTTCTATCAGTATGGGGCATCAAGTGAAGTTTCTGATTGGACTGAGGACTCTTCGGTACGTAGGACACAGCATATTATCTCGGATGGAGATCCATCATCCGATGTGGAAGTACCTTTGGGTGTGAACAAGGGAAGTGTGTTGATATCCTTGCTGTTCATGTTGCATATTAATTACACCGCAGACAATATTAATAGTAACATCAGGCTTTTCGCAGATGATGCAGTTATCTATAATGAAGTAACATTTCAAAAAAAGCTTCATAAATATTCAGTCAGATCTTGTTAAGATTTCAGACTGGTGCAAAGATTGGCAACTTGGATTAAATGTTCAGAAATATAAAATTGTGCACCTCACAAAATGAAAAACAATGGAATATCCTATGACTATAATATCAATGAGGCACAGTTGGAATTGGCGAACTCACACAAATACCCAGGTGTACACTTTACACAGATATGAAATAGAATGATCAAATAAGCTCAGCTGTGCATAAAGTAGGTGGTAGACTTTAGTTTATTGGTAGAGTACTGGGGAAGTGCCATCGCTGTACAATGGAGGTTGCTTACAAATCACTCATATGACCCAACCTAGAATGTTGCTTATGTGTATGGGAACCATACACTAGAACTAACAGGGATACTGAATGTATACAGAGAAGGGCAGCACAAATGGTCACAGGTTTGTTTGACCCATGGGAGAGTCATTCAGTAATGCTGAAGAAATGGAACTGGCAGATTCTTGAAGATGTGAACTATACCAGCAAAGCCCACTGACAAAGTTTCAAGGCTCTAGGAACTTACTACATATTGCTCGCATGCGGATTGTGAGGACAAGATAAAAATAATTAGAGAACACACACAGACATTCAAACAATCATTCTTCCCATGCTCCATAGATAAATGGAAAAAGAAGAAATCCTAATAACAGGTAAAATGGGACATACCCTCTGCCATGCACTTTGCGATAGTTTGCAGAGTATGGATGTAGATGTATTTCCAAAGAAGTGAAGGCTGGACTGGAAATAATTTTTAATCTGTACTATTTTCCTCCAAATAATTCTACTCGTTCACAGTATATTTACTCCCTCATGAAGTTCGTTGTAAATCATCCATTGCAATTCAAAAGGAACAATGATGTGTATAATTACAATATCAGAAGTAAAAACGACGTTCAGACATTAACACAAAAGGGGTGCACAATGCCGCAGCAACAAATTTTGGTCACTTACCCATTGATAGCAAAGTAAAATTTGAAAACAAAGTTAAAGGAGAATTTCTATTAGCGTAATGTGTAAAAAGTGGTGGGTAGAAATGACTATCTCACATCTGAATAATAATAATAATAATAACAATAATAATAACAAAGCTTATAAATGTTCTGCATGTAGCCGTATTTAAAAATTAATTTCCAATGTGAATGTGAAATGACTTGTTCCATACTATTGCAATTTTTCACGCAAAATGAACCATGGAACATGAAACTAACAGAAAAAGTACTTACTTGCTTCTGGTTTGTTGAGATCAAAGACTCTGATAAGCTTTTCGTTGCTACCAGTTACAAAAAGTTCACTATCTGAAGAAAAATTAACACTCTTTACAATATGATTATGTTGAAAAGAATGAATTTCTTCACCGGAAACAGCATCCCACACCTGAAAGGAATAATACACAGAATAAACTGATTGGACTACTGTAATAATTACACACTGATTTCCGTACATTAGAGCAAAATCACAAAAACAGCAATTTTGAGAAACAAAGCAACTCTTCTGGTAAACCTTATGGGATGTAAGGTCGTGGTCCATGAAACTCTTCAGCTCCTAACGTTTCGTCCAGAGTTGCGCTGGACATCTTCAGAGGGGTGTTTCTCCTCCGGTGAGTCTTGCCGACTCACTTGCAAGACTCACCAGAGGAGAAAAACCCCTCTGAAGATGTCCAGCGCAACTCTGGACGAAACGTTAGGAGCTGAAGAGTTTCATGGACCATGACCTTACATCCCGGAAGGTTTACCAGAAGATATGTCATCCGGTCGTGAAAGCCTTCATACTAAAAACAAAGCAACTGACACAAAAGATGAAATATCACTACAACGACACATGAAACAGCCATATGGAAACAAGTCGCAAAATATTTTTGTCACATATACATAGCACACAACTGCACACTTATGAGCAGAGTATCAACTGGTGCTATGACAGAAAAAAGGTGATACAATCAACTTTTTTGAATGGTGTGGAGGCATAGTTTATTGGTCAAACTACAATGAAAAGCCATTAGTTAACATGCTGCTAATAGAGAATACCTCCAACATATTTGTCTGCACAAGAGGATGGCAACAACATCACATTTGGAACAGCTCTGGTGGTTTAACTGCAGGAAAGCTGATGATGCAGACCAGCTGACCTATGAACTTACCAAGTACATGCCAATGGCTGCCATAGTAAAGCTTGCAGACACCGGCATCTTCATCACTGCACAGTATCCAAAAGCCATGGAGAAACAAACAAGGTGAGGTCATCATAATCCCAATGCTAGGAAAGGACTCTTGCTTCCCCCTCAAACTACAAGCCAATTGGCTTGGTAGCTGCACTATTAAAAATCTTCAAACCTCTGTACCTCAAATGACTCCAGAAACATATGGAAGCTAAGAACTCCTCCCTGAGAAGCAGTCTGCAGTAAGAGGACATGCAACATGTCGACTTCTATGCCTTGTCCAGGTTGTAATGGATGCCACAAGGCACTGAGAGAACTTTGATGCTATTCTTCAATATAGATGAGACTGTGTGGCATGAAAACCTCCTGTACAAGCTACTCATTCAGGGAATTCTTACCTTCATGGGCACACTTTCCCTGTGTGTTGCACAGAACAATGTTTTCACATCACATCCTCGCTGGCATTCCACATCTACAAAAATACTCCACAAGCCACAGTACAGTGCATGGCAGAGCACACCCTGCATCACTCCTATTCATTCTCTCCCCTATTCTACTGGGAAACAAAGTGAGGGAAAAAACTTGTGAGCCCTTATTTCTTGTATCTCATCTTTGTGGTCCTTATGCGCATTGTATGTTGGCAGCAGTAGAATTTTGTGGCAGTCAGCTTCAAATGCTGGTTCCCTAAATTTCCTCAATAGTGTTTCTTGAAAAGAACGTCACCTTCCCCCCAGAGATTCCCACTGGAGTTCCCAAAACATCTCCGTAACACTTATGTGTTGTTCAGACCTAATGGCAATAAATATAGTAGCCTACCTCTGAATTGCTTCGATGTCTTCTTTCAATCTGACCTGGTATGGATTCCAAACATTTGAGCAGTACTCAAGAATAGGCCACACCAGCCGTCCATTACAGGTGAACCACTCTTTCGTAAAATTTTCCCAATAAACCGAAGTCTGCCATTTGTCTTCCCTACCACAGTTCTCTCGTGCTCATTTCATTTCATATCACTTTGCAACATTAAGCCCACATATTTAAACGACTTGACTGAGTCAACCAGGACAATAGTAATACTGTAATCGAACATCACAGGTTTGTTGTTCTTACTCATCCACATTAACTTACATTTATCGACATTTAGAGCTATCTGCCATTTACCACACTAACTAGAAATTTTGTCCAAGTCATCTCTTATCTTCCTGCAGTCACTCAACTTTAACACCTTACTGTACACCACAGCATCATCAGCAAACAACTACAGATTGCTGCCCCCACTCTTCCAGTCATACGAACTATTCACTTCAAGAGTGATTCTTGATAAATATAAGCTAGGACAGTGCTAATTCTGTGATGTCTTCAATGTTAAGTCTAACGTGAAATCCACTAGGGCATGTTGCCTTATCTGTTTTAAGTAGTCTTCATTCTTTTTAATGCCATGGGTGCTAATATTGAGACAACTCATTTGTAAATCCAAGGGGCAGTCAAACAATGGTGGAATGGTAGTATTCTCTTCTGTGAATACATTGTTTATTGTGAATCTAAAAATTCTGTATTCTGTCTGCAGTCTTCAGTTTCGGCACAAGATCATTCCATGAGGAACTGAATGGAAGGTTTGGTTCCTTTCACTGACTTTGTGCATAAACATAACTTCCTACCATTTTTTGATAAATCTATTATCACATCTGATTATGAAAATAATTGTAGGCTTCAGATATGGCATATCTTACAGATGCATGCATTGCTATTAACTTTATTTTAGCATCCCTGTAAACTCTCTTGCAGTGAGGGTGCAGTGGTCATCTCTGTTCCCATGATATTCTACAAATGGTACCATTAAATGAGGGTGGTTCTTTGCTGTCGTTTATTACTTTACTTGCAATGTAGTTCTATAGATCATGGTTTATAACATATTTAAACTTCAACCACAATTTTTACACATTTGCCACATCTGAACTGAACATTCTCAGTTTGTCTGTTAAATAAGTTGATATCAGTCCCTGTAAGTTTGACCTCAGCTTTTTTCATAACCATTTTGCCTTTGGTGACTGCTGATGATGTAATAGCATCGATTCTGTTTGTAGTCACGTCTACAATATTTCACTACCGTTTGCGCTGTCAGACTAGCTGTTTGACACAATTGTCAAAGTTTTCAGTATTACTTCAAAAATGTTGTCTGTCCTTACAGACAATGATGTTAGTTGCCAGAAGAACGACAGGAGGGCAACCAACATTACTAATAATGCATCCAGCCTAAAAGCATTATAGTGGAGAACACAAAGGGACAATGGATACACGTGAAAACACATGGAACGATAAAACCCACCGCCACATATAAAACATAAAACGAAATTAACCGATGAGGTGTTGTCAGCTATAATTGATGGCAACGAGTCTCTTAACTGAAGAGGCCGTTGCAGGGCAACCAAAGAAGGACAACTCACCAAGATATGGGCCACTGTCAGCCGGGCACCGCAGCGACAGTGAGGTGGGTCATCATGGCGCAGGAGGTAGCCATGTCTCACCCAAGCACGGCCGACACGGAGCCGACAGAACCACAGAGTCCCTGCAAGAGACCTGCGAGGAGGTCTTCCACACATTCATAGTCTCCTTAATGGCAAGTAGTTAGTTGTGCGTAAAGCCGCAAAACCTTGTGGTGTAGTACTGAACGCAAGTCAGTTGCAGAGAAGCCCATCTCCATAAGCAGTTTCTGCATAGCCCATTTGGCCAGCCTGTCGGCAAGTTTGTTGCCTGGGATTCCGATGTGACCTGGGGTCCAGAAAAACACCACTGAACGACTGGACCGTTCCAGGACATAGATGGATTCCTGGATGGTCGCTACCAAAGGATGACGAAGGTAACACTGGTTGACAGCTTGTAGCCTGCTCAAGGAGTCAGTACACAGAAGAAACCACTCCCCAGGGCATGAACGAACAAAATACTGCCACCAGCTCAGCAGTGAAAACACTGCAGCCATCGGGCAAGGAATGCTGTTCAACATGTCCATCATGGACATACCCGAAGCCGACGTGAACATCAGCCATCGAGCTGTCGGTGTAAACCACTTCATGGCCTCAATACATGTCAAGAATCGAGAGGAAGTGGAAGCGGAGAGCCGCACGGTTAACTGAGTCCTTAGGTCCATGTGAAAAGTCCAGGCGAAGTCACAGCTTAGGTGTACATTATGGAGGTGTACGTGAATTGACCTCAATTATAGGTGGTAAAGGCAAGGACTCCAGCTCAGAAAGACGGGATCAGACACAAACTGCGATTGGAAGCCCTGACCTGGGAGGTGAACTGCTGTGGGTGGGAAAAGGAGACGGTAATTCAGATGTGCAAGAGAACTATGAACATGTGCAACATAACTGGCCAGCAGTTGTGCATACCTAACCTTCAATGGAGGGACTCCGACCTCCTCCAGGATGCTGGTCACCAGACTCGTCCTAAAAGCTCCTGTCGCTAGGTGAACACCACAGTGGTGCACTGGGTCGAGGAAACGCAGCGCTGATGGCACTGCCGAACCGTAAACCAGGCTCCCATAGTCAAGGTGGGATTGAACAAGAGCTCTGTTGAGCTGCAGCAGCTTAGAGCGATCTGCACCCCAGTTGGTGTTGCTCAGGCAGCAGAGGGCATTGAGGTGCTGCCAGCACTTCAGCTTAAGCTGACAAAGGTGAGGAAACCAAGTCAAACCGGCGTTGAAAACCAGTCCTAAGAATCGATGTCTCCACTACAGTGAGGGGATTGTCAGTAAGGTAAAGTTCTGGTTCCAGATAAACGGTATGACACTGACAGAAGTGCACAACATACGACTTTGCCGCCGTAAACTGGAAACAGTGGGCTAGAGCCCATGACTGCACCTTGTCGGTGGCTCCCTGTAGGTGCCGGTCAGCAACACCAGTACTGGTAGAGCACTATGAAACACAAAGTCGGCTGCATACAGAGAAGGTGAGACAGATGGTCCTACAGCTGCTGCTACACAAGTAATTGCCACTAAAAATAGACACACACTCAATACAGAGCTCTGCGGGACTCCATTCTCCTGGATATGGAGGGAACTATGGGAGGCACAAACTTGGACATGGAAAGTACAAAGCGACAGGAAATTTTGGATAAAAACCAGGAGCAGGCCTCTGAGACCCTACTTGCATAAACTGGCAAGGATACGATGTCGCCAGATCGTGTCACACTTTTCATGAATAAAAAAAGACAGCAAGCAGTTGCTGGCATCTGGAAAAGACTGTTCGGATGGCGGACTCAAGGGACACAAGATAATCAGTGGTAAAGTGACCCTGATGGAAGCTGCCTTGACACAGAGCCAGTAGGCCAACTGACTCCAGGACCCAACCCAACTGCCGACATACCATATGTTCTAGCAGCTTACAAAGAACGTTGGTTAGGCTGATAGCTATCCACATCAAGCAGGTTTTGACTGAGTTTGAGCACCGGAATGATGGAGCTCTCCCTCCATTGCAATGGAAAGATGCCATCGCACCAGGTCCGGGTGAAGATGATGAGATGTCACTTGTAGTCAGATGAGAGATGTTTAATCATCTGACTATCTGGTCTGGCCCAGGAACAGTGTCAGGATAATGTGCAAGGGCAATGACGAGCTCCCACTCTATAAATGGGGTGTTACAGGATTCAATGTAGCGTGTAGTGAACAAAAGGACTTTCCCTGCCAGCTGCCGTTTGAGAGTGTGAAAGGCTGGGGGTAGTTCTTCAATACAGAGGCTCGAGCATAATGCTCAGCAAAGTGCTCGGCAATCGCGAATGCATCGGTAGATAACACGCCATTTATGTTAACACCAGGAACACCTCTTGGGGTCAGGTACCTGAAAACACGTTTGATCCTTGCTCAGACTTGGGAAGCTGACGTATAGCACACAATGGTCGAGACTTATCTCTCCCAACACTCCTGCTTCCATCGTTTGGTAAGATGGTGAACACGGGCACGCAGCCGTTTAAAGGCTACGAGGTGTTCCAGGGAAGGGTGCTGCTTATGCTGCTGCAGAGCTCGCTGACGCTCATTAATTGCTTCAGCAACTTCCAGTGACCACCAAGAAATTGCCTTTCACCAGGGGCACCCTAAAGAGCCAGGGATCGCGTTTTCTGCTGCAGAAATGATTGTTGTAGCCACCTGCTCAACCATCACATCGATGTTTCCGTGTGGGGGAGATTCGACGGTGACAGCAGAGGTGAAAATTTCCCAGTCCGCCTTGTTTGAAACCCATCTGAGCAGGCATCAGTGGGCCTGATGCTGGGACAATGACAGGAAGATGGGGAAGTGGTCACTACCACACAGGTTGTCATGAGCTCTCCAGTGGATAGATGGAAGAAGTTCTGGGCTGCAAACTGATAAATCACTGGCTGAGTAACTACTATGAGTCACACTGAAATGTGTGGCGGCCCCAGTATTTAAGGTGCAGAGGTCAAACTGAGACAGTAAAGTTTCAACACCTCTGTCTCGGCCAGTGCCACCACACAAGGGGTTATGGCCATTAAAATCTCCCAAAAGTAAGAAAGGTTGAGGGAGCTGATCCATCAGTGCAGCTAAAACATTCAGGGATACTGCACCATCTGGAGGAAGATATACACTGTGGACATTTATTTCCTGTGTCATCCTTATTCAGACAGCCACAGCTTCAAGAGGGGTTTGAAGGGGGGCACGGACTGAGTTTAGGACAAAAACGCAAACTCCACCTGATACTCTATTACAGTTGCTATGGTTCCTGTAATATCCACTATAGCTGTGAAGGGCAAGGGTCTGCACTGCCGGGAACAAGGTTTCCTGGAGGGCAATGCAGAAAGCACGTGTAAAGCTTAACAGTTGCCATAGCTCAGCCAGGCAGTGGAAAAAACTGCTGCAATTCCACTGGAGGATGATGACATCGTGAGACTGGGAAGGCTTGGAAAATTCAATGAGGCAGTTTACACCTCGGGGTCACGTGCTGCCACCAACTTATTGCATGAGCAGTCTATCGGGTGATTACATTTGAAAAATTAAAAAACCACGGAACAATGTAGATATAGAGGTAAAAATTGACACACATGCTTGGAATGACATGGGGTTTTACTAGGAAAAAAGAAAAAAAAAAGTATTGCTAGGCACGTGAAAGATCTCTTGCGCGCATCGTTTGGTGATGATCGTGTGCTCAGCCACCACTTTCGTCATACTTGGCCACCCAGGTCCCCAGACCTCAGTCCGTGCGATTATTGGCTTTGGGGTTACCTGAAGTCGCAAGTATATCGTGATTGACCGACATCTCTAGGGATGCTGAAAGACAACATCCGACGCCAATACCTCACCATAACTCCGGACATGCTTTACAGTGTTGTTCACAGCATTATTCCTCGACTACAGCTATTGTTGAGGAATGATGGTGGACATATTGAGCATTTCCTGTAAATATCATCATCTTTGCTTTGTCTTACTTTGTTATGCTAATTATTGCTATTCTGATCAGATGAAGCGCCATCTGTCAGACATTTTTTGAACGTTTGTATTTTTTTGGTTCTAATAAAACTCCATGTCATTCCATGCATGTGTGTCAATTTTTACCTCTCTATCTACATTCTGTGGTTTATTAAGTTTTCAAATTTATACTGACTTTTTGATCACCCGGTATATCCATTGTGTCTGAGGGTCCGGCAAGATCTATGTCCTCAACACACGCCAGAATCTCCACCTCATCCACAGACACAGAGCTTGTAGGTAGCGGTGGTGTGGGTACCACCACAGTTCCCTTGGTCTTGGGGATCTTTTTTTTGGATTTCTCTAGCTGCTCTTTGAGTTTCCCTGGCTGGGAGGACCTCACTGACTCAGTCTCCGAGACTGAAGCCCTACGACCAGCTGCTTCTGGGCTCTTCAGCCACTGGCAGGTGTCATCTTTCCCACTAGCAGAAACCTGGGAAGGGACCCCTTCCTAGCGAGAGGAGCCAAGGATGACTTACGCTTCTCTGGTGCAGAAGTGGGGATTGATATCCCTGATGGTTGGGGAGGGGGGGGGGGGAGATGTTGCTCCCAAAGTAGGTGGTGCAGGAGCAACAGGGAGGGAAGTGCTCCCCTCCATTAAGGGAGCAGGTGTAGTCTTCTGGCTCTGAGAGGTGACTGGGGTTGGTGGAGCTGATGGGGCTAGAACTGTTGTAGCGGTGGCGTAAGATGATGTCATACACACAGGATGTAGGCATTAAAATTTCCTCTGAGCCTCAGTGTAGGTCAGCCAGTCCAGGGTCTTGCACTCCATTATTTTCCTTTCTTTCTGGCGAATCCCACAGTCAGGCGAGCAAGGCGAATGGTGCTCTCCGCAGTTCACACAGATGGGAGGCAGGGCACATGGAGTATTGGGATGTGATGGGCATCCGCAATCTCGACATGTGATGCTGGAAGCACAGCAGAAATACATATGGCCAAACTTTCAGCATTTAAATCACCACATTGGGGGAGGTGTATAGGGCTCTACATCACAGCAGTAGACCAACACCTTGACCTTCTAAGGTAATGCATAACCTTCGAATGCCAAGATGAAGGCACTGGTGGCAATCTGATTATCCCTCGGACACCGGTGGATACGCCAAACGAAATGTACATCTTGCCGCTCTAAATTGGCACACAGCTCATCGTCAGACTGCAAAAGAAAGTCCCTGTGAAATATGATACTCTGTACCATATTTAAACTCTTACGGGGTGAAATGGTTACAGAAACATCCCTCAGCTTCTCGCAAGCCAGTAACACCCGTAACTGGGCAGAGGATGCTGTTTTGATCGAGACTGACCCAGATCTCATTTCGGACAAGCCCTCCACCTCCCCAAACTTTTCCTCTAAATGCTCAACAAAAAACTGAGGCTCCATCGTCATGAAACATTCCCTATCACACAAGGTACTGGGATGAATAAGAGCCGCTGCCATCCTTAGCCTGATGTTCCTCCCATAGTGTGGCCAGGGAGGGGAACGATTTGGGGTCATACTTCTGTGTGTTGAATTGAGCCCATGAATGCTTAGAGACTGTTGGTGTTTGACCACCAGCAAGAGATGATGTACTACGCTTCATTGCGTGTCATCTGCCCTGATGCCACCCACTCCGACCAGGGGCCCTCTCCACAGGCACCACCCACCTGCACCAAAGGCCACCTGGCAGGATGGCCATTGCCGGGAGTCCCAATGCCCCAGGGTGACAGGCATCTACTCCTTGGCATACGTGGGGAGTTAATGGCGCAAGCATCAGCAGAGGGATACCTGTGTGGTCTGGGGGCTATAACCAACAGGGTATACGGCTGCCCCACCACAACCGACTGGCTAATGTGCTGGATATCAAGTACAACCAAGCAAACAAATCCATTGTCGTCAGTGTAGGAAACAACACTGCACAGTTGATTGATAAATACGCACCCAGGAGGGTTACCTCACCCAACAGTTGGAGAATGAACAGAAGTGTAGACCCACGTCGACAAAGGACGCGATAGGCCTCAGCGCATGATGGACATGATGCACCATGAAAGGTGCCCTTCGCAAATTGGCTTGCTCTTCGGGAAAATTTTGAAAAATGGAGATCAAACCCTACAGGGGGCCATCACATGAAGGGCGAAACGTGTGAGATTCCTTTTAGTCCCTCTTACGACAGGCAGGAATACCTCGGGCCTATTCTAACCCCCGGACCCCTAGGGGATGCCAATGATGTATGAATAATTTAACAGGCCCAGTATCATCTGGTAAAAGTTAGCAACAGGCCCAGTATCATCTGGTAAAAGTTAGCACCTACTACAGGATAAGCCTGTTAATATGGTATCCAGCAGTCTGGTATATTCAATAGTCCAGCATTGCTTCATTCATACTGAATATTTTGGATGCATTCAGTGCAATTCGGCCATGCTCGGCTGTGGTCAACAATTTTAAGTCATGTAGCGCCAACAATTGTTTTAGTTACCATTTAGACAGCCTCTGCCTTTCACCAATTTTCTACAGCAATTAAAGAGTGATGTTTTAAAGTGTAAACACAATTAGCATTCTTCTGTATCACAATTATAGTAGTATAACAATGAATGTTGTGTTTGGCAAGCTTTTGGAGTCAGTGGCTCCTTCTTCAGGCAGAAGGGTTGAAGGGACAGGAAGAAGGGTGAAGGAAAAAGGACTGGAGAGGTCTAGAAAAAGGGGTAGAATTTGGGAAAGTCACCCAGAACTGCAGGTCAGGGGAGACTTACCGTACGGGATGAGAAGGAAAGACTGATTGGTGGGGACTGCATCGGACGAGGTTTGAAAACCCGAGAGCTTAAAGGTGGAAGACAGGGTACTATGCAAGACAGAGATTACAATTAAAATCTTGTGCATAAGTTAATAAGAGTGAAAAGATAAGTGCATTGTCTGTAACAGCAGTGGGGGATGGTGGTGAAAAATGGATGGGAAAGACAGAGAAAGATGCAGAAAACTACAACGGAGTAAAGCAGAGACTAGTTACAGTGAAGAAAAGCTGAGACAGGAGAAATTAATTTACATTAAGGCCAGGTGGGGGATGAGAACCAAGGACATGTTTTAGTTGTAGTTCCCACCTGTAGAGTTCTGAGAAACTCTTTGTCTGGGGGAAGAATCCAGATGGTGCGTGTGGTAAAACAGGCTATGAGGTCACGAATGTCAAGTTGTAGAACATGCTCTGCAACAGGATACTTTGAGTTACCTATGCCCATTCATCCTAATTGATAATTTGGCATTTTTGGTATTAGTCACATATAATCTTCTTCATCAAATAGCTCCAGATCTTCACATGTAACACCTGTCATCATACAATAACCAATTGCTGCCGAACCATGGTCCCCTGCGGACTAATTCGGTGAAAAGTGTGGTCAGCAAGTCACTCCAACAAGTGCAGAGCCTACCGTATTTACTCGAATCTAAGCCGCACCTGAAAAATGAGACTCTAAATCAAGGGAAAGAAAATTTTCCCGAATCTAAGCCGCACCTGAAATTTCAGACTAAATTCAAGGGGACAGAAAAGTTTTAGACCACCCCTCCAAATCGAAACAAAGTTGGTCCATTGTAACATGAGACATAATTGAGGTCGAATGAATGAAGATACAGCTACAGTAGTTTGGTTCAAGTCGTAAGCTTAACAGTTAAGCTTTACGAAGTAGCCATTGCTGTGTGTCAGGCACTCCGTCCATATTTATACGAGTACCCTTCCTTTATCATGTGCTTCGCCTGGTTTGAATCGATTGCTTATTTTGGTTTGATCTGATAAGCGCCGTTCTCTTTGTTATAGGTGTTTATGTCATTCTAAGCTGAAAATGGATTATTGAACTGTGTAATGCATTGTTTGTCGCATTCTGATAATGAGAGTTTATGACCTGTCGCCGCTCACGGCATGGCTTGCTTTTTATGCATGCTACCGTGGCTTAGGAAGGAAAAAAAAAAAAAAGAGAGAAAGAGAGGAATTGTCTCATAAGCGAATCAACGGCAGGAGACTGCTATTTGTTGTTACTTACATTGCTGCTTTCTTTGATAATGATCAACAAGAACCAAATAATAGACTGCGTATGATAGAAGATGTTCTGAACGTGAGTTTAGCGAAAATTTTTCTCCATTTGCAATTGAAAATCTTTGCAGACCCCTCTTTAGTACATTACATTCTGCACAGAAATTAAGAGTCATCTTAGATTTAAAAAATCTAAAAATTTAAAAATCTAACCTTACGACTTATCTTAGAAGAAAGATTAAGAAAAGGCAAACCTACGTTTCTTGCATTTGTAGACTTAGAGAAAGCTTTTGACAATGTTAACTGGAATACTCTCTTTCAAATTCTGAAGGTGGCAGGGGTAAAATACAGGGAGCGAAAGGCTATTTACAATTTGTACAGAAACCAGATGGCAGTTATAAGAGTCGAGGGGCATGAAAGGGAAGCAGTGGTTGGGAAAGGAGTGAGACAGGGTTGTAGCCTCTCCCCGATGTTATTCAATCTGTATATTGAGCAAGCAGTAAAGGAAACAAACGAAAAATTCGGAGTAGGTATTAAAATTCATGGAGAAGAAGTAAAAACTTTGAGGTTCACCGACGACGCTGTAATTCTGTCAGAGACAGCAAAGGACTTGGAAGAGCTGTTGAACGGAATGGACAGTGCCTTGAAAGGAGGATATGAGATGAACATCAACAAAAGCGAAACGAGGATAATGGAATGTAGTCAAATTAAATCGGGTGATGCTGAGGGAATTAGATTAGGAAATGAGACACTTAAAGTAGTAAAGGGGTTTTGCTATTTAGGGAGTAAAATAACTGATGATGGTCGAAGTAGAGAGGATATAAAATGTAGACTGGCAATGGCAAGGAAATCGTTTCTGAAGAAGAGAAATTTGTTAAAATCGAGTATAGATTTAAGTGTCAGGAAGTCGTTTCTGAAAGTATTTGTATGGAGTGTAGCCATGTATGGAAGTGAAACATGGACGATAACTAGTTTGGACAAGAAGAGAATAGAAGCTTTCGAAATGTGGTGCTACAGAAGAATGCTGAACATAAGGTGGGTTGATCACGTAACTAATGAGGAGGTATTGAATAGGATTGGGGAGAAGAGAAGTTTGTGGCACAACCTGACTAGAAGAAGGGATCGGTTGGTAGGACATGTTTTGAGGCATCAAGGGATCACAAATTTAGTATTGGAGGGCAGCGTGGAGGGTAAAAATCGTAGAGGCAGACCAACAGATGAATACACTAAGCAGATTCAGAAGGATGTAGGTTGCAGTAAGTACTGAGAGATGAAGAAGCTTGCACAGGATAGAGTAGCATGGAGAGCTGCATCAAACCAGTCTCAGGACTGAAGACCACAACAACAACAACAACAACAACAACAACAACAGTCAGTTGCCGTGCTTCATTTCTGACTGTATCACTATTCAGCATAAGAATAATACGAATATAAACATGACATGATATGTATATTCTTCCACGTTTGCTGTTGTGTCACTCTTGTTTCGTAGTTTATTAGGCAGACAGGATTTAAATGAAATAGCAGCAAACACAAAAAAATACATGGCGTAATGTTTACATTCTTCTACCTTTTCTTTTAATTTATTTACTGACGCATAGGTTTTGGCACCAGTATTTTAGCCGGCCGCGGTGGTCTAGCGGTTCTGGCGCTGCAGTCCGGAACCGAGGGACTGCTACGGTCGCAGGTTCGAATCCTGCCTCGGGCATGGGTGTGTGTGATGTCCTTAGGTTAGTTAGGTTTAAGTAGTTCTAAGTTCTAGGGGACTTATGACCTAAGATGTTGAGTCCCATAGTGCTCAGAGCCATTTGAACCATTTTTTTTTTTTCCAGTATTTTATCTTTGTGCCTGCAAAGCATGCCTGTGTAGCGCTACATATATGCGACGACAGAAGTTGTGGCGGCACCTACCAACATTTTTCAGAACTTCCGCTTACTTTGCACTCGATTCTAAGCCACAGGCGGTTTTTTGGATCACTAAAATCGGAAAAAAAAGTGCAGATAAGATTCAAGTAAATACGGTAGTTCAATCTCAACCTGTATCTGCTACGATTCAATATTATTCACCAACTGAATGGATAATCTGAATCTGTTTTGAATACAGCAGGGTGTATGTATGTATGACCGGGATCTCCTCCCAAACCCTTTGGCACAGAAATAGCAGGCCTCATGAGCATCACCATTGACAGGTGGGTGGGTGGGTTATAGCCTCCAGGCTCCAATAGGAATGGAGATACAGGCAAGTATGTGTTTTTCCAGTCCCTGCCATACAGACTACCTTGTATGACAGGCATGTTGTGAAGGAATGGCATTGACCTGCCAAATCAACCTGCTCTGCAAGGCAGCCTACATGTCAGTGGCAAGAAATGGTTTTCTGGGCCCTCACATATAGGCTGCCCTGCACACCAATGCATTGTGGGGTTAATATGGACCCAATTAATTGAACTGTGTTGCAAAGGCTACACATGCCGATAAGAATGGCTGGAGACAGGTTGAGTTGGATAGAAGGGTGCAAAGAGAGGGGAGGGGGGGGGAGAGATGTATGAGGCAGGTGGAAAAGGAAGAGGGGGAGGTGAAGGTGGAAAGAGGGGGGGGGAGGAGGAGAGTCAGAGAGGGGGAGGAATAAATGGATAAGTAGAGGGGGGGGGAGGATATGAAGAGACAGAAAATAGGAAGGAGGGAGGGAGGGAGAGAGAGAGAGAGAGAGAGAGAGAGAGAGAGAGAGAGAGAGAGAGAGGGGGGGGGGGGGTAAAGGTGGGATGATGAGGTGGAGAGAGGGAGGAAGAGGTGGGCACAGAGAGGGTGAGGAGGAGATGTGTTCAGTATAAGTGTCGACTGCATAGGGTGCAAAGCCACGGGGAAAAGGCTACCCATATATAATCCAAAAGTGCAAGCAAGAGAACAGTCCGAGAACGGTTATTTGTATGCACATATTTTTCAGTATATGTTCACACGAGAAATCGGGCAAGATTAGTACCACTTTCAACTGATAGGGACCAGTTTGAAGCCCGATCTTACATAGGCTAATATGCTAGAAGGGTTGTCTACTAAACAGCATTTTAAAGCTTGAGAATAGAACTGAGAGCTTTCAGGAAAGTAATTACCCGGATACAACTTGAAAAAATGATGAGATATGTAGTTAAAAAGTTTTACCTAACACCCCTACTTGATTGTCATAATAAGGTGCAGAAAATATTTGGAAAATGTGCCTCAAAAATACTGTGAAGACACTTGATAGATATCATGGTTTTGACTTGTAACTGGGCATCAAAATAGTGATAGTGATAGTAGTAGTAGTAGTAGTAGTAGTAGTAATAAACAATAATAATAATTCAAAATGCAGAGCTCATAGGCCATTTCATGATATAAAACATTAGCTCACCTTTTCTTATAATCAAACAAATGAGTAAACAATTCTTAAAACTCTTCACAACTGACCTTGGCATTGAAATCAGCTGCACCTGTGGCAGCTTTTGATGCCTGCGGGTTTAGTGCAACACCCCAAACAGCACCCTTATGACCCTCAAATGTGCCAATCCAGTCACCTGTGTCTCCCTGGCGTAGCATGGGCTTGCCATCTGTAAACGAAGTAGGAAAAGTCATCACCACCAACATTAGTTGCAGCAGCAGTAGTAGTATTCCGATGAATTCAATGCAGTCAGTTTTAATGATACCGAACGGTTCCTGAATGTTCTCAAACTTCATCTGAAAGTGAGTAACTTCCAGTTATGTGTATTTAAGTGACACAAAAATGTAAATGATATAAGCTTTGTAATTTAAGGAACCTGCCCGTTTGTGCGCGGCAATCTTGGCTACATCAAAGAGATAGCACTGAAGAGAGAGCCACACTGTCTTCAGCAACCTGTAGTTCTGCATACATACATTGCAACATATGAATGGAACTTTTCGAGATCAGGGAAACTGGAATGTTCTTAACACTGCCAACTCATATTTGGCAACAGAACTACAGGGAAATGTTAAGGTGATTTCTTAATTTCCAAGAAGCTTTAATGATAATCTGAGAACAAAAATCAAATAACTGTTGAATACATTCATGATTCAACTTACCACTGAAGATGCATATCTTGTTGCCACCATCCGGCAATAATATTTGTATGCTCCAGGTCAGGAGTGAAGAAGGAACAGCAATCAATGTATGAGGTCTATTTAAAAAATTCCAGGACTTTGGGCACAAAATTTTGCTATGCTTACCTTTTACTTATCGTAGATGGTCTCCTTCGAAATACTCTCCTCCACAATTGATACACTGCATCCAATACAGTTTCCACTTCTGGAAGCTGTCTTGGTACACCTCGTGCTGGATGGCAGTAAGTGCCTTCTGCCAATTTTCTTCTATTTCGCCTATCGTTAGAAATCTTTGTCCTTTCAATGGAGTTTTCAACTTTGGAAATAAAAATAAAGTCCATAGGGGCCAGATCTGGATGAGGCAGCACAGTGATTTCATTTTTTGTGCAATAGTCACGCACCAACAGAGATGAATGTGTGAGTGTGTTATCATGATGCAAGAGCCATGAATTGTCTTGCCACATTTCAGGCTGTTTCCTTCTCACCTTTCCTCGCATACTTCACAACTTGTCTTGATAGTACCATTGATTAACAGTTTATCCCTATGGCACAAATTCATGATGAACTAATCCTTCAAAGTCAAAGAAAACTATCAGCATGGTTTTCACATTGGACCTGACCTGACAAGCCCTTTTCGGTCTTTGAGAACATTTCCCAGTCCCATTGTGAAGAGTGAACCTTGGTCTGAACATCTTAACCGTAAACCCATATGTCACCATCAGCTATTACTCTCTTACAGAACATCTCACTCTCATTTGCATAACCCAAAAGCTCTTCACAGATTGCAAGGCAAAGTTCTTTCTTGTCTTAACTCTTGAGCTGTGGGACGAACTTGGCAACAACATGATGCATTCCAAGATGCTTTTTCAGGATTTCATGACATGATCCACCTGAAATGTTATGGTCTTCTGCAATATCTCTGACAGTCAGACTTTGACTAACTGGCATGCACAATTTTGTTGATGGTCCTGACATGAGCGTCATTTGTAAATTTTGAAGGGTGCCCAGAATGAGGGACATCTTTAACTTCCGTCTGGCCATTTTTAAGCCGTGCGAAACTTTTGTAACACCGAAGGCTTCCTGCATCATTTGGTGTGACTCTGTCAAGGTTTTTTTGAGTGTCATGCAGATAATGCAGATCCTTGCTCCTCTAATTCTGCAATCTTGAAATTCACAAACTTTGAAACACAACGTTCCACTCAATACAGCACCAAACAATAACTAACATACATACAAGAATGAAACTTCTGACAGTTACACATTACAAAACAGGCATGTGCAGGGATGCCAACTGCACTTCACTTCAACACACCACAGGTGCAAAATTACGAATTTTCCAGAATTTTTTGAACAGACCTCTTACACAAGCCTATGAAATATCTTTCACCTGGATTGGTAATGTACTATATTCTACTGCCATTCCTTGAATCAAGATCACCACCTTATAGGATAAATGTTTAGTAACTGTATGGTTAACTGTAAACATAGGCTTCCATGGCCATTGTCACTGTCAATAAAATTCTTCTGGGTTTGTGACAGCACTGTCTAATATAAAATTACGACGTTATGGTGACTATTGCACGATGCCTTCTTCATGGTGTATTGCTAACTGCTGAATGGGCACTAATTTAATTACTTATATACTATGGAGGAGTGCTGTCATTGGATATAAGGGTGAGGAAAAGGGGTAGCAGGTGTTCTTTTATTGGTTATGCATTGTGTGTTGTCATTGGCAGAAATAGGTGTTTCACATTGGAGTTTCCTTTATTGCTTGCTATTAGTGGAAATCGACGAATAGGGAATTGAGTGACAACTGCAGTGTAGTGCTGTTTACCAACTGCTTGGTATCGGCTAGGGTGCATCAGACTGTGTACTCTCTGCCACTGTGGTCTATTGCATGCCTGTTGCTTTGCGAGAGCTGTCCTCCTGCAAGGCTTCCACTGCTGGTAGTCAAGATGCTGGGAGTCGGTACCAGTCTTCTCTATTCATGATGTCAGGACACTTGGCTATTTCACAGCCCCTCTGATCATCATCCCCAAGCTACACGGTTTCATCAGTATGGGCAAGACTGGGCATTCAATAAGCACAAGATTATCTGAACATGGGAGATGTATCCATCTCAAACAAGGCAAGAAATCAGCGGTGGCAGAGCACCACGGATAGTGCAGGATGAAGACTGAATTTCGAGAGGTCCACATACTGGCAAAACAGCCGTTTAGCTTGAGGGGGAAGATCAGAGAGACTATACAAATAGCCAAGCGATCTGACAACACAAATAGAGAAGACGGGTACTGACTCCCAGCGTCTTGGCTGCCAGCAGTGACAGCCTTACTGAACAGGCTAAGCAACAGGCACGCGGTAGGCCACAGCGGTGGAGGGTATACCAAATCTGATGCACCCTAGCCAATACTGGGCAGTTAGTAAATAGCACTATGCTACAGTCGCCGCACAATTCCCTATTTGCCGATTTCCACCAATGACAAGCAATAAAGGAAATTCCAATGGAAAATGCCTATTTCTGCCAATGACAACATGTAATGCAAAGACCAACAAAAGTACACCCAATACCCTTCCTCCTCACCCTCATATCCAATGACAGCACTCCACCATAGAATAAGTAGTTAAACTAGTGCCCGTTCAGCAGTTAGCAATACACCCAGAGGAAAGCGGCTTGCAATAGTTGCCGAAATGTCGGAATTTTATAGCTGACAATGCAGTCAAAAACCCAGAAGAATCTTATTGACACTGTACGGTTAACTTTTATTCTGACCACACACACACACACACACACACACACACACACACACACACACACACACAGAAAATTCCACAAACTGAACAATACTATTTGCCTGATATGAACCATGGCTTGTCAAACACTGGCTCACAGATTTATATACACTGATGACATTTACCTATTGGCTCAAAAGACCAATCTCTCTCAGGCGAACGACCTACACGAAGAACTGGATAATTATTTCTAGAGTTAGAAACTCAAACCGAACATACAGAAGATAAAAGAGGTATCATTTCATGTGAGCAACAAATACACAAACTACTGTCTGCAGATGATAATCAGATCCAATATATTACACTGTAACAGCATTCCAAATGTATATAGAAGTCACTTTGTACAACTCCATCACCTACTGAAAGTACCTTGACGATCACTTGACCATTTTTACATTATTTTTGATTTTTTATATTTGATTACCAATAATTGAGAAGTTCAAAACAGTTTTTTAAAGCATTTTTACCTTGCACCATTACAAAATGGTAGTCATTTTTATTGAATTTTCAATTTGGAGACATTAGCATTAAGCTGAATATCTCTGCACTGTGTTAACTTACAACACTGCAACTAACATGATTGTAGTCTCCTCGACAACACGGTTTATTACCCAAAATTCAGAAATAAACTGACCGCCAAAGTCTGGTATTGACAATTTAGAAAATAGACTTTTTAGACCCAAAAATAACTACCGAAGAGTGCTTTATCAGAGTGCATTTTTTTCTCTAGTTAGTTATCATAAACTACTAGCCTTATGTAGTGAAAGAACACTGACAAATGTTTCCTTATTTTTTTATAAATTTTTGAAATTTGAAAAATCTTATTTTTTGTAAAGTTTGGGGCTAGTTATCTCGGATGGGACTGAATATAAAAATTTGGTTTTTGCACATTTTATACACCCATATGATAGCAAAGTACTGTACAAATCACAACACTGATATTCGACTGTAAACAAAAATATGAATTTTTGAAAATGAGGCAATAATTCACATTATACTACGACTGATCTTACGGTTGTTGCCTATTGCAATTGTTTATTGTTTCAGTGTAATAAAATTTAGTTGTAATTTATATTTAGTTATAACTATCACCCTATATTAAGTTAGTGCTGTTTATTATAGCAAAATATTGAACAATAGGAACTTTTGTTTTAGTTCTATGTTGAAAAAATTGCCCACGTTTACATCTAAGTTTATTCTCAATTACATAGCACATTATTACATGTTCAAAATGATAAACATAAAATAAAAAAAATGTGAAATTTCTCTACTGTTGAGAAGGCTACAGTTTTTTTTTTTTTTTTTTGCACGAGTTTAATCCTCGAGAGGAGTGAGTACAGGAGCTCAGTGGACAGAATACCAGGTCTGTACGGAGCCCAGTAGCCAGTAACAATTCAGTACATGAACTGTTTACCCCCACTACATTTACTGTGCATGGCATTGTTGTTGTAAGTCTGCTCAGAAACCTCAGAATGGATGTACATACATAACTGAACGTGTAGGATATTAAATGAGCTTTTGTCATGAGTGTATTTTTTATTAATGAATATAATTTTAAAATTTAACAATAAATAAATTTGAAAGACTAACTGGAATACAATAAAATAGATGAACAGTGCTCTATTGAACAGATAGCAAGTGAAGTACATCATAATAGAGTATGTTCAGTTTCAAAAAATTAAAAAATGTTAATGAACTTGTTTAAATTGCAAGTTAGTTCTTTGTATCATCAGTTTGTGAGTATCATGGGAAAAAATTTATTCTGAAGTACAATCACTATTTTTGGAAAAAAGTGCTCTGAGCCATTCAAAGTTAATGAAAAGCCAATTATTAAAGGCTTGAGGCAAATAAAACTTGAATATTTGCCCTTGTTAAGTGAGTAAAACAGCTTCCTGAGTGAACCTTAATGCAATTTCTCTGGGCTCAAATTGTTACTGAAAAATATTTATCATGAATCCAGAACCAGAATCATGTAACCTTGTTAATGACATTTATATTCTAATGAGGAAGCTATTAGCAAATTGGATTTTGCTTGTTCTAATTTAGAGGTACCCCCTGCTTTGAAAATAAGAAGAAAACTGAGTAGTGGAAAAAGAAAGGCAGCTATTGAAAGCAAGGTGCAATGAATTTAAGACAAAATTAGAAAAATTGTTAGAATTGTGCTTTAATAATGCAGATAACAACAGCATTTATAAAAAAGAAGAAAACCTACCTCCAAAGTCATCCCACACTGAACATTTGAGTTTATCAAGAAACTAAAAAGTAAGTGTTCAGTGACACATAAAGACGAAAAAGTTAAAATTTTAAGTTTGCTCCCTAATTAATGGTCAAGAGAAAAAATACACTTGTGTCCAAAATTAAAGCAACAACTGCTTTTCCCCTGTACTGTGTCTCATTCACGATATAATCATAGAAACTGTCAACAAATGTCTGTACAATCATGTTCCGCATGGGATATGGCATTCCAGGCAACAGACAACCACGCCAACGATGACATCGTGGCACCTATCAAACGGGCTGGTGCTTGTTGGTTAGTCTCAAGTCCACAATCACTGTGTACACAGTCACCACAGACAGTGCAGCATGGTGCATGAAGATGCCTGTCAAACTCTCTGTGGTGGAGGGCCTAGGAAGAAAGAAGCAGGACAGTCAGCCACAAATTGATGTTGCCCACTGGCTTAATGTGAATCATTCTGTTGTTTCTTGGATGTGACGACAGCTTGTAGAGGCCAAGACTGTATCCCAAATACCACAGCAGGGCCAACCACTTGACTTCTGAAAGAGAGGACCATTATTTGGCTTAAAAACAAGACAGTACCTCCTTAGTATTGCATGGCTACTGGCATCTGACCTCGCAGCATTCACTGAACGCAGTGTATCGTGACAAACAGTGTACAAAGATTTTGGCAGAGTGGCTTTAATAGTCAGAGACCTGCTGTATGTGTACCTCCGACGCATCTTCACAGAAGTAAATGTTTAGAGTGGAGTCTTCAACAGGGCTCCTGGGTGGTCGAACAGTGGGCTAACATTCCTTTCACACATGAGTACTGATTTCACCCAGACTGATTCTCGACGGATTCTCATCTGCAGGGAACGTGGAACAGAATTTCAGAATCAGAACACTATGGAAAGAAACCAATATCGAGGAGGATACCTAATGGTATAGGCAGGGATTATGTTGAGCACTCTAACACCTCTTAATGAAATTGTACAGATGAACCAGCAAGTTTTAACTGCTGTCAGGTATTGTGATGAGATCTTGGGACCACATCTGTGGCTGTTCCGAGGTACTCTGGGCTCAGACTTCATATAGATGGACAATGTTCCACATCACCAAGCACAGATGGTTTATGTTTCTAAGGAGACGGAAGATACTGCGCGGATGGTGTGGCCTGCTCACTCTTCTGATTTGAATCAAATGGAACACGTCTGGGATGCAATTGGGACATGAGTTGCAACCACCAACCACTCTCCAAGACTTGCGAACAGCTCTGCAGGAAGAATGAGCATAACTGCCTCAACATGAGACTGATGACATCATTCAGAGCATGCACCGTCTTCATCAGAACTGTATTGCTGCCATAGGTGGTCACACCCATACTGAGCACATGAACCCGTTGTTGGAATGTGCATGCAAATCCGCAATGTTGGAAAAGAACATTTTTGTCTACCATTAGGGCGCATGATGCAGTTGTTTACATGATTTATTTTTTTACATTGTTTCTACTTTACTATCGCCTGTTTATATTGTTTTGAGGCAAAATAAACCCACTTTGCAAAATTTCCATTCGTTGCTTTAATTTTGGACATCAGTGCAGTTCACGAGTTCAAAGTTTCTGATCGTTTAGTTCGACTAACGTGAAATTAGTGAAGGAGAAAGGCATTCTACCAGTTTTATGAAAGAAGAAAGGAGTAGGTATAAGTGATGGAACAACTGTAAAGATCCAGCACTTTTTTGAAGACAATGAAAACAGTAGAATCCATTTGCATTGCACATAGTATGCTTCTACCTACTCCTCACAGGAGGCATCATCCTCTTGCTCAGTGATACACAGGAAAGCAGAAGATTCAAGCACCCCCCCCCCACCCCCACCCACCCACACACACACAACATAATCCAACAATATTATACAATATGACTGAACACATGACTGAAAATACCATAAGTTTGTCACCCACTGCTGTCAATCTTGAGGCTGCCTGAAAACTGGAGTGGCTGTCTTCATCCCACCAAAGCTTACTGAGAGTTGAGCATACTTCTTTGTAGCACCTGGCATAAACTAAACTGCATTTGATGTGGGACAGGAAGATCTGCAGTTACTCTCCACAGATATGGACAGTGAGACTTCCAAGCTGTGATTGCAGTGAGTTGGGGCATACTGTGTCTTTCGTCATTTCACTGAGTTCTTAGAAGATGTGCATTGGGCTGGTTCCAAAAAATTGGGTGGATGGAGAACCTGGACACTGCACTTTATTTTTTGTGTTTTAATTGGTTGTTTAAATCAGGTAGGTTAGAGACTTTAAAAAGAGAAATAGATAAATTGGAGTTTGATTTCTGGGCATTGGTGAAAGATGCGGAGGGAGGAAGAAAGGGCTTCTCATCAGGTCAGTACAGTACAGGGTTATCAATACAAAATCAAACAGGTGTAATACAGGAGCTGGGCTAGCAATGAGTAAGAAAATAGGAATACAGGTAAGATATCATGAGTAATGGATACCAAAGACTGCAGTACCAACATCAGCTTTGATCCGTGACATCAAGAAGATGGTGATAACTGCAACCATGGCATCACACATTACTCACTCAAACAGAAACAAACAATATGAAAAATATTTAATTGCAGAAATAACACAAAACTAAAATGACAATTGCGAGAATTAAGGTGTACTGGGAAAGGGCAAACTAAGCACACACCAATCGTAACAACAAATACATACAACAAATACTAACACAAAAACCGACCACACAAAAACCTCAGCAATCAATGAAACCACAATAACAGAAACCTGAAAAAAGCTGCTATCAAAAATTTCACTTAACCTATAATGCTCAAACAAAGCCAACAACATGAACAAACGACAACCAACAGAACTAGCTATTATCAAAACATAAACCGAGCAAAATGACATTCCATGATACTCATCACTATAAACTGCTAAATATGGGCTTTAAGTTCTGATCAAGAAACACCATAAATACCCACATCTCAAACTTACATAAACATACTATACACATTTTAAAAAAAAAACACTCGAAGTCAACTGAGAAATAAATCTAGGCTGGCAATCCCCCCCCCCCCACACACAAAGATAACCATTACAGAAAACCCATTCCCCCGCCTTACTCTGCCCCCATTTCAACACCATTCACCAACCAACTAAAGCCCTTCTCCAACACAATATCCATTTAAAATGGAAAATAATAATACCAACATCATTCATAACTATGCAGAGGGGGTTTTCCAAACGAAACAAACAAAATTTTCACCCTAACAATAACTCAAACTACATTAACGAACTTCCCTCCCTTCTTCCCATAAATTTAACTAACGAACATGTATCCTTTTCCAAAAGCATCAAAAAAGACAACAGTTGCCAGGAAATCTCTTCCTTCAATAATACTTATCACCAGGAGACCATACAGGAGAAGAAGAGTGCCTCTTCCCACTCCTTGCAATGGATTCCACCCCCTCCCTCCTCATATAGCTTTAGTACAAGTTCCCCCATTGCATAACCTTTGCACTCTACACTATGGTCCAATGTTAAATGTCAATAACCCCTAGTACCTGAATGAAGAAAACAAATCTGAAACAATGATGGAACCCTCTACAATGTAATTCTCCAATTAATCTTACCAAAACCAATTTTGCACACTCACCCATCATCTTAAAAACCACATCAGAATACACACACACACACACACACACACACACACACACACACACACACACAGCACAACTGCCCACCCAATGCTTTGCCTTCCCAAATGTAGACTCATAAATTTCCACAACTACCCCAGGCACTCCCAAAGACCACCTTATACTTATAAAATCTAAACAAACCTCACGAGAAAAAGAAAACCACCCTAAGACAGTTGTATCACTAACACCCATCTCATGGTAACAAAACCAAGCTGACAAGCACTAGCACCAATACTAAGTTAACAAAACAACATACTGTATGAGCAGTACAGAATTTTCAAACCAGGAACTGCCAATCAACCTCCAAATATCATCATGACACCATGGCAATACTTGGCCCTGGTTCGAGAAGGATCACTAACACCCATCTCATGGTAACAAAACCAAGCCGACAAGCACTAGCACCAATAATAAGTTAACAATACAACACACTGTATGAGCAGCACAGAATTTTCAAACCAGGAACTCCCAATCCACCTCCAAATATCATCATGACAACATGGCAATACTCGGCCCTGGTTCGAGAAGCAACTACTTTGATTCATTTCATAAATTTCCCACACTGCTGACACCTCACACACATCACCAAAAGGCTGTATAATGGAGAAATTTAATTGTAACAGACATATAAATGCCCATCATAGCAATAACAAACAAGCAGTAAATTTAGTCACATGGTCCATTCCTAGTACCAAATGGGGAAAAAAATTTGAAACCATTAACAACATGGACTAACAATCTCAAAACTGAAAACAAATCAGCAACAACTAATAACACTAAAATAACTTGTTGATAAGCCAATAAAGTCAAACTAATGAAGGATAGGAACCCAGCAATTTGTTGCAAAACCATTGTTTTTATTATTCTTGGATATCCATATTTTAGCTATAAATAGCCACCTTCAGTGCTAAAATACAAAGAAATCACAGAATCAGAATCAGTTTACATAAGAAATAAATAAAAAAGACCATGTTATACAACAGCAATGATCCAATCTAGTCAACAGACCATCCAAGAAAATCACACTAGCTATATGTTGTCATATGACTTTACTGGTGTATAGGTAGAATGAAACTGAGGTGGTTGTTTACAACAACTACGGCAGCCTCAGTTTGCATCATGTATAAATAACGCCCTCTGCATTACAAAAATAACTAACCTCCTTCATTCCAATATAATAGTTTAAGCCTTTTTTAATAAATAAAGTCAGCAAGTATATTTGATTATCACCTTAAAATAAGTCAGGAAATGCTGATTCACAATGTGTTTGTTCATATAATAGTGGTGAAGTGATCCACTAAATCTTATGCAGAAGATCATTCATATGTTCTGACAGCTGTCCTATACAGAATTATTACATCACATTAGATTTCTTTTTAAGATCATCTTGATAAAATTTAGTTTCACATCAATATGAAACTCATCCAATCTAAAATCTAGCATAGTTGCTCATATCATAATAATTAAGTGACAAATTAAATAATTAATATAAAAGAAATACAAAAAGTTCATACATATTGTTTTTATGAAGATTTGTTAACATTGTAGTAAAATACCGAATATCAACATGACTTGTTTAATTTAACCACACAGATTTAATAAAAACACACAGATGTCGTCTATTGACATAAATTTATTATGTAACATATGGTATAGATCCAAGTGTGATACTTGCAAAGAAAACTATAATAAATCACCATATCTAGACCGTAAGACTAATAGCCGAACGGTGTTTCACTTATTTGATGGTAAAACTGATATAACGTTTGATAGTACCAACTTAATGGAAGATAAGACAGTCCACTGACAAAAAGTTACATTTCCACATACTAGTGTTATGTTAGGTCAAAATTTCCATATTAGTTTCCTTCTGGGTCCTGCCTCAAAGCAGGAGACCACCGAAGAGTTCCCAAAACCTGTTTCACTTTATCAATTCTTGCTCATTGAGCAGGTGAACACAAGATGACCTCAGATGGCAGTGTAACTCTCCTCCAGGAGGTCCATGAATCTGCCATTCTCAAGTTGGATCTCTGAACTATATCCCAGCTATACAAAGATACACTCTCGCCAAACCTGAACTCAAATCTTCTACCTGTCTGTCCCTCCTAATAGAAATCACAATCTGGAAATTCCATCCTGGACACACCTGATTCGCATTGCACTTTTATCAACATAATTAGACAAACCATATCCAAGGTTGGTTGTAGTTGAAAAGGAAACCTTTGCATACTGTTTTTCAAAAACCAAGGCTATTTTTGTGCTAAAGCTGCCACAGTACAGCAAGCAAATGTATTTGTTATTTTTATCTTCCATTTTATTGTTACCTACAGGTTCTATTTACATTCTGGCTTCAGTTGCCCGAGACTGGTCATGTATGTGTGACATATCTGCGTGAGTGTGTGTATGTATGTTGTTTATTTTCAATGAAGGCCTTGTTGGTCGAAAGCTCACTTTCAGACAGTGTTTGTTGTTGTGGTGCCTATTGCGACACTGTAAATTGGCATTTCTTGATGTATTTTAGGGTGATAAGCAAAAATACTTGCTGGCTTTATTTATTTTAAAAAGGCTTAAACTACTACAGTGGAATTAAAGGGGTTAGTTATTTTTGTAATACAGAGGGCTTTACTTATACTACATTACACAAACTGTGGCTGCTGTAGCAGTTGTAAACAACCACCTCAGTTTCCTTCTCCCTACACATCAGTAAAGTCATACGGTGACATGTACTGGTGCGAGTTTGTTGAAAGGTAAATCACTCAAATGGTGAGTTGACTAGAATGGATCACTGCTAGATCACTGCTATTGTATAACAAGGTCTCTTACTTATTTTTTTTAAGTAAATGAATTATGAGTCTGTAACTTCCTTGTATTTTAGTACTGAAGACAGCTTTTATAGCTGAAATCTGGATATGCAAGAATAATAAAAAACCAGTGGGATTGTAACATTGTTGTGTTCCTGTCCTTCCTTAAATTGATTTACAGACACTGTGTAAAATGACTGGTTTACTAAAACCACCCTAAAATTTATTTATAGTTGCCATGCACAATGGTATCAAAAACTATCAAAACCAGACTCCGAAACACGTAGTAACACGAAGTGCTATGTCCAGTGCTGCACTAACTTATCTCACACACAATTTAGAAACACAAACGTCCAACATTAGAGTGCGCCACCGCTTACTCCAACACATCATCTGTGCACATGATCCATTTGAATGACTCCACACTCCAATGACATCACACAACACAACACAGTTACACTGATCAGCCAGAACATTGTGACCAACTATTTAATAGACAGCATGCCTACCTCTGGCATGGATAACAGCTGCGACGCTTTGTGGCATGGAAGCAGAGGCCTTCGTAGATCGCTTGAGGGAATTGGCACCACAACTGCACACACAAGTCATCTAATTCCAGTAAACTCCAGGGAGGGGGCAATGAGCTCTGATGTCACGTTCAATCACATCCAAGATGTGTTCAGATCTGGCGAGTTACAGGGCCAGCACATCAAATGGAACCTGCCACTGTGTTCCCAGAATCACTATCACACTCTGGGCCTTGTGACATGGCACATGATTTTGTTGCAAAATGCCACTGCTATTGGGAAAAATGATTGTCATGAAGGGATGTATGTGGTCTCAGTGTACAATGCTCCCTGGCTGTCATGGTGCCTTGCATGAGCTCCACTGGGCCTATGGATGTCCACGTAAATGTTCCCCCAGAGCATAATGGAGCTGCTGCCAGCTTGTCTCCGTCCCGCAGTACTGTTATCAAGAAGCTGTTCTCCTGGAAGACCTGGAAGACGAAGGATTCACTTCCTTCCATCTGTATGACGAAGGTACTGGGCTTCAAGACTCTGCAACACTTTGCCACTGGGCAAACATCCAGCACTGACAGGCACTTGCCCATTTCAGTTGTAATTGCCGATGTAGCATTAACACTGGTACATGCATGGGCCATCAGCTGCAGAGGCCCACCAATAGGAGTGTTTGGCGCATTGTGTGTTGTACTCTGCCCAGCATTAAAGCCTGATGACGTTTTGCCACAGTTCCCCACCTGTCCTGTTGTACCAGTCTGCCCAGCCAATGAAGTCTGACATCTGTAATGAGGGATGGTCACCCAACCCAATGACATGTGGATATGGTTTCACCTTGGTTTTGCCACATATTGAAGACAGTCACCACAGCACTCCTCAAACACCCAAAAAGTTATGCAAGTTTCTGAAATGCTCTTGCTGAGGTATCACAATATGCCTTCGGTCACACTCAGATAGATCATACACCTTCCCCATTCTACAGGTGGACAATACGCTCACTGATACTACATGCACCGTGGATGTGTCTGAGTAGCAGTCATTCCTTGCCAGCTGATGCTGCTATCACTTGGACACGTCTATATTGATAGTAGGTAGGTGGTCACAACGTTACAACTGATCGTGTATGTCATGGGTCCAAGACAAAGTGTGGTACCAAAAACTTGGGTTGGTCCAAGCAGCACAGTGAACACATTACAGAAGTCAAGAAAGACATAACGCAAACACTCACCATAGTAGTACATATTTATATGCCAACTAGCAGTGAAGAGACTGAAGAATGTACAATGAGATAAAAGACATTATTCTGATAGTTAAGGATGATGAAAATTTTAATTGTGATGGGGGAATGGAATTCTATAGTAGAAAAAAGAAAAGAAAAACAGTAGAACATGGACTACAGAAAAGAAGTGACAGTGGAAGCTGCATAGTACAATTTTGCGTGAAGCATAATTTAACCGTTGCTAACAGCTGATTTAGGAATTGTGAAAAATAGTTTTATACATGGAAGAGATATGGAGATGCCACAAGGTTTCTGATAGGTTATATAATGGTAAGAGAGACTATGAATACAGATTTTAAATTGGTCTCTGAGCATTATTTACTGGTTATGAACTGTAGGTTAATACTGAAGAAATCACAGAAAGGTAATAAATTAAGTAAATGATACGGGATAAGTTGAGAGAAGCACAGGTTGTTGAGTGCCTCAAAGGCAGCATATCACAGAACAAATGACAGTGTGCTGAATGTAGATTTCTAAAATCCAAAATATACTGAATACTGGGAATGCAACAGAGAGGACAGTGCACTGATGATGATGGGAGATGGCACAGTCATTATTACTTATTTAATATCAAGAGATTTTGTGCTTCTTAATTTTACTGTTTGCTTTGTTTTCACGTCACATTGTGTAATATGCATGAGTTATTCTCCGACAGCTGGTTAACTTCTCATGGTTGGGGTTCACAGTCTCATGGACTTTTTAAAGGACATCATATCAGTTGCTGATGGCGAATATGATGTCATATTAAACAAAAGTTATCTCACAAGAGATCAAATATCTGTAACTGAAAAATAATTTACGATTTATTGTAATGGGACATACAGAGAGCCTACGCTGTGCACGAATAAGGAAGTAAACAAAAATTTTTACTATGAAGATCATTTCAATACAGAAAAAAATTAAGCTGCGTAAAGCAACAAACGATTTAGACGTTATTTGGAACTTTGAAAGGACCAGACTACTGTCATTGCCAGTACTTTAATGCTGCTACTATAATCCGATGTTTTGTAGTACAGATTCTCTCATTACCTTACGTGCACCATCCAGTGTAGAGCTAAGGGATGTGATGTTATGCTGACATTCTGATCGGTCTAAACATACCATTATTTGGCAGTGATGTTCCATATCATGACATTCAGTTAATATCCATTATGAACTGCTAACACCCTCCGCTAGGAAAACGGATGCGAAACTGCATAGTAGCCACCTCTCTGCAGATGCAAGATTTTTAGGCCATCACACCTTTTAACACAAACGGACACTACAGCATATCTCAGTGCAGGAAGATATGCCATGGGTACTGCAGTAGTCAACTGAGACAAGACAGTTACCCACATAAACAGGGGTTTATAACCGCTGAATTAGTGCTGCTGGCAAAAATTTGCTCCAAGCACCCTTTTCCGATTCTCAATTATTGGATTTACTCTGAGATCTTTGTATCCTCAACATGAGAAAATTTTTGAATCACAGCAGTCACGTACATAAGTGCTATGACATAATAGTGTAATTCTGGGAATTTTTGCTACAAAAGAAATATTACATTTACTCCGAAGGTTAACCTTGACTTAAGACAACAACATTTAAAAAAGGGCAATTTCAATTTGTGACTAATTAAAATAAAATTATCAATATACAAGCATGCCTAATATTACTGTGAAGTATTGTAATTAACTTTAGTTATCTTTTTGTAATCCATCATGCATCAAGACTGTGTGGTTGCAAGATGTTCAAATAAATGTTGAAGTCCTGAATTGCCTATACGGACAAGAAGTTCGTTCAATATTCAGTAAAGAATCAACAAACACATTCCCTCACAAAGGCACTCAAAAGTCCGGTGCGTCATTTCCCAAGCCAGAAGTGGTTTTCAAAATGCTGCCATGTGTCAGATACAGCAAAAATATTTTATCCACAAGAGTCAAGAACAAAAAGAAAAGCTCAAAAGGTTTAGGATAAATGTAAGTTTGACTTACAAAAGGAGAAACTGTACAAATAATTTTACTCCTGCACTTAACAGAAAGATAATAAAAACTCAAAATACAGGGTATTTTAAAAAGTATTCCATATTTTGAGATGTGGTAGTATGGAAGAAAACAAGAAAAAAGTCCAGAAAACATGGGCTCTACAATGCATACCTGTAGAGCAATGAGCACTTATTCATCTTTACTACTATGAAACACTGCTCTGCTATTGCAAGCACTTTGCTATTACCAACAACCTACAGATTGCCATATACAAATGAGCAGATTCTGTTACTGAGACACAACAGAGCTTCCAACGCAATCTGCTTCCACGCAAGGAGTCAACACCTGCTTCCATTTGCCAGGCCAGAACAGATCATCATGTCTGCCAATGCCGGAGTGGAATATTAGGCTTCCACTTTGCTGCACGAGTGTAGATAAAACTGTAATGTAAAAGTATTTCAGAAACTTATCAAAACATGAACTGGTTCCAGTTGAGCTAACATATGCACTACATTTTCCAAGAACTGTAAATATGGTTTACAGTAACACCAAGAAAAGACGTTTACTGTATGCTGTATCTGTGAACAATAACAGAACTGTGTTCTCATTTGTTTATTGCACTGTGCAAGTTGTTCATAACAGGAGAGAGCTTGCAGTAGAAGAGATGCGTTTCACAGTAATGAAGATGAACAAATGTTCATACCTCCTAAGGCATGCATTTTAACAGCCCTTGTGTACGGGGCATTTTTCTCTTATTTTGGCTAATGCTATCACTTCTCAAAACATGTAACACTTTTTCGACATTTTTATAGGATTTGAAGACCTAGAGAAGCGTATTAAAAATGTGAAATGGAAGAAATTTCTGAAAACCCTATAAAGAAATGGAGATATAAAGTACAGACAAATTATTCACAATATCAACAAAACCCATGTAGGGGTAAAAAAAGTTTGTAATCAAGGATTCACTTTCACATTACGTATAAAAAGAAACAATGACAGATGTGAAAGATAGGTCCAGAAGAATAAGTGCTACACTGGGGGAACACACAGCTTTACTAACATTCAGAGACATACAAATCTTCTGCTGACAGTAAGGAAGCCAAATGTGGGACACAAGGTAATAACATACAGGGGATGTTTCTGAAGCTCCTGTATGTGTGGTAGATGACATTACTGAAACTCCATACTATATCAGTTTAACACTTCACAATATTCAGATGATGCTGACTCTGTGGATGACTACAGAAAGGTGCTCCATGTGGTAATCAGAGCATGCAGATGCCAAGCAACATTCTACCTTTAGTACATGGATATAGCACACAATGCTGAAAGGTGACAAAAACATGCCACAGGGTGGGTTGAAAAAACGCAAAATAGTACTTATGCCTTTTCTCCAAAGCTCTCATGATTTTATCATGACCAGTGCCACAACATATACCCCACTGTGGTTATAAGCACATCTCTGATGTTTATTAGTATTGTAGAAGTTGACAGCCCCTATAACACTGGCCTGTGTCTAGAATGCTCACCGACTGCCGACTTTTACAGTAGCCTTAACCATGGGTGAGCCATCTGTCGTCACCAGATCACAGAGGAGAATGTGATATAATAAGAGGAGAGTTTGTATCCATGCTTTACGAAAAAGCGCACGCGCGCACAAATCCAGGAAGGTAACTGCACTGCTCTCATGGTGATGGTGAGCAGTCTCAAGATTTTTAGAAATAAGTGTAATGTTGCAGCAATATGCGCTTACCACATGTAACTAAAAACGTAGAAACCTTTTAATTCATCAGACACAGTGTTCCATTCTTTGGTCTTCAACAGTCAGGTTTGTCACAATAGGTAGCATAATGTTCCATATATCATCATCATCATAATCATCATATTACTCAAAATATTCATTATAAAACAAATATTTAAAAAAAGGTAAACTAAAAAACTGATACTCATGAGTCTATGCCCTGTATGGTTCCACCAACAGTCAACATCTTCCTCAACAAGTGTTCTGTGTAGTTTAAGCAACACCGTCCAATGCTTCGTCATAAAAGCCTTGAATGGCACATTCACAAACTATCATCCTAGTGGCAGAGTGGAAAACTGTATGTACAGATGATTGAAACAAGAAAGACACCAGCAAGGATAAAATTTGCCGATCTAAAACTTAACCGAAATACTAAATGGACCTTATCATTGTCATTAAAAAATCGAGTTAAGCACACCATATGCTGCAGTTACTTAATGTCTATAGCATTTGCATATGTTAGATGTTCCGACCACTGCAACAAACTCACATACGTTGAATAATTGGCAAGCACCGTCATTCTTAGAGAGTCTTTCCTGCACATGTCGCCAATGTTCTGCATTCTACGACAGGAATAACCTGTATTTGCGGAGTTAATGCAAAACCATCTATCTAGCTTGAGGCACAACATCTGTAGTAAGTAACCCATACCTCATATCTCAGACGAGGAAAGCTTTGTGCCACATTTAACACTATACTGAAATGTTTAAGGCTGACAACATATTCTCAATGTAGACAGTGTTGGTTTACCAGAGTTATGTTTTGCTCTGATACCCAGGAATTACTGGAGCTATATAGTTCATCCATTATATTATCTTGAATAGAAGGAAAGTCCTGCCATATTCAACAATTTGTTGCTTGGTTTCTGGCTGAAACATAACATTCGGTCCAATTACGAACATTTTTATCATGGGTCAGAAAATAGTTCAGAAACCAAGTGCCTAGTAATTCTTTACATAACACTTTTTTTAAAACTTTTAACTCGTTATGTTCCTCAACTGATAATCAGATTTACAGGACTTAGCTAAACAAAGGGATGAAAAACTAAGTTCAATGAACAGAAGAAAATTTTAAATTTAGGACTGCCCTTGCAGTTTTCGTAGTTTATGTATGATATACACACATAATAAATATTAAAATGCTCACTACTGGATTGTCTCTTACCTTAAACAGGTTTTCTGAATTTACTTTGCAGTTTTAGTTTATGATGAAAGGCACTTTAATAATGGGAAAATGCATTAAATATGGCACAAATGTAAACATTAGGCTGTGCTATAAGTCAATCTGACACCATAATCTCCCCCCCCCCCTCCAGCTCATATTCGTTCGTTTCACTAACTCACAGCAAAACTGTCATAGTGGAATTGTAAAGAGTTCACAGATATTGTTAAACATTAACTAACCAAGCAAATATCACATTCTGGCAAGAAAGTAGACTCCCTTTAATCCACCAAACTATCACCTTTCAATCTAACCTAGACATCAGGATATATTACAGATTGTTTTGTCACCACAACCCAGATTTTAGTGGGGGGCCCAAGTCAAAAAATGATTTGGAAAAATCGTTACATGAATCATAGTCATTACTGGCAAATTTATGCATTCCAATATGATGAACACAAATGCACCCACCAAATGAATGTGAATTCAACATCTGATCTCTGACCAGCAATCTGCTATTGTTTATAGTGCATAAGATACCATATTACTATGGTTGCATAGCCCCTCTGTTATCTAACATACGTATCTGTAATCAATTCTAAAATTGTCCACACACTTCTCAAATCTACTACACTGTAGAAGTAACAAGCCTACCACAGGAGCCATTATCAATCTCTGCCTTATCTTAAATAATCTATTTAAGATGTTCATCAAACAAGTTTCAGAGCTATAAGAAGCTTTCCAAACCAACTTTAAAATGTTGTTATAATTCATTTACTTGAAACTTGAGACTAGGCCAGGTGTACATTAAGACAACATTTCACTCTCAGTTTAATATTGGTCCAGCTGTCACGACTCCATCCACAACGAAATGTCTCGTTATTGCAAGGGTGTATGTATTCCTACAGAAATTCAGTCTCCATCATTACTAATTAAAACTAATACTATATAAATCACATCACTTGGGCAGTTTATTTCCTACTGATATATACTCAATTTGAAAGATTATTTTCATTGGTGAACATCGTTTAGCCGGACGCTATGCTTACTTAAAAACCAATTTGTATCCTTAACATTTAAAACTGATGGAACCACGACCCTACTGAACCACTCTGGAGACGCGACAACCTTATTCCTGCCTACTAATAACTACGGGAAAAAAAATTGCAGTAGGCCTAGCTGTAGAGGTGTTATTGTGACAACTTTGGATGTGATAAGCACAAGTTCTTGATGATACCTCCCTTGTCGTAACTTGAAACATGAAAACTGCGGAAACAGTTAATTACAATAAGGTCGAATAATCATTCCTCACATTAATTCACATAAGCTAAGCAATTACGAGTTTCCCCCGGCTTTCGCTGTCAGACTTCATATATTTAGTTAATTTACGTAATTGGGAAGGAATTCCATAAAGCTGTAAAGAAAAGGGCCACTGTTCAAATGATGAAGGCCTTCTAGTCGACCAGTCGGTGAAGGTTATTTACACTGAATTAGATCAAGGCTGACTTGCTACACAACAAAGCTTCACTCTTACGCTTTAAATTACAGTGCCTTATAACAAAGACATCTCTTTTTTAACTGCTTTCACTATGCACACAAGCTAAACATTAACACAAGCGAACATACACAAATGTGATTTAACGAGATTAAATAGGCCATGGAAACTAGGTCAGTATTTAAGCAACCGACAACAGAGCGCGACATACCTTTGCAAGCCGATATTAAAAAGTATCCACATTCCGTTATATCACTAAAAGCTAAATGCACTACTGGTCTAGTATGTCCACTGCAAGTCAAAGGAGTCTGTCTCAAATTAGCCATTTTCTCAAAACCGTTTATACACACTACCCTCGTGTTTCGTCCGTGGCATACGTAGTCGTTTTCGGATGAGACTGCTGCTCTAATCGAAAGTGCAATAACGTGATCGACTTCTGTATCGATTAAACGCATGCTCGCTATTATCGATATTACGTGAGAAAATATTTATCACTGCGTTTACATGCGATACATCTTCTGAAACACGAAATCCGAATTTCAAAAACCGTTTTTTGCTGTCGTGTTTATATGTTCAGGTCTGAAGCACATTAGCTAGCCGAGTTAAATATGGTGCCCGGAAAACAGCTATTACAGTTTCTGATTTAGGCAGCGCAATCGCCCGATCTCTTCAATAAGATGAGGTATAAACAGCTGTAGTCTTATATTTCTACCAATCCTGCACTATACAAAAAGCCGCTCCGTCCATACTAATCCAAAATTTTTAAAACCAAAATGAAACATGACAGCGCACGCGTGTTTCAAAACAGGATGCGTTTACATTGGAGCGAAAGACGAATTGGAAAGCCGGCAACTGGGAGCGGATTTGCAAATTCGATCTTGAAGCATTTACATGACCAGCCAGAAGTGGTATTACGGAATCGAATAACTAAATCCGATTTTGGGAGCTCCATGTAAACGGGGTGTATGTAATCTTCCACAAGTACTGAAAACTTGGGATCTGCACCCCGCACCCCACCCCCGCGGAAAGACCTCTCTGGCATATAACAAAGTGACATAAAATACTGGATCAATGAAACCACTGTTTTTATATGGCTACAAGCTTCTATATCACAGAGTAACTCTTGAACAGAGATAATTATTTATTTTTAGAACAATCTGTAAATAGTCAGCATGTAGTAGCCGCACAGATACTTTGTACTTTTTTGTAATATGTGTCCTAAGTTTGTTCTGTTGACACTTTCCACATCAAAACATTTATCGCAGATACGATTTATGGAACACACAACTAACTAACTTTCTTTAAATTATAAAGTGAAAAATTTGGAAATTAGTGGGGGTCAATAAAATGACAATGAATGATAATTAAAAATTAATTTGACTTCTCATCACAGAAAAAATATATAACCAGAAATCTACCTGTGACTAACCATTATCATCCCATAATGTTCTGTTACACTAAGGTTAATTGACCACAGTTAGTAATTACGGTCACTAAAACATTACCGGTACTGCTAATATTTGTGGCCACAGCGACAGTTTATACTCCTTAGTTTCACCAGTACTACATTTAACAATTACTAAAATACATTGCAGAACACACTATACTGACAGTACGATATATTCTTCATCATAATATTAATAAATGTCCCTCACAACACATAACTAATATACACAACAATAGGGTGTAGAATAATAACCGCTACTGGTCACTACAGAAGGTGATTGTATTTAACAAATAAATGGTTTTGGTCTTGTGCCTGTCTTCAGGTGGTTTACATTCATTTACAATTTTCTGTACTCAATGTCAGAGATCACTGTTTAAATAAAAAACAAATAATGTGATAGTAACTAAATAGACACAACTGAACAATTGGAAGTGATGAGATGTGTTGAAAAATATTATAGCACTTACATATAGCTGCAGTATCCTTATCTTTTCCACAGTGTATGTATCACATTTTTTTATAAATATGTTTCAGTTTTTTACACTGTAAGCGTATATTAGTCACCACCGTAGTTAGTGGTACTTCCATATTATGCCTTTGATAATGGAGTGACACATTACAAGTTGTGAGTCCACAATTATGTAACAATTTCATTTTCATAATGTGTAATATCTATCTTGCTTTTGTGTGTGAAACATTTCTGCACATCTGAGAACCAAGCTCTTTGACCATAACTTTTCTTATCCAATGTAAGTAAGTTGGATGTTGTGAGTGGTTGCACTTCCGAACTCTACAAACACCTCAAGTGCCATTACTGCATAAACAGCATAACATGGAAGTACCAATAATTACCATAGTGTCTAATACACAGTTACATCGTAAGAAGTCGAAATGTATTTACAAAAAAATGTGATAAATGTAATGTAGGAATGCTATAGATACTCCAGCTATATGTAACTGCAACAGCATTTTTCAACACATTTCACTTAGCCACTTCCAGTTGTTTCAGTTGTGTCTACTCAGTCATCATCACAATATTTGTTTTTTATTTAAACAGTAATCTCCAACACTGAGTATAGGAACATGTAAATGATGGTAAGTCAACTGAAGACCGGCACAAGCCTCAAAACTTTTATTGTGACTGGTAGATGTTATCATTCAGCTGCATTCATTATGGATAAAATTCGCACACATAACAATGCTTTACAATTTGATACACATTTTGTTACTCTGTTTTATAATTTATGTGTGATATTAATGTACAAGCAAACAGTACACACTTGTAAAATTTATTTCATGTTTTTGCGCTCTGATAATATAGAATCCAACTGAAATATTATGATGTGCATCTTTCACTGTCATCCAGTATAATTCTTTATGCAAATGCATTTAAGATTAAAAAGGTAGTGAAATATATTGTACTGCATTCATTAATGATTCAATAAAACACGATTAAGCACACATTCAATATATGATGCAAGATTAGTTGGCAATATGCAATTAATATCAATGTATCTTTTCGATTATGATTCAGTAGATTTTTACATTCAATGTATTTAAGATTTCAGAGGTTCTGGACTATATCTTATTGCATTTATTACTGGTCCATGACCAAGTGCACATTCAGCAGATGATGTAGCACTAGTCAAGAATAACAGAAAGAATATGTGACAATGGTAATTATCTGCGATTCAGTGTGTCTTGCTGTTTCGCTGATAAAGTCAGATACCATAATTATAAAGGTCATAGGTTAATTCCCTGATCACTTCTACAGTTTTAATCTGTTACTGATCGCTTTTCTCATCTCTACCACTGCTTGTTAGTGCGAAAAATGCTGAGATGCACCACGATTGGGTTTCCACATTAAACAGTAGATCTTACCAATAACTGGTCTACTGTTTAATGTAGATCTTATCTATAACTGGTGGGGCCACAGCAGAAGCGTCCACGCCGCGGCCCTCGGATGACTACTTGTAGTCCTGCTGATTCTGCTACCACCAAGCCATTACAAGAGAGAACAAAATGCATGACGACTCTCATAATCGGTCCTTCTTAAGACCACATTTGACTATCATCTCCATAAATGTGGAGGGATTATCACCTGCCAAACAGGATATACTGGCCGATTTGTGCAGATCGAACGAATGTCACGTCGTATGCCTACAGGAAACGCACCGTGGCCCAAACAGCTATAGACCTAAAATTGTGGGCATGAAACTGGCAATCGAACGGCCTGACGATCAATACGGAAGTGCAATTTTCATACGAGAGGGAGTAGCCTACGATGGGTTTCAACTTTCAGACAAAAACAACATTGAACTTCTCAGAGTTGAGGCTAATCATATGACAATAACATCAATATATAAGCCTCCAAATACGCCATTCGAATATGACCTGCTGCGCAATATTCCCCATCCCACTGGCAGTATTGTAATGGATGACTCCAATAGTCACCATACACGCTGGGGGTACAATGAATCTAATGAAGACGGACTCAAGGTGGAGACATGGGCAGATACTGAATCACTCTGTCTCATACACGACGCCAAACTAACCCCCTTCTTTTAACAGCGGCAGGTGGCAAAGGGGATACAACCCTGACCTCGTCTTCGTCAGCCAGAACTTGGTAACTGAGTGCGTGAAGATGTCCTGGGTCCTATTCCACACTCCCAACATAGACCCATCAAACTCACAGTTACTTCAGCAGTGGTGCCAGTGCGGATTCCATTTCGACGAAGATTTAATTTCAAGAGGGCAAACTGGGAAGGTTTCGCAATTGGAATCGACGAGAAACTGCAAACTCTAGAACCAACACCCAGCAACTACGATAAGTTCATAGAAATCGTCCAGAATGTATCAAGAAAGTCTATCCCTAGGGGCTGCAGATCGGAGTTTGTACCGGGCCTAACAAAAGACAGCCGGCAACTATACGATGCATATAAGAAAAAGTATGAGGAGAACCTATTCTCTGAAGAAACTCTTGAACTTGCAAATGCACTTACCGACCAGCTAATCGAGAAGCGCCGAGAAGAATGGCAACATCTAATTAAAAAGTGTAGACATGAAACATTCTAGCCGGATTGCCTGGAAGACAATTAAGAAGCTAAATAATGACCCTAAGCAGCAAACGGAAGCACCAAGAGTAACAGCCAACCAAATAGCGCACCAACTCGTTCTTAATAGGAAAACGAAGACTCCGGCAAAAACCATCCCAATAAGAAGTGGCGAAAGTGACACGAACTACTACAGCCGTCCATTTACCATCGAAGAGCTAGAGTCCACACTTAAATCTCTGAAACCTGGTAAAGCAGCAGGGCTAGACGACCTTAGGAATGAACAGATCCTTAAATTTGGCGAGTACACGAAAAACTGGCTGCCCCTACTTTTCAATACCTGTATCCGGCTAAACAACATCCCGAAAATCTGGAGAAAGGGCAAGGTCATAGCCATTCCAAAACCCGGCAAACCATTGGACGAGCCAAAAAATTTCAGACCGGTAACATTACTTTGCTGCTTGTACAAGGTGTTCGAACGCATGCTCCTGAATCGACTTGTGCCTAATATTGATCATCAGATAGTTCCGGAACAGGCGGGGTTTCACCCTGGGAAAACTTGCACTGGACAGGTCTTGAATCTTACCCAGTTGATAGAGCATGGGTACGAGAACTGTCTAATTACTGGAGCCGTACTTGTCGACCTCTCATTCGCATTCGACACTGTAAATCACAAACTGCTGCTCACTAAAATATACGCTATGACTAATGATTTAGGGCTGATACAAATTATATCAACTCTTCTCAGCAACAGACGGTTCATCGTAAACCGAGGAGGGAAGCGAAGCCGATGGCGTATCCAGAAAAATGGACTACCCCAAGGCAGTGTCCTCGCACCCACTCTTTTCAACATACATGTGAATGATCAACCAGTTGCACCAGGGACTAGGAGCTTTGCTTACGCAGATGATCTTGCAATAGCCGTGCAGGGCCGGAACTTTAACGACATAGAAATTAGCCTTACGAATGCCCTCAACGGTCTAACGCCATACTACGAAGCCAACTGCCTATGCCCGAATGCAGCAAAAACATTATCCTGCCTATTCCATCTTCGAAACCGAGACGCCAAACATACCCTAAACATCACGTGGAACAACCAACGGATCGCGTTCAGCAGCACTCCTTGTTATTTAGGCGTCACACTTGATCGCACACTTACTTACAGACATCATGTAGACGTGGTCAGGGGCAAACCATCAACAAGTAACAACCTCCTGAGTAAGCTTACCTCCACAAAATGGGGTGCCGACCCACATACTTTACGTACGTCGGCACTTGCACTCTGCTATTCGGTTGCTGAATACGCAGCCCCAGTTTGGGAAAGATCAGCGCATGCGAAACGAGTGGATCCTCTGCTGAATGATGCCTGTCGCGTAATCACGGGATGCCTAAGACCCAGCCTGGTTAGCCAACTTTATTTGCTTAGTGGCATAGCTCCACCCAACATCAGACGAGCTATAGCAAGCGAAGCAGAGCGCCTCAAGCAGCTGCGCGAGCAGCGCCATCCTCTCTTCGGACAAAACCCTCCAGACACACGTCTAAAATCAAGACGGAGTTTCCTCACCTCAGTTCAACCGCTCGAAACCTCAAAACAAAAGGCCAGATTGTCAAAATGGAAAGCAACACTGCCTACGGGAGACCAGGCCCCTCTAATCTCACCTAACGAACAATTGGCCTCTGGAAATGAACTAAAATGGCCATTATGGAGAACCCTCAATCGCCTACGAACTGGGGTGGGCAGATGCAACGTAAACATGTGTAAATGGGGATACCGAGATGGGACGGACATGTGCCAGTGCGGACAGACCCAAACAATGGACCACCTCCTGGAATGCAGCAACATGGGGGAAGTGTGCAGGAAAGAAGATCTGGCAAACGCTACGGCACTGGCAGTTAAATGCGCTGAATTTTGGCGGGACGAGATATGATATATACATATACTATGTTTGTCTTTATATTGTAATGTGACTCCGCATTTTGGGTTTGTTTTACTTATACATATGTGTATTGTATTTGTATTTGTGTGTATATGTAATATGTGGGTTGTCTATGGCTTGGACACGATTAAATAAATAAAATCTATAACTGGTTGGGTAAGTCACTTCAAAGGTTAAAAGAAGGCAATGGCATGCCACCATCGATAGGACCATGCCTAGTAAAGCACTGTGGTGTTCAAACCATCCTTTGGCTTGATGACAGCTTTACGTTACATGTTGGATACCATTGGTATAAAAAATGGAAGAAAATATAATAGGTACACAACAGCCAACCAATTGCAACAAAGTTTTACTTTTACCAGGTTTTGACACAGACTATGGGTGTCTTCATCAGAAAATTCATGATTACCTAAAAAGATTAAAAAAACATTAACATAGAGGAAACGAAAGAATAACCTGTTTTCATCCCAAACATATTTTAAGAAGACTGTACTCAAATGTAATAACTAACGAACGATTTTAAAACCAATAATTCTCTTTTCACATAAGATATTACATTAAGAAATTAATGTTAAAATCACATAAAATTAAAAACACTGGATCTGACATAAAGCTGGTAAATGCTAGTAAAATTATAGCTACATGAAGTAGCATGGTTCATGCTACTAAGGGCTGTGAGAGATAACAGCTGGAGGTGGCACATGCTGAAGTTGCCACAATGTGAACACAAAATAAGTTGCGCCATGTAGTAACAATCGAAGATAATGGCTACTTAATTTATGAAAAACGTTTTAAATGCTATATAAATGTTCATCTCAAATTTAGATAGCCAGTATCATGCAAAATGAAAAATTATAATGGACAATGCAAAACAAAATATTAGATACATTTTGGTACAAAACGATTACAATGCAATAAATAAAAAAGGAAGAGGCAAACGATATCATAGAATCTACTCCAAGAAGTAGAGGTCAACTTTAAACATTTCTAAATGAGATCTTTATACCATTAAAATTTTTTTATTGCATAATTGCAACTGTTCATTATCTCTATCACTGCTCCAGATGTATATAAATGCTAACTGTTTCAATGTTCCACACCACATGTTTATGCACACACACACACACACACACACACACACACACACACACACACATATATACACTCCTGGAAATTGAAATAAGAACACCGTGAATTCATTGTCCCAGGAAGGGGAAACTTTATTGACACATTCCTGGGGTCAGATACATCACATGATCACACTGACAGAACCACAGGCACATAGACACAGGCAACAGAGCATGCACAATGTCGGCACTAGTACAGTGTATATCCACCTTTCGCAGCAATGCAGGCTGCTATTCTCCCATGGAGACGATCGTAGAGATGCTGGATGTAGTCCTGTGGAATGGCTTGCCATGCCATTTCCACCTGGCGCCTCAGTTGGACCAGCGTTCGTGCTGGACGTGCAGACCGCGTGAGACGACGCTTCATCCAGTCCCAAACATGCTCAATGGGGGACAGATCCGGAGATCTTGCTGGCCAGGGTAGTTGACTTACACCTTCTAGAGCACGTTGGGTGGCACGGGATACATGTGGACGTGCATTGTCCTGTTGGAACAGCAAGTTCCCTTGCCGGTCTAGGAATGGTAGAACGATGGGTTCGATGACGGTTTGGATGTACCGTGCACTATTCAGTGTCCCCTCGACGATCACCAGTGGTGTACGGCCAGTGTAGGAGATCGCTCCCCACACCATGATGCCGGGTGTTGGCCCTGTGTGCCTCGGTCGTATGCAGTCCTGATTGTGGCGCTCACCTGCACGGCGCCAAACACGCATACGACCATCATTGGCACCAAGGCAGAAGCGACTCGCATCGCTGAAGACGACACGTCTCCATTTGTCCCTCCATTCACGCCTGTCGCGACACCACTGGAGGCGGGCTGCACGATGTTGGGGCGTGAGCGAAAGACGGCCTAACGGTGTGCGGGACCGTAGTCCAGCTTCATGGAGACGGTTGCGAATGGTCCTCGCCGATACCCCAGGAGCAACAGTGTCCCTAATTTGCTGGGAAGTGGCGGTGCGGTCCCCTACGGCACTGCGTAGGATCCTACGGTCTTGGCGTGCATCCGTGCGTCGCTGCGGTCCGGTCCCAGGTCGACGGGCACGTGCACCTTCCGCCGACCACTGGCGACAACATCGATGTACTGTGGAGACCTCACGCCCCACGTGTTGAGCAATTCGGCGGTACGTCCACCCGGCCTCCCGCACGCCCACTATACGCCCTCGCTCAAAGTCCGTCAACTGCACATACGGTTCACGTCCACGCTGTCGCGGCATGCTACCAGTGTTAAAGACTGCGATGGAGCTCCTTATGCCACGGCAAACTGGCTGACACTGACGGCGGCGGTGCACAAATGCTGCGCAGCTAGCGCCATTCGACGGCCAACACCGCGGGTCCTGGTGTGTCCGCTGTGCCGTGCGTGTGATCATTGCTTGTACAGCCCTCTCGCAGTGTCCGGAGCAAGTATGGTGGGTCTGACACACCGGTGTCAATGTGTTCTTTTTTCCATTTCCAGGAGTGTATATATATATATATATATATATATATATATATATATATATATATATATATATATAGAGGGAAACCTTTGCCTTTGCCTTTACATATGTCTGCTTGTGTCTGTATATGTGCAGATGGATATGTGTGTGTGCAAGTGTATACCTGTCCCTTTTTCCCCCTTTTTCCGCTCCCGGGATTGGAATGACTCCTTACCCTCTTCCTCAAAACCCACATTCTTTCAGTTTTCTCTCTCCTTCCCTCTTTCCTGATGAAGCAACCGTGGGTTGCGAAAGCTTGAATTTTGTGTGTGTGTTTGTTAGTGTCTCTATCAACATACCAACGCTTTCGTTTGGTAAGTTACATCATATTTGTTTATATATATATATATATATATATATATATATATATATATATATATATATATATATATAACTTGCTATGAAAAATATTTACAGCTGTTTTCTGTTACAGTAATATAGATGTGTGAGATGTATGTAACATCTATGTCCTGGCCAGCAGGTCAGAGATGGTTGTTGCACAAGTATGCGGTCTAATTGTGAAAATACTGGGAATTACCCAAATAACTTATTGAACACTGAATTCTCTTTAGAGGTCATTGGTATTGAAGCATTACCTAGTTTGTGTGCTGTGCTTTCTGCATTCTTGAATACAATGACATGACGTAATTTTCTGTTTACAGAAGATCAGCCCCTGAGTCTTCTTGATCAAAGTGATGATGAGGATTTCATCATGCCTAACCCAGCTGATTATGGTTGGACAGATACTAATGCTGATGAGCCTACAGGTATATCCATCAGCATAAATATTCAAAATATTAGTGAACCAGTAAATCCTGAACCAGTAAGTGCAGATATAGATTTTGATTTGCTATCGCTTCTTCCTCCAATTCTGAAGAAGTGCCTGAGCATATGCCCGACAAATCTGCTAAAATCCGTAAAACAGATTATTTTGATGGACAGGCTCTGATTTCGACCCCAAAGCATGTAACTGTAATAACAGTCATTCTGACTGCAAAATCATCACTTTAAACTATTTGTCTACTCCTATGGTATGACTAGTTTCAAGTTTTCTTTAGTCAAGAAACTTTAAACTACTTATCTGAACAATGTAATTTATATGACAAGTGTATTCGCAAGAATGACAGTGAAAAATTAGGACAGCAACATTGGTGAAACACAAACAGTGACGAAATTTACTGTTTCCATGCCATATATTTTCTGATGGCTCAAGTGAGAACAAACGAAATGAAGAGTTATTGGAACTACAGTCCATTACTGTCTACTTTAATGTTTGCATAAATTATGTCAAAATCTAGGTACCTTCAGTTACTAAGAATGTTACACCTTGTGTTAACAATGAGGCCCCTGGAGATAACAAAATATGGGAAATTAGGCGTATTGTGGATCATTTGAGATAAGCATTTCCAAATGCTTTCGTTCCTTTCTAAAATTTCTGCACTGCTGAAAGCTCAGTTCTCTGCAAAAGTCATCTCTTCTTCAAACAGTACATTCTATCCAAACCTTGGCAAACGTCATACACTGTATGTTGACAGCTGGTACACTAGCATAATGGTACTTTTTTCGCCCTCATGAGGATGTTTTTGGAACTGTAAGCAGAAACCATAAAGGTATGGGTGCTTTATAAAATACTTAAAACTTCTGAGATCAACTTTATGTCACCAGATAAACTTCTTGTTTTCAAATGGCAGGACAAGTGAGAATGAAAGATGCTTTTGACTCTTCATAAACGCAACAAATGATAAAATTGAAGCAAAAAGAAATGCAGCTTGCATTGTAAGCTCCACCGAAAATATCGAGGCCATCAAGAAGTGTGACATGATGCTAAGTTCAGCAGAATGTGCATGAAAAACTATAAAATGGTTTAAAAAAGTATTTTTTCATTTGGTTGATCTGTCTGTGCTGAACGATTATGCATTACATAAAACACAAATGTGAAGAAACATTTAAATATATGGTTTTTCAGCAGAAGCTCATGAAGGAGATACTAGAGACTCAACACCATCTATAAATAGAGGGACATTGTGGGAGATCAGCTGATGGTAATAATCCCTTACACTTAACCAAGTGACACTTTCTCTTGCTAATCTCAGAAACACCAAAGAAGAAGGTGCCTAGAGAGAGTTTATGGTATTGTATCTGCAAAACATGACAAATGAAGTGACACAAGATACATTTGTATAAAATGTAATGCACCTTTGTGTTTTAATGTTTGTTTTGAAGGATATCATGCTTTGTAGTTTTACTAATGTAATAAATTGTGTATTTGTTTTTTCCTAATAAAGCAGCTATTTGAAATTTTTTTTTATTGTAATTTTAAGCACCTCATACAGGCGGGCTGTCAGCAGCATATTACACCGCTCTTCAGCCTTAAGTGGTACAATCATATGACAAATAGGTGACACAGACAATACAATGAAAATGGCGGGCAAAAAAGGTAGAGACAAAAAAACAATAAACATGAAGCCATTCACGCTGGACGATAAAAGCACTAACACTTGTTGACACGGCGCACAGAACACGGAGGACGGCGACGGCACATGTGAACAGTGGAGGTGTAACTGCGAAAGAACGCTAAACACAAAACGAAGGCACACACACGAGACACTGATGGCGATGATCTCCGGCACGCGAATGTTCACTATGCGTGTGCGAGTCCGGGGACCTGCCAAGAGAGGAGGAGGAGGAGGAGGAGGGGGAGTGGGAGAGCGAGAGGGGAGAACAGAGATGCCACGGGCAGGGGAGATATTGGGGAGGGAGGAAGGCGGAGGGGAAGCCCAGGGGAAGAGGGGCGGAGGGAGGGGACGGGGGAAAAGGAAAGAGAAGGGAAGGGAAGAGAAGGGAGGGAGGGTGCCTAAAGGAAAGGACACCGGAAGTGGGGGGTGGGGCAGGGTCAAAGTTGATAGGAGGGGTAAATTGAGGGGAGGAGGACATCATCAGGGAGGGGGAGCTGATGGAAGCCACTTTGGGAGAGGGTAAGGAGGGTGGAGAGATGGAGACCGGGTGGGATGTGGGAATACAGGCGCGGCAGCGGGCGTGGGCGGGAGAGGATCGGGGAGACTAGTGGGTGAGGAGGATCGAGTTTACGGGAGGTGTACAGGATACGTATCCTTTCAAGGAAAAGGAGGAGGTGGGGGAAGGGGATGAGATCGTACAGGATCCACGTGGGGGAGGGGAGACGGATGCGATAGGCGAGGCGGAGAGCATGGCGTTCAAGGATTTGGAGGGATTTATAAAAGGTAGGGGGGGTGGAGATCCAAGCCGGATGGGCGTAACAAAGGATAGGGCGGATGAGGGATTTATAGGTGTGGAGGATGGTGGAGGGGTCCAGACCCCACGTACGGCCGGAGAGGAGCTTGAGGAGACTGAGTCGGGAGCGTGCCTTGCCTTGGATTGTCCGGAGGTGGGGGGTCCAGGAGAGGCGACGGTCGAGGGTGACGCCAAGGTATTTAAGGGTGGGAGTGAGGGCGATAGGACGGCCATAGATGGTGATATAGAAATCAAGGAGGCGGAAGGAAGGGGTGGTTTTGCCTACAATGATCGCCTGGGTTTTGGAGGGATTGACCTTGAGCAACCACTGGTTGCACCAAGCGGTGAACCGGTCAAGATGGGATTGGAGAAGCTGTTGGGAGCGCTGGAGGGTGGGGGCAAGGGCGAGGAAGGCGGTGTCATCGGCAAACTGGAGAAGGTGGACGGAGGATGACGGCGGCGGCATGTCCGCCGTGTACAAAAGGTACAGAAGGGGGGAGAGGACGGAGCCTTGGGGCACACCGGCGGAGGGGAAAAAGGTGTAGGAATCCGTGTTATGGGTGGTGACATAGGAAGGACGGCGGGAGAGAAAGGATCCAATCAGACGGACATAGTTAATGGGAAGGGCGAAGGTTTGGAGCTTGAAGAGGAGACCAGAATGCCAGACGCGGTCATAAGCATGTTCGAGGTCCAGGGAGAGGAAGATGGCGGAGCGACGGGAATTAAGCTGGTCAGAAAGGAGATGGGTGAGGTGAAGGAGAAGGTCGTCGGAAGAGAAGGACGGCCGAAAACCACACTGCGTAGCTATTTGAAAAAAAGTATTTCCCTTTAAAGACTAAAAAAGAAACAACTGAATGCGATAATACTGCATTTTGCCTCTTACTTTTTCTCCGTAATAGCGATAAACTGCTGCAGTCATATATACGAGGGTGGTCCATTGATAGTGACTGGCCCAAATATCTCACGAAATAACCATAAAACGAACAAACTACAAAGAACGAAAGTTGTCTAGCTTGAAGGGGGAAACCAAATGGCGCTATGGTTGGCCCACTAGATGGCGCTGCCATAGGTCAAACGGATATCAACTATAGGAACCCCCATTTTTCTTACATATTCGTGTAGTACGTAAAGAAATATGAATGTTTTAGTTGGACCACTTTTGTGATAGATGGCGCTGTAATAGTCACAAACGTATAAGTACGTTGTGTCACGTAACATTCGTCCAGTGCGGACGGTATTTGCTTCGTGATACATTATCCGTGTTAAAATGGAGCGTTTAACAATTGCGAAAAATGTCGATATCGTGTTGATGTGTGGCTATTGTGATCAAAATGCCCAACGGGCGTGTGCTATGTATGCTGCTCGGTATCCTGGACGACATCGTCTATGTGTCCGCACCGTTCGCCGGATAGTTACGTTATTTAAGGAAACAGGAAGTGTTCAGCCGCATGTGAAACGTCAACCACAACCTGCAACAAATGATGATGCCCAAGCAGGTGTTTTAGCTGCTGTCGCGACTAATCCACACATCAGTAGCAGACAAACTGCGCGAGAATCTGGAATCTTAAAACGTTGGTGTTGCGAATGTTACATCAACATCGATTGCACCCATACCATATTTCTATCCACCAGGAATTGGACGGCGACGACTTTGAACGTCGTGTACAGTTCTGCCACTGGGCACAAGAGAAATTACGGGACGATTACAGATTTTTTGCACGCGTTCGATTTAGCGACGAAGCGTCATTCACCAACAGCGGTAACGTAAACCGGCATAATATGCACTACTGGGCAACAGAAAATTCACGATGGCTGCGGCAAGTTGATCATCAGTGACCTTGGCGGGTTAATGTATGGTGCGGCATTATGGGAGGAAGGATAATTGGCCCCCCTTTTATCAATGGCAACCTAAATGGTGCAATATATGCTGATTTCCTACGTAATGTTCTACCGATGTTACTACAAGATGTTTCACTGCATAACAGAATGGCGATGTACTTCCAACATGATGGATGTCCAGCACATAGCTCGCCTTCTTTTTGTGGGGAAAGTTGAAGGATATTTGCTATCGTGATCCACCGACAACGCCTGACAACATGCGTCAGCGCATTGTCAATGCATGTGCGAACATTACGGAAGGCGAACTACTCGCTGTTGGGAGGAATGTCGTTACATGTACTGCCAAATACATTGAGGTTGACAGACATCAATTTGAGCATTTATTGCATTAATGTGGTATTTACAGTAATCACGCTGTAACAGCATGCATTCTCAGAAATGATAAGTTCACAAAGGTACATGTATCACATTGGAACAACCGAAATAAAATGTTCAAGCGTACCTACGTTCTGTATTTTAATTTAAAAAACCTACCTGTTACCAACTGTTCATCTAAAATTGTGAGCCATATGTTTGTGACTATTACAGCGCCACCTATCACAAAGCTAAAAAAGTGGTTCAACTAAAACATTCATATTTCTTTACGTACTACACGAATATGTAAGACAAAATGGGGGTTCCTATTAAAAAAAAAAAAAAAAACGCCGTTGATATCCGTTTGACCTATGGCAGCACCATCTAGTGGGCCAACCATAATGCCATCTGGCGTCCCCCTTCAAGCTAGACAAGTTTCGTTCTTTGTAGTTTGTTCGTTTGATGGTTATTTCGTGAGATATTTGGCCCTGTCACGATCAATGGACCACTCTGTATACAGAAACTCTTGGAAGTTTCGCCTGTACCTACCATCATACAATTTTCGTGTTTTAGCAATAACGATAAATCCATAATATGAATGATTCCAGCAATCGGCACATATCTTTACAAAATCATTGAACGGCATGTCACTTCCTACATGAGCTTAGTAAATGTGTTTTAAGTTCAGATTGTCTTGGTTGAAGGCTATAATGAGATCTGCATTATCCCTACCAACTGTTCCGGGATTCTGGTAAGTGTTTGGCTTAGATAAAATACATCAGCACTCATATGACGACCGAAACCGAAACATTTTCGGATTTGGTTTTGGTTTTCCACAGCAACATCGTCAAATATGAACACAGTATTCGGCTTTACTTTTTCAGGTTGGGGGGATATCAACGCTTTCACCGAATGTCGTGAATGTAACGCCTTTTACGTCGTGCAATATCTCCTGTAACAGCTGAAACAGTTTTTTTGAAAATACACAAACATGTCAAATCGGACTCCGTCTATTTGTGTTAGCAGGATTATGAGGACACTAGTCTTGCTACAATTGGATGCACCTACAATAATTGCTCGTATATTATGAGGAAGGAATATTCCATTCTTCTTTAGGTCTTCTTTTGCATCTTCACAGGACCAGTCACTGACAACAAAGTTCTGATGCTTCACCCACCCGGCCATGATACCGACTACGTCCGGTTTCGGTATGCAACAGGCTTTTATAGAAAAAATGAACGCTTTTAATAATAACAGTAATAACAATAATAATATATGTAGCCACTATAGCGCAATCAACTTACTGAGTGAGCTACAATGGCTACATTTTACATTATGTAATGACTGGGAAGTTAAATATGAAAAACAACAAGGATTTGCGATTATATCTATTTTATTTAATTTCTTCAATGACACGTAGGCTGCATCACATCATCAACAACAACAAAAACAACTGATTCACTTTTTACAGAATTTCCTGAATAAATGTTTCGTGTATGCAGTAAATTCAGCATGTATTTCCCTCTAACTGATGGGAGATTAGTCTCTGCTTTTGACACCGTATTGACGTTCTATATCATCTGCATGTACACTATACATACAGAGATAGTTCACGATATCTTTATATACAATTTGACCACAAGGCAGCTTATGATTCAGTCTTTCCAGCACAAGGGAAGTGCTATCCGTAGACCAAACAAGTTTGTAATGGTGGAGTGTTGCAGATAAATGGATCGATTGTTCCATAAAAACACGGGAGAACTGCCGGATATCAGTAACTTCCTGCCACGATATTTCGGCGCATAGTCTTCTAGCCATCTTCAGGTGAATGCCACTGTAGTAGTACTGGCGAGTATGCTTTTTTTTTTTTCCTTTATTGTATTTCAATTCCCCATCGGGGCGGGCTGGCAGCAGCATAGGCGCTGCTCTTCAGCCGAAAGACATAGAACAAAACAATAGAAGACATTTAAAAACAGCAAAGGAGAGAATAAGGTGAACATAGATATAAAAAAGGGGAACATCATGGAAGGCAATAGACAAAAAAACGGGGTGACTGTAAAATGGAGAGAAAAAACTGTTTAAAAGTAGCACACATAAAAAGCCACACACTGCGACGGTTAAAAGAACACAAGGCACAGTAAGACTGGAGCATCGAGTACGCGCTGAGCTCCGCTATTTAAGGCCTTCTGAGGTGACAGTGCGCATGCGCAGCTCAGCGTGCGCGTTCATAACGGCTCCGTGCGCTGCGCCTCGCGCCCTCCACTGTGAAAGGCTGGCGTATCGGTGTCAGGTCGATTTCCATCTTTATGCAGATAACTACGTCGACTACGAAGTTTCTCTATAACAGGATTCGAAGCAGAGTTTAGCTGATAACCGCTATCTCGATTGATGAGAGTCTCGTTGTCAGACAATCTTATTTCCACAGCTTCATTGATAATCGAGCTCCAAAAGTTTGATGTATGGGCCAAAATTTTTGTGTCGTTGTAATTCATGGAATGGTCTGTGGAAATACAATGTTCGGCGATTGCGGACTTGGTGGGTTGGAGAAGGCGAGTATGCCGTTGGTGTTCCACAATGCGTTCCTACACAGTTCGTGTTGTTTGCCCTATATATGATTTGCCGCATTCACACGGAATTTTGTAAACACCTGGTTTACGCAGGCCCAGGTCGTCTTTAACGGATCCCACAAGTGATGAAATTTTGGAAGGAGGGCGAAAGATGACTCTCACTTGATACTTTCTCAATATTCTGCCTATCTGTGAAGAAATATTCCCAATAAATGGTAGATAAACAGTCGACCTAAAGGCCTCTTCCTCTTCCTTGTTCCGTCGTTTGTAGGTCTTCATCACTCTGTTCACTTGCCTAGGTGAAAAGCCATTCTTCAAAAATACTTTTTGCAGGTGTTCCAGTTCCGATTGAAGACTGTCGGCGTCAGAGATAGTATGGGCACGGTGGACCAAGGTTTTGAGAACGCCCATTGTTTGTGCTGGATGGTGGCAACTAGTAGCTTGTAGATACAGGTCTGTATGAGTGGGCTTTCTGTACACCGAGTGACCAAGTGTGCCATCACTCTTCCGTCGCACCAAGACATCTAAAAATGGCAGACAACCATCTCTCTCTATCTCCATGGTAAACTTTATGTTTTCATGTATGGAGTTCATGTGACGTAAAAATTCTTGGAGACGGTCCAGACCATGAGGCCACACTATAAAAGTGTCGTCAACGTACCGTCAAAATACTGTCGGTTTAAAAGTGGCAGAGTCGAGTGCTCTCTCCTCAAAATCCTCCATAAAAAGATTGGCTACCAGGGGAGACAAAGGACTCCCCATGGCGACACCATCAGATTGTTCGTAAAATTCGTTGTTAAATATAAAATATGTAGAGGAGAGAGTGTGCTCAAACAACGCTGTAATGTCTGCACCAAACATATTGCCAATGAGGTGTAGTGAGTCCACCAGAGGCACCCTTGTGAACAGTGAAACCACATCAAAACTGACCAATAAATCACTACTTTGCAGTTGTAGTGACTGAAGTCGACTGATAAAATCACCAGAATTCTTTATGTGATGTGCACACTTGCCTATCATTGGTTTGAGCAAAGATGCCAAGAATTTTGCTAGGTCGTAGGTGGCTGCTCCAAACACAATCACAAATGGATCGATCTCCATATCTCAACATGAGTGTCACGCCGCCGTAAAATGAAGTTATAGAAAGCGTCAGACACGCACAGTAAATGTCAGGAGATGTAAAATATTCAGAGACCATCTGTTCATTGATGTAATGCTCTGTACGACACAGTTCATCCCATTCCAGCTCTGTAAACCACACTTTAACACTTCTCGATGGATTTTCAATCTCTAACACAACACGCCAGTCAATGTCCACTGATGCTTCTGTAGCAATACTAAAGCACTTTGAACCACTAGCTGCTAAGTTATAAGCTGAAGTGAAAAGCAGTAGAGCACTGGGGAGGGGGGGGGGGGGGGGGCGAATCGACAGCTTCGCATCCACCACATCAACACTCTGTCCTTCCAGTAACATTGGAATGTTCTGAGATGGCGCATGCGTCGGAGACCAATACTGACCCGCACCATGTTGTTTAGGGCCACCCGCACAGTTCTTCGGAGAATTGGGCACTTCCTGGGTGTCTAAATTAATGAGCAGGACAGACGATACCAGCTCGTTGTCCTTCTCCAGCAAGTGGGCTATGTGCGCTACAGGATTTCACAGTGCTGCTACCGTTGCTGATCCCGACACGCCAGAGTTCGCTGCAAATCCCGATGAGGCGATGGTTGCTGCTGCTGGTCCAAACGCCCCAGAGGTTGCTGAACAAAGAAGAAGAATAAGAAAAGGAAGAAGAAGAAGAAACAATAAGAATCCACAGACAATGACTTAGAGTTGAACAAAGAAAGGGAATTGCTACATGAAATAATAGTAGCAACGACATGTGAAGAATACTTACCTTTACGTTTCTTCTGTGGTAGAGAGGCAGATGAGGATCTGGACTGCTGGCGAGACTTCATGGCTCTTCTTCTTCCAGAGACTGGCTGCGACTGGGAGCGGTGAGCTATTGCGCTCGCCTTATATCTCCTACATCATGACCACATGGCCAGAAATTAATCGTTTATTGACTTCAGCAGTGTTTCTCGAACGATTCCCAATCAGCCATTTGCCTTGGAAGGAAGAAGTTCTCACATGCGTCAGTCAGTATTCCGCAAGCGTTTACCAAATAAAGGCTGTTTTGTTTGCAGTTTGATCCGACGATGATTGATGGCACGTGCAGGCTTAGCAGAACATGAAGGGTAACAGAGAAAGAGTACGTGTTTCAACTGGAATTTCTCGGATGCTTTAGTTCGAGGATTAGCATGACATCCAGTCTGTTAGTCACAGGGTCCGAGCGGACACCTCCGTGTGGCGCTGTCGCTTCTTAGGCTCTTGCCAGTGTGGTGTGGCCTGCACGGGTGACGTTCTGTGCATTCCAGTGGTTTGCACATGCTTCGCGATTGAACGATTTTTAACAGTGTAATTACGTGTGACGTGTGTTTCATGACAGTGTTCCTTGCGCAATCGAAATAAAAAAAGAGATCGATTTAATTATTTCTTACAAGACCTGCATTTTCCCAAACAGCAAAGATAATGAGCAAGAGAAATCCAACCCCTGCAGACTGAATATTTTGTAAATAAAAAAATATATCCTCTGCAATGTAATTGAATTTCCTGTCATGAAATCCTTTGTCACCAACCACCTGGAGATGTTGGACAGTTGCTCCAAGGAAATATTGTGGAATTTTCACAGTGTCATCTGGTACTAAACCCACGGAGACTATTTACAACATATCCGCTGGGAAAGCTTGAAGAGTCAGTTCTGTGTAAAGAAGAGTCAGTTCTGTGTAAAGAAATCTTATCAGGTTTGGGAGGCTGTGATACAGAAACTCACCTGTGGCTGCTGTTGCACAATTATCAGGTGAGGCCCCCATGGCAATGGGAATGCTGGTTTTCTCACTTTAAAAGGAACCAGCAGTGATTAAGCCACCAAAGATGATACCAATATATTTGTACAATTTTTCATGTATACACTAATGTTCCACATTAACTGCAAACTGCCTTCAATTTTCAGGTAGGGGAGAGGGAGAGGGTAGAGAAGAGTTGGGGGATTTACCAGAGGGGGAGGGGTTAATTAATTGATCAATTTAATGAAGTAATCAATGAAACTGATAGAGTGGGAGGTGGCTATTCGAATGAGTCAGGCCTGAAAGTGTACCTGCATCAGTGAGGGGAACGGGGGTTGGAGGTTTCCTGAGGGGTTGGAAGAAGGAGGGGGAGGGGGAGGATTGGTGGGGGGGGGCTATAGATTAAAGACCTGTCAATCAGAAGTAAGGATTATCCGCAGGGGATCATAACCTGTCAATCAAAAGACAACATCAGGTTTGTCCCCGAAAGTCACAGTTGCCCCTGATGTAGGCAACCTGCGCTAAAAATTGGGCTCCTGTCCACTTTGTTCTACTAATGGCATTTACATGAAATGGTGGAGATGTCGCACTTGGTGTACCCAACTCAGAATTCATTACTGCAAGATATTTTGATCACAATCAAAACATTTTCAAAAATAGTATGGCTTGGCATGCAAGGATTGATGATACAAAAATTTTAGACAGCAGAAAATAAGAATGACAGGGAATACCTTCCAATTATTATAGAACTGACTCTTCAAGCTTTCCCAGCGGATATGTTGTAAATAGTCTTCATGGGTTTACTACCAGACGACACTGTGAAAATTACACAATATTTCCTTGGAGCAACTGTCCAACATCTTCAGGTGGTTGAACCTTGCAGCTGGCTACGTACGGCAGACAGTATCCGCAATTCGACACCCCGTATATAGAACACACGCATGAAGAAATCGCAGGTGCGGAAATCACGCATGCACAGTGATTTGCAGATAGATGGCGCATACTCAAACGCACTCTGCCGAAAATCGCAGAATGACCTCCTGCGCATGCCCTGTACACTGTGTTTACTGACAGTGCAGCCAGATGTTACTCACTAAACGAACTAGACCAATGTTATGAAGGGTCTTTTTTCGAAAAATCTTGATTTTCTCGTCGTGATTTAATAGCAGCCAATGAAGAGTTTCAGGCTGAAATCCCGCATCCCTATTGATGAGATAATCAGTTGTATGATTATTTATTGCTTCCTTAATTACGAAATTCCAGTTGTAGCACTGAAATAACAGGATTAGACAAGATAAAAATAGAACTGAGGGGAGAAGCAAATGAAGCATGAGAAAGAAAGAGGCCAAGTTTGGTGAGGAAGGGTAGTTGTATAAGGTGATGGTATTATATTATCATGTGCTTATTACTGACAGAAAAATGATATAGAGATAAATTGTTGAGCAGCTAACATTGTATGTATGAGAAGGGAACTTAATGTAAATAAATGAGTGATACTAATGCATGACATAACAAACTATAATTAAACCACTAACACATAACACAATAATGGATGGTATGTGTGATAACATGAATACAGATAAATATTAAATTGGAAAAAGGGATGTAAATATTACATAGAGAATAATGTAAAAAGCAAGTCTTATAACGACATACAGATAATTCACTGATGCAAAAAAATCACAACACCAAGAAGTAGTTGTACAACATAAAAGAAAGTTGGTGGATGTGTTTCTACACCTGGAGGATGATGTCTATTCTAATGTAGCGCCAGTTGCACTAGAGGATTCAAATCAGCTTTGCTTTAAATCACGCCGCAATGGTCGCGAACGTTAGTTACTTTAGACATTGGACATGGTAAGATGATGTTAGTCAAGGATGCCTTTAAGACGACGAAGACGCCATTATCAACACGTCACTGAGTTTAAATGAGGTCGCGTAATAGCGGTACGAGAAGCTGGATGTTCTTTCTCCGATAGTGCAGAAAGACTTGACAGGAATGCAGCCATTGTATATGACTGCTGGCAGTAGTGGTCACGAGAATGTACGATCGCTAGAAGTCCGGGCTCCAAACGTCCACATGGCACTATCCAGAGGGAAGACCACTGTGTTCGGCGTATGGCTCTGGCAAATCATATAGCATCTGCAACAGCAATCTGAGTAGCATTTGGCACCACAGTGACATAACGAACTGTTCAAATTTGTTACTTCAAGGACAGCTCCGAGTCAGACGCCCTGTAGCGTACTTTCCACTGACCGCAAACCACCGCCATTTGCGGCCTCAGTGGAGTCAAGCAGGAGCTAATTGGAGGGCAGGGTGGAGATCTATTGTTTTTTCTGATGAAACCTAGCTCTGCTCCAGTGCCAGCTGAGAGCCTGCAATCTATCTTTCTGTGTGCTTGACACGTTGGACACTTACCTGGGGTTATGGTCTGGGATGCGATTTCATATACAAGTAGGGACACTCCCGTATTTATCCCCCACAACCTGACAGCAAATTTGTGTGTCAGACTGGTGATTCGACTGTTGTGCTGCCATTCCTGGACAGCATTCGAGGGGTGTTTTCCAACTGATATCGCTCACCCACATACCCCTGTTGTACACCAACATGCTCTACAGAATATCTTCATGTTGCCTTGGCCAGCTTGATCAACAGATCTGTTTCCATTCAAGCACATACAGGGCATCATCGGACGACAACTCCAGCGTCATCCACAATCAGCATTAACCGTCCCTGTATTGACTGACCAGGTGCACAAGTGTGGAACTCCATCCCACAAACTGACAGCCAGCACCTGCAAAACACAGTGCATGCACATTTGTATTCTTGCATTCAGCATTCTAGCGGTCACATCGATTATTAATGCACCAGCATTTCACATTAGCACTGGCTTATTCACGCTTATGTCAACCTGTAATCTCGCAATGTTAATCACTTAAATATGTTACCTAGACAAAAATATTCCCGAAATTTCATTACTCTCCGTTAATCACTTTTGGTGTTGCAATTTTTTTCTGGCAGTGTATTTTGATTAAGTAAGATGATTTCGGGGATACAATGAACATTAAAACCAAGCAAAGGTGTACTAGTACAGTAATACGAATAAATTTTGTAACTAGAATCATTGAAATTTAACTTAGAGTAAGAAAATGTTAACTTTGTGTATGATGACAACTGAGTAAAATTGGGTATCCTGACCAATGTGCAGATGGTGGCTGGTGATGACAACTCTGAACAGGCACGGAGTGGCACACCAAGCAGGAGCACACGTGGGAGAAAGGAGCAGCCCCAGAGCCGACATTCAGCACATATGACAGCATAATCCCACAGTGAGTGCCTGCTGAACGAGTATGACGGGCAGCAGAATGAGGCCAAGTGACCATGCTATTGGAAGGCCACTGACCTGATGGTATCATTTGTGCCTGCCCCATAACAAGGCGACTGTGTCACCCCTTTGAGACATAAGTGGGATGCGGCAGTATCGGCAGTTCAGCTAAGTAAAGTAGCAGCTGTGTGACAACAAGTGCAGACGTGCAATCGAAGGGGAAGGACCCCACCCCAACTGGGAGGTAAATGGCTGCGTCCTTGTCATGACAGAGGGGTGAAACCATGAGCGAAGGAGTCACACCATTCCTCTTAGGAGGATGCCCGGTCAGCCAGGCAGCAACCCAAGTAGCACTGTGCCACGACCTTTACAACATACGCAGATTTTCTGCTACTGAGAATTACCCATAAGTTTTTGATCATACAATGTGGCTGCGAACAGTGACCCATATTTACTGTCAGTAACACCCATGGCTATCACAACTTGTAGCACTACTTTCCTCGATGATATACAAATTTGCTCTGCACGGAGCACGATGGTATTTTCCTGCATTCACACAGCAGAAGATGCCCACACGAAGGATTTAAAGAATGTAGAGGTGCTCCAAGCCTGGACACCCTGCATGGGTGAAAACACATGTATTGGGACACTACCCACGATGTGCCACTCAGGTGTACATAAACACCTGTACTAGTATCACTGTCTATGGGAAACAGACTGACATATATTTGCTGATGTATGAGATGAAGGATCTGACGTCTAGACTGGCCATTGCTATGATGAAAGGACAAAGGCTGCTATGTCTACACAGACAAGGCGCCTAAATCCACAGAGTAGCAGGCAGCGTATGACTAGACTTCAGCTTCCTCTCTCTCTCTCTCTCTGTGTGAACCATGTGCTTGCACAGAGTCATGTGCCAGTGCTGTATGACCGATCTTGTGAGTGACAGCGCATAACTGATCTACTGTGTGATGAAAGGTAGCATCACTCCTGTTAGCTGGCCGGAGTGGCCGTGCGGTTTTAGGCGCTACAGTCTGGAACCGAGCGACCGCTACGGTTGCAGGTTCGAATCCTGCCTCGGACATGGATGTGTGTGATGTTCTTAGGTTAGTTGGGTTTAACTAGCTCTAAGTTCTAGGCGACTGATGACCTCAGAAGTTAAGTCGCATAGTGCTCAGAGCAATTTGAGCCATCATTCCTGTTTGGTAGATAGAATGTTCTGCTTTGTAGTGAATAAATTGTGTTCTTCTTCTTCAGTGGACTGATGACTTAAGTCTTTTCTTTTTTTTCCTTTATTGTCATTTCATTCCCTTTCGTACCACTAGCATAGAGGGGTGGGCTAACAGTGGTACAGATACCCACTCTTCAGGCTGTAGAACTTAATGTTAACTTAGATGCTAAAACAAAAAAAAGGAGACATACGTATGATGAATTTAAAATTATTTGAAAAGGTGCGTGAATGGAAGAAAGATAAGTAATATAATGCTGTCTTCATGAATTGTTTAAGAACAGTGATAAAAACGTGGACAGACAGCACAATTAAAACACTTGAGAAACACCTGAAGAACACTAAACACTTGAAAAAATACTTGAAAAACGCTGACTGAAGAGACACTGATCAATTAGAACAGAGCACCATGCACTTTCACTAAAATTGGAAAAAGACCTGCCCTGGGACAGTACACAGTATATGAGAAGTAGGATGGGTGTGGAGGCAGATAGGAGAGTGGTGGTGATAAGAAGTGGGGACTGGTAAGACTTGTGATGTGACATGGGTGGCGGTGGGGGTCAAGGAGAGAGGGGTACCTGGTATTGGCATCAACAGTTTGGGGAGGAAAAGGTGGTAGGAGCCGACAGGGAAGGGGAAAAGGAGAAGGTGTGGTAGGGGGAGAGGAAGGGGAGGGAGCCCTTGGTGAGTGGACAGGGTAATGTAGATTCAGAGTTGGTAGGGTGGGTAGATGTCAGGATGGATTTCATGGGCCAGGATACAGATGGAATTTCTTTGGGAGAGGATGTGGAAGGTGTGTAAGTGCAGGGTTGCTGGGCAGCACAGTAGGAATGGAAAGGAAAAGGGACACAGTAGGATTGGAAAGAAGAGGGGACACAACAAGTCTATTGGAGTCGAGTTTACAGATGATGTGGGTTGTTTTGAGGTGTTCAATGTGAGTATGTGAGTGAGGAGAGGTGGAGAATTGATGAGTTGGTAAAGGATCCTTGCAGAAGAAGGTAAGAGGATGCAGAAAGCGAGGCGGAAAGCATGGCGTTTGAGGATCTTGAAGGACTTAGGAGGGGCATATATCCATGCAACATTTGCATAGCAAAGGATGGAGCAGTTCAGGGATTTGTACTTTGAAGTACAGTGTAGCAGTGTAGTCCATATGTTCAGCCAATTAGTAGTTTTTGTATAGTGTGGGATTTCTGTTGGGTAGTTAGTAAGTGAGATTTCAATGTTAGCTGCCATTCGAAGTTTTAGTCCAAGGTATTTTAGTGTGTTATTTAGCCATATGTGACAATCGTAAATGGTGAGGTGCAAGTCATGGAGATGGAAGTGCAGGTGGTGGGTGCTATAATTATTGCTTGGGTTTTGTAGGGCTTAATCTTAAGAAGCCTTTAGCTACACCAGGGGATAAATTGATTGAGGTGCATTTGGAGGTATCGTTGGGATTTCTGGTGTGAAGGATAGAAGGCGAATGGTGTCATCAGCGAACTGGATGAGGTGGATGGAAAGAGGTGGTTTGGGCATATTAACAGTGTATAAAAAGTAAAGGAGAATGAACAGAACGGAATCTTTAGGCACTCCTACAGTCAGGTAGAAGGTACAGGAGTTAATGTTGTTAACAATGGCATAAGAAGGGCAACTGGAGAGGAAAGATGCAATAAGCCAGACATAGTTGATTGGGAGGGCATCAGTCTGGAGTTTGAAAAGGAGACCAGAGTGCTATATGCTGTTGTATGCTTTCTCTAGATCAAGGGATACCAAGATGTCGGATTTACGATTTTTGAGTTGGTGTAATAGGAAGTGACTGACGGTCAGGAGTTGATAATCAGTAGAGAAGGAGGGACATAAGACACACTCCGTAATAGAAAGCAGATGGTCTGGTACAAATGGCGGTGGACGCATCGAGAGAGGATCGATATCATTTCAGTTTTTTTTTTCCTTTATTGTATTTCAATTCCCCATCGGGGCGGGCTGGCAACAGCATAGGCGCTGCTCTTCAGCCGAAAGACATAGAACAAAACAAGATAAGACATTTAAAAACAGCAAAGGAGAGAATAAGGTGAGCATAGATATAAAAAAGGGGAACATAATGGAAGACAATAGACAAAAAACGGGGTGACTGTAAAATGGAGATAAAAAAACTGTTTAAAAGTAGCACACACAAAAAGCCACACACTGTGACGGTTAAAAGAACACAAGGCACAGTATGACTGGAGCATAAAGGTAGCGACGGATGGCATAGCACATAACGTAACACTGACAGCGAACCTCGAGGCAGGACACAATGAAACGCACACCTCTTGACGCACACGAGAAACAGCACTAAACAACACTGATGTGGCACACTGATGAAGAGCAATACAGAGGATCTGCCAGGCGCTAGGAGATGAGGGAGACCTGAAGAAGGGAGGGAGGGGAAGAGATGGGGGAGGTGAGCGGGGGACGCGCGGAAGAGGGCCAGGTAGGGAGGGATGTGGGAAGGAGAGAGGCGAGTATGGGGTGCAGGGTCTCAGGGGAGGGGGGGACGGAGGAAACTCTGCTCTGGGAGAAGGAGGAAAGACGAAAAGGGGGCCCTGGGGAGAGGGGGGGGGGGACAAGGCCAGGTTATAGTTGGAAGGAAGGGTAGATGTCACGGCGAAGTTCGTCATCCGGGAGGGGGAGGCGTTGGAAATTGCCCTGATGAAGGAGATGGAGGGTGTGGAGGTGGAGAGAGGGAGGGATACAGCGATAGAGGCGCGGCAACGGGCGGGGGGTGGAGAGGAAGGAGGAAACAAGAGGGTGGGGGGGATCAAGCCTGCGAACAATGTAAAGGATGCGGAGATGTTGGAGGAACAGGAGGAGGTGGGGGAAGGGGATCAGTTCATACAGGAGCCGTGTGGGGGAAGGAAGGCGGATACGGAAGGCAAGGCGGAGCGCATGGCTTTCAAGGATTTGGAGGGCCTTGTAAAAGCGGGTGGGGGTGGAGATCCAGGCAACGCTGGCATAACAGAGGATAGGACGGATGAATCATTTCAGAAATGTAACTGATTCTTATAAGACATTGATGTGACAACAGCATACATTATTGTACCTATATATAGTGATTGATACTTGTACTGTTTCTTATTTATTTGTGTATGTTCAGGGTGTCCAGCAAAGACGTCCCTGATTTCAAAATTAAATATATCGAAAACTAAGATCGATAGACGATTGAAACCAACAGTATGTTTATTGTGAACGCTGTAAGAATGTAAAACAGAAGTTATACAGAAATTTCGAAATAATTCGAAAAGCTATTAACAGATGGCGCTACAATCACAATACGTACTGCCTATAAATCGTGCGCCACAGCTCTATACGAGCTCCATGATAGATGGCTTACTTTGCAAACCAGAGTCTCTAAATGATTGATAATGAAGAATTTCACGTTGGTTGCATCTGCTTCACAGATGAAGCACGCTAACACCTGCACGGTGTCGTGAATAAACAAAACTGGCAATTCTGGAGTTCCGAAAATTCCCGTTTGTGTGAAGCGAAACCACTGTATTCCCCCAGAGTTATAGTTTGGGTTGCAGTACGCAGCAAAGACATTATTGGTCCTTTTATCATGCGAGGAACAACCACTAGTGAACGTTACGTTGCAGTTTTGGAACAATTTGTCATCACACACCTGAAATTGGAGAATCGACCAGGCACCGAGTTGTTCATGCGAGATGGGACCAGACAACATCGCACACAGCACGAATTTCACTTTCTTGATGAGTACTTCAGAAATAGAGTCACTTCACTTTGATGCCCGTAGACGTGTCTATCAGTCAACCCAGCTCCTGGGGAAAATAGTCCACTGGAAATTTCATTATGGATGACAGTAGAGAAGTCACAGTATTTATTAAAGTCACATTTGTCTCCAGGTCAGTAAATGGTAGGGAATGATACAGTTACAAGCAGAGTTAACCCACTGGCTTACACAACCGGATTGTAGCTGGCCACAGGTTTCAAATCAGTTATTACAGGGCTATTACAAATGATTGAAGCGATTTCATAAATTCACTGTAGCTCCATTCATTGACATATGGTCACGACACACTACAGATACGTAGAAAAACTCATAAAATTTTGTTCGGGTGAAGCCTCACTTCAGGTTTCTGCCGCCAGAGCGCTCGAGAGCGCAGTGAGACAAAATGGCGACAGGAGCCGAGAAAGCGTATGTCGTGCTTGAAATACACTCACATCAGTCAGTCATAACAGTGCAACGACACTTCAGGACGAAGTGCAACAAAGATCCACCAACTGCTAACTCCATTCGGCGATGGTATGCGCAGTTTAAAGCTTCTGGATGCCTCTGTAAGGGGAAATCAACGGGTCGGCCTGCGGTGAGCGAAGAAACGGTTGAACGCGTGCGGGCAAGTTTCACGCGTAGCCCGCGGAAGTCGACGAATAAAGCAAGCAGGGAGCTAAACGTACCACAGCCGACGGTTTGGAAAATCTTACGGAAAAGGCTAAAGCAGAAGCCTTACCGTTTACATTTGCTACAAGCCCTGACACCCGATGACAAAGTCAAACGCTTTGAATTTTCGGCGCGGTTGCAACAGCTCATGGAAGAGGATGCGTTCAGTGCGAAACTTGTTTTCAGTGATGAAGCAACATTTTTTCTTAATGGTGAAGTGAACAGACACAATGTGCGAATCTGGGCGGTAGAGAATCCTCACGTATTCGTGCAGCAAATTCGCAATTCACCAAAAGTTAACGTGTTTTGTGCAATCTCATGGTTTAAAGTTTACGGCCCCTTTTTCTTCTGCGAAAAAAACGTTACAGGACATGTGTATCTGGACATGCTGGAAAATTGGCTCATGCCACAACTGGAGACCAACAGCGCCGATTTCATCTTTCCACAGGATGGTACTCCACTGCACTTCCATCATACTGTTTGGCATTTCTTAAACAGGAGATTGGAAAACCGATGGATCGGTCGTGGTGGAGATCATGATCAGCAATTCATGTCATGGCCTCCACGCTCTCCCAACTTACATTTGTGAATGCCTAAAAAAACTTTTTGAGTTTTTGTATGTGTGTGCAAAGCATTGTGAAATATCTCAAATAATAAAGTTATTGTAGAGCTGTGAAATCGCTTCAATCATTTGTAATAACCCTGTAGAATGCAGGCTGTGAGATGGGCCTAGCAGCTATAGCTTCTTCTTAGCGTTTCTTCTTCTCTGTTAATAGATGGCATGACACGTTAAATACCATTGGACAGCTGAGAAATCAATATATTTTGTGCTGTATAGTAACTCGGTTGCTGTATAGCAACTCGGTTTCTTTCGATATTTTGTAAGTTATAAGCAATCGTTTTCGGGTTTTGTAGGGTTTATAGCCGCCCCCTCCCCCGCAAATCCCATCAGGAAAACACCCTCCAGAAATTGTGTGGTGTGCGAAGCAAGGAAAACGAAAAGCGATGCACGATCTGAGTGTGAGCAATGTTCAGTGATGTTGCACATGCCTGTATTTTTTCTAGAATACTACACCAACAAAAACTTCTAAAACCGTATTTATTATCTTCACTCCTCATCACTTCAAATAATAGAAAGGACAGATTTATAAACAATTCCTCTCAAAAAAGTTGTATAATTCTGAGGAAAATGTGTTAGACAAAAATGCTGATTTTTCTAAATTTAAATAAAACATATAGGAGCGAATATGGGGAAAATATTAGTAAGTCAGTGCGTTGATATTTGGTAAACTGTAGTGTCTGATGTCACTGCCATCAAGAATCCTGAGCAGTGAGGTGATGTGCCTTTGTTAAAGATACACAGCTCGGAGATTGGACCAGACGGATCTCTGCCGAGTGTCTCTCCGTTGGGCTTGGACAATTCGCTTTGCTAATGATCGTACTGTGCTATTGACGTTGTCCAGTTAATGCATCCCAGGTATTGAACTTTATAAATGTGTTTCAAGTATATTTGTGTTGGAGACAAACTGCTACTTAACGAGCGAAGCTTATGACGGGTGGTTTGTATCACATCACTCCTGAGGTTGGGTGCAACATACTGGCAAGCTGTTAACTGCTCGCTTGTTGTGGTATTGTCGTCGTTGATGACCCTTTGCTCATGACTCGTTATCTGGTGGAAATTTGTAGATGTAGAGAATAACTAGTTAATTATTTCCGGTTATCCGAGGTATACTGGCGAATTGGTGAAAGTCCTTTGTTGCAAAGAGCCAGCATCGATTAGCTTTATTGTGGTTTAAAAAGCATAAGGTTTACTTGAGTGAAGTTTCATGTGTGACGTTTGTGACACTTGCATGGGCACACTCACGTTTGAGCAAGTTCTGTAAATACTGATAAGTGCCAAATTTGATTTTGTTTTGCTGTAATTACGAATGCGTGACCAGCTATTTTGAGGACACTGGATCTCCACTTTGCTAGAATTAAATTTTCATTCACTGTTGGCGTACTAAAACTTCCCAAGTGTGACATTTATTGAAAATTTAATGAGGCAAAATCCGCGTGTTGGAGCACAATGTACTGATAAATCCACTGCAAGTAATGTCAGCCGAGTTTGACAGGACAAGGAAGCGTAGCTGGCCTTAAAGGAAGTGGTATTGGCTGGTAGGTCAGTAACAATAGATGGGTACCCTGCCCCTTACAGTAACAGTGCATTCGCAATTAGGATTTGACATTCCAAGACCTCTCAGGGACAGCCAATGTAAAATTTGTAGCGCTCATTAATAACACATCGTTAAATTCAGTTCAAGACAATTTGACCACTAGAGGCTATCAGGAATGTTTCAAGATCAATGTTTTTTAGATAAATAACCTGCTTTAAGGTAAATAAGAATTTAGGCATCACACTCCACAGACACAAGAACAATACCCTTGTATTTGTAACATACTAGAATACATGTCCTTAAAGATCAGAAAATTGTAGGATGTGGAACGGGCTGACTTGGAGCAGGGGAGGCACCACAGGACACTTTAATATCCACTGTCTATAGTTTTACAAATAAATCCATAAAACTTTGTCAGCATGACCAGGAAGGATTCAGGATTCACACTCATAGCAGTGGAAGCTAAAAAAACGTAACAAAATAACTTTTTTGCATGTGAAATGTTATCATTTTTTCACTTACTATTGGCTGCATTTGTTGCTATAGGTACTGTTTTCTTCATAAGCGAGAGAGATTCTGCAATGAATTTTGCAGAGCATACAAACCATACTTACAGGTTATGAAACTCTAGAATTTATTTAATTTATGAAAAAATGAATAAGCGGTTACATTTTAAACGTCATGTTTAGAAAAGATTCAAATTTTGTAGTTAATTTTCTCAATTTTTACCACAGTTTTTAATATATTTGGAAAATTCTACAGTTTTGCATTAAGGAGTATGTATTTAAGAAGCATACCAAGTTTGAAAATAATAGGATATTTACTTTGGATGTTATGAGGGTGGTTTGAAAACTTCACGGAAGTACCTACATCACTGAAACTTTTTTATTTTTCAATGTAGTCTCCTTGAAGATTAATGCACTTGGCCCAACGATATTCCAGTGCCTAGATCCCATCTCGAAAATGAGTTTCCTCCAGGGCTGCATAATAGTTGTCAACTCCGGCTATCAATTCTTCGTTTGAAGTGAATCTTCGTCCACCAAGAAAAATTTTCAGTTTTGCGAAGAGCTGGAAGTCTGACGGAGAAATATCAGTTGAATAAGGTGGGTGTGGCAACAGTTCATACCTTAGTTCGTGTAATTCTGCCATGGCGACGGTACATGTGTGCGGCCACACGTCAAGAGTCGCGGCACCCATCTTGCAGATAATTTTTTCATATCTAATTCTTCAGTTAAAATGTGTTGTAACCTTTCAGATGACATCTGGTAAGCGTGAGCAATTTCAGGCAATTTCATTTGGCGATCCTTCATGACCACTGTGTGCACTTTTACAATGATTTCTGGAGTAGTGACACATCTTGGGCGACCACTGCGTGGATCATCATCTAAGCTCTCCCAACCAAATTTAATTTCATTTGCCCACTTGGCAACAGTTGAATATGAAGAAGCAGACTCCCCCAGTGTATTCTTGAAATCGGCATGAATGTCCTTTGCTTTCATACCTTTCTTTACGAAGTATTTAATCACTGTTCGAATCTCGATTTTTCCATCTTCGTAAATCACTATGCGGGAACAACAGAACCACAGCTCTCTTCCAAGAGGACTGACGTGGCACGTGTTTACAGGAACAGTCCAATGAATATCACGTGAACAACTCGTTGCACTAGCGCTGACCTCTCTTGGTGATTCCGAGAACTTTTCAAACCACCCTCGTACATGTACCTAAGTACAGAAATTTGTGTTTTGCGGAAAATGGCCGTTAGAGTTTCTGCTTGTATTTGGCATGCTTTTAGAATTGTCCAGCACCACAAGCAAGTTCTTTTTCTTTTTCTAAATCACTTTTCTCCCTTTTCACATTCCTATGATGCACTCTTCTTGATTTTATCATCTCCAAAAATGATTTATCTGCTTTCACTACATGCTCTACGTGTACAAAGCTATGATGCAGTTCACTCTCGTCTTAATTTCCATTTTCTCTAAAACATATTCCCTGCTTTGCACACCATCATTAAAACATGAAACTGCATCGTAAACACCAATAACAAGTGCATTTCTTCCCACAAAAATAGTTTTTGGCAATCTTCCCCATAAACATTGGTTAAAACTTTCATTTGGTTTTTGGGTACCGCCATGAAGACATTTCTTGAATAAGTTTTCATCTGCAATCTCCCTGAATATAGGTTTGATGGCTTCCATTACAACAGTTGGTAGAGAATTCCTATAATGATATTCTTCACCACCAGCAATTGACCTTTGGTAGCCACTCCATGATTCACTGCTGCATCTTGGTACACGTTAGACCAAATAACATGCCTTATACTCTCTCAAATATATAGGTTTTATAATCAAACTATTCGGGAAAATGTGCATTACAAAACAGGCATATTTTTGGAAAATCGAATTTTTTTTTAATTTTGACATCCTACCCCCCCCCCCCTTTAATCAACTGCAGTAGTGTTTAGGGTAAAGTGCCAGAATTTCTCTCACTTATTAATGTTGATAATGGTAGTATAAACCTGAACTAAAAGCTGATCAAAACCAAAAATAAACAGCAGTTTAATGTTATATCTCATATGAAGTACATACTATGAAGATGGTATGTACACCAATAGTGCTGCCATATTTATTTCTGTGAGAAATTCGGTAAATTTTAATCATGTAAATACAGAACCAGTACATTAGATGATCATGCTGAAGATAATAGTCAAAATGTGAAAAAATACTAATCAGGCGTATCTATGATTCATTCACGTTAGGTACAGAATTGGAGAGCACTTCTGACAAACCTTGGAAAATAGCATGTGGAAATTTCCTGGTGATTCAGTGGTGATGAGGAAGATTGTAATATGACAGTTATAGATTGGCAGGCGCATAGGGGTTCAAGAGGAGGCAAAACAGAAAGATCTTGTGACTTTCGTGTATTTGTTGCAATATTCAGTCTGAAGGCTAATTTTATCCAGTTCTCCACATTAGTCTGTCCCATGCAGACTTCTTCATCTCTCCATAAGTACTATAATCAAATCCATACAAATGTGTTTATGGTAGTAAAACTTGTTCTCCCTCTACAATATTTATTCCCATTCCCCACTCTGCCCTACATCAAGAAACTGGTGATTCTTGATTGCCCCAGATATGTCTTATCAACCAATTTCTTCTTTTATTCAAGTTAAGCCATAAATTTATTTTCTCCTCGATTCGAATTAGTGTCTCCTCGTTATTTATCCGAACTAGCCGTCTGATCTTCAGCATTCTTCTGTAGCACAACGTTTCAAAATATTCTGTTGTTTTCTTCTCTGGACTGTTTATCTTCCATGTTTCTCCTCTGTACAAAGCTACACTCCATAGAAATATCTCCAGAAAATGCATCCTAACACTTAAATTATATCTGATGTTAACAAATTTCTTTTAATTTATCCAAGTCTCATTTATTAATTTCCTCTCTTTCTACAATTTCATCACTTTAATTGGCAATTCAATCTATGAAATCTTTTCACTTTCAATTCTACATTCGAAATCTCTCTCTTCCCATTATATTATCTACACAGTCGAGTCACATTAATGTGACCACCACCGATGTTAGTCATCAACGAGCAACAACCACTCACACACGGCCGGTGACGTCACCAGCAGTGTAGGGTATATAAAGCGTGCTGGTGGATGTGGAAAATAGTGCAATCATTGTCATATCGCGCAAACGGAATGATTTATCTGACATCCAAATGGGCATTATCATTGGCTTTCAGGCCAAGGGTGGGAGTATCTCCGAAAAGGCTAAGTGTGAAACTATTCATGTCTTACTGTGGTTAAAATACACTGTGTGTGGCAAAATGGCCCTATCCGAAACTGGCGCCAAGGCAAGTGTGGTGCATCATAAGCCATAGATGACAGAAGTGAATGACGGCTGCAGAGATGTATATGAGCGAATAGATGTGCAACTGATCAGCAATTGACCGCCCAAATGAACCAAGGGGCTACCAACATCGTCTCCTCAACAAACGTTCAGAAAACATTGCTGCATATGGGCCTGTGCAGCATGCGCCTGGTTCATGCACCACGCTGACTACTGTTCATCGGCGACGAAGGCTGGAATTTGCACGCCAGTAACTGGAACTGGAAGCCCACTGTGTGGCGATGGGTGGCCTTTTGAGATGAATCACGTCTTATGCTCCATCGGACGTGAAACGACTGAAAGAAAACACCCTATAACAATCACTGGAAGGGTCTAGGCCAGAGGAGGGAGCGTTATGGTATGTAGTCTGTTGTCCTAGCGTTCCCTGGGTCATCTCGTCGTCATGGAAGGCACAATAGATCAACACAGTATGTACATATCCTTGTGGATCAGGTCCATTCCTACATACAGTTTGCTTCTCCTCAACACGATGACACGGGACAGTGCAGCATGTCACGCGACTCATAGTGTACATGCGTGGTTCAAAGCTCTTTGATGATCCAGGACGAGTGTACCGTACTTCCCTGGCCACCGAACTTTCCAGATTTAAACCCAATAGGGAATCTGTGGACCACCTCAGTCAGGCTGTTCGTCCCAAGAATCTGCAGCCATGAAACCTAGTGCAGCTGGCTATGGCACAGGAGTCAACATGACTCCAGTCCCCTCTAGTCCACAACCTCACAGACACTCTTCCTGCACGTCTTGCAGCCGTATGTGATACAAAAGGTGGTTATTCAGCCTTTTGACTGGTCGTCAAATTAATGAGACTGGACATTGTATCTGAACAGTGCCACCAGGTCTCTTTCACCTATACAACTTTCTTTCACGATTCTTAAACCAAGTGTTAACAGTGTTTAGGTGGTGCTCTTTGCATAATCCTACCAGGCAGCTCCCCTTTATTACTTTTTTCACTCCATTCTCCTACTATTTTTCTTTCTCCACCTTTTCATACTTTCGAAATCCTGCCGCAATCACAATCAAATTTTCGTCTCTCCTAACATATTGAAAGTTTATTTTATCTTATCATACATTCTTTCAATCTCTTCGCCATATGTGGAACTTGTAGACACATAAACTTGTACTACTGTAGATGACGTTGACTTTTTGTATGTCTTGGCTATGATAACGTATTCCTTATGCTTTTCGTAGCAGCTAGTAATGGGTTACTGCGTCAAATCGCTGATGTCAGAATCAGCATTCCTAGAATTTATGCAATCGTCAGCTTTTCCCAGAATCGCTGGTGTCAGTACCTGACACTCGTCAGTGACATTATTCCCATAATTTCCTTCACCTCCCCCTCCCCTTCATCCCCTTGTGGCCAATGACATTGAAATGAGTCGAGGATCCAGGGCACCTAATGTAGGGAAGCAGCCTACTCACGCCGTATAAAATTCACATCAGTTTTTCCATTGTGTGCCAGCCAGTCCGCTGTAACTAGCTCTGACGTCATAAATGTTGCGCAATACTTTAAAAATCAAGTAAATAACCTGAAACGTTTCTAGCATGTCAGGAGTAATACTAAATCAATATGTGTTGAATATCAGTTCAATAACTTTAACCATTTTCGAAATTTGGATGTTTTTCTGTAAAACTCATTGGCGCAACAGAAAAGAGCTAGAAACTTAAAAATTTATATTTAGATTCCTTTTGCATAATAATTTAGTAGAAACAGTATTCTGGATCTCACAAATTAAAATTTTAGTTGAAATTCATGATTTTCTGGTTTTTGTCTTAAAAATTAAGGAAGCAAGATAGATTAAGTAGGCGAATAAATAAGGCTAGGATGTTTAAATTTAAGTAGAAGGGAGATCCGCTATAATCATAAAGATGTGAGAAGTTTCAACAGAACAACTATAAAACTATAGCTATAGCGTATCTCCAAACAGCAAGTTCAGAGCTCGTCTACTGCATGTAGTGTAATTAAATTAATTCTCTCGTCCAAAATATTTTACTTAGCCACGTCAGACTTTTATTATGATTACTTACCTGTATGCTGATTGCACATTTAAATTGAGAGCTTCATCGGCCATCAGCAAAGGAAGCAATTATTTATTCAATAACTTAAAGTGGTGCGTTACTAGCCCAGCGGCTAGTCGGAAGAGCGGATTTGATCAGGCGTTTTCTTAGCCATCCACACCGCGGCTTTATATATAAGAACGCTGTGCGAGAGAGGAAGGCCCCAGTTCTCTCCAGACGCTGATTAGCGCACCACCTGTGCCGGGAGTCGCGTCGCATCGGTATCATTGCTATAAACAGCCTCGGATGCCGTAAGAAGTTACTCGGGAAACACGTAACCATGAAATCGTTTTTGGGTGAAGTGTTAAATCTGTGATGACTTTAATGATCTATCTCCAGTTTGCGTATGTCGTATTTTCACGTGCCGCCACGGGACAGACATTCTACCATTATTTAGCATGGCGTTTGATGAACATTATCATCAAATTATGGCGAGCATTCACTTAAACATTTAATTTGAACAGTTATAGTTGCATCAGCACATTAGACTCTGAACTGCTCTGGTAGTTGGATTGTGTGGATTCTTTTTGGTCTGTGACTTTCAGAATATAGTGAACATTTTAGAGAGAATGGTTTTTGATTATGAATCCCAGACAATCTCCTAATTCCTCAGAGCTATAAGCTGTAGCTATAAGTGTATTTCTCAGATGAAGTGGGCACTAGCAATTCTAATTACAGGCTTCACGTTTTGATAATCACTTTCTGGTTGCCAATATTGTAGTTAGAGAGCCAGTGTTGAGAACAGCAAACAACAGCATTAAATAAATAAATAATAGGAACATTTATAACAATTATTCCACCTGCCGCCCCACACTATGGCTTGTATGCTCAGCCTCCCACCCTTCTAGAAATTTTGATTTTTATAGTTCAGTTCATGTGAACTGTCATTTACCATCTGTACATCCTTACAGTACAAAGTGCTGCCAGCAGTGATCAGCTGAGAAGAAGAAGACTATCAGTAAGTATTCATCTACCTATAATTATTATTATTATTATGTGTGTGTATTTCGATAGACTTAGGGCTTTGTTATTTTTATGGACGAGGACATGCATAAATTTCTGCCTGAACCACAGCAGAAGCAGTCACTGTCCACGGAATGTCTTCCCGACATTTCAGATTTGGTTTCGCTCGACTGTGTCGTAGCATAGCCACAGCAGTAGCAGTCGCAGTCCACAGGATGTCTTCCTGACCTTTCTAAGCTGACAAGGTTCGACTATGTCATAGCACAGCCACAGAAGTAGCAGCAGCTACCAGAAATTGAGTCTCAGCTAAGTGCTAGTAGAGTACTTCTATTCACCAATATGTACAGTTTTACTGCAAATGGATCTAAGTGTGCGCAGATGTAGTCTTACACCTCGCAGTGACTTTGATGTGGTGACTGAGATAGAGAACGTTCAATGTGTTGGTATCAGAATGCAGTATTCGTGGTGTGAATGGGACTATGTGTGTAGTATGATAGAGTTCACAGAGAGAAAGTGAAACGTCCCCTTTAAACAATTATATATGTGACTGTGCCTTAAACTGACACAAAATATTTTGTTAGCGCAACGCAATCTGACTTTCAATAATCCCTACAAAAGAATGGGCCCTGACTAACATTAAACTATACCTTTCACAAATCACTTACCTCACAAAAATCTTCGCTACTCAAGCTACTGCAATACAGCGAGCACCACTACTGCCAGCTAAATAAAAGATTCAATGTACTGAAGGCACTAGCTACTGATAGGCATAGTTAGAAAATGAAAGATTTTGATAGAGAACAACCAATGTATTTACCTCTATAATCATAATATATATAGCAGTTCATGACAAATTTCAAAACTCCGCCATCTCTCTCCCCACATCCACCACTGCTGGCGGCTCACCTCCAACTGTGCAACGCTACGCGCTGTTCACAGCCAGCTGCCTAACACTACAATGGCGAGTATTACAACAATGCAAAGCAGCCACAGACTGCACACAGCACAGCCAGTAATTTTCATACAGAGGTGGCGTTACCAATAAAAAAAACCTAAACAGCCTACTTACATAGCCCCCATGCTCCCTACAAAAATTTTACAAATTGTTTTGGGCACTGGGCAATACATATTTGTTAAAATTTTTCATAATCGTAATTACAATAACAAAGAAATCAAACGCACACACTTATTGATACAATGTTGGTCAAAAGCTAAAATTTTCTCACAGTCCATAAAGATAGTTCTGATCATTCATCATAATAGTAATTACAGTTTTTTTCACAAAGTCTCATTAGTAAAAGAAATTGCACACAGAAGTAGTGGATTTCCATGCAGTCTTGAAGAAGTAGTGTTGTCCTACCAACGGAAAGACAGTGCTGACTCTTGACATGCTGACAGGTAATGGGCCACAACAGAGCAAACCCACAGCAGAGTCAGTCGAAGTTTTGAAGAGTATTGGTAGGTAGGTCATCACAGAGCAGACCCACTGTAGTCCTGGTAGAGATTACGGTACTGGTGGGCCACCAGAGGTGCAGACCCACTGTAGTCCTTGTAGAAATAATGGTACTGGTGGGTCATCAAAGATGCAGACCCAATGTAGTCATTGTAGAGACGGCCAGCAGCCATCTGTTGCGACTGTGCAGGTGCACAATCACCATTGATGAGTCTTGCGGAGAATATGGCAAGTCCATAAACCACTTGTCCACTCACAAAATAAATCTGTTTGAAATGTCCTTAGAACCAGCAATGCTGTTATCCAGTCCCTTGCTGAATTATTAACACATGTGCAAACACTATCAGTCCCTACTTCTCACATATTGTCCATATACTATGACCAACAGAAATGTGTGCAGTGAAATGGAACTTACAAGTTAATAATATGATGAACTGGTGTCACTTACAATTTTATAACATAAGAATACAATTACAAAGGTACAAAATACACCATTAAAGAACATAACAATACAGATAACATTTGTAGTAACAAACTTTACAAAAGAATCGAAATAACATATACATCAGTGTTACAGGAATTATGACATAAGTGAATATATAAAATAATGAGAATAGTTTTCGAAACATTAATTTCACACATGAGCATTAAAACAGAACAGAATAAATAATGTCTAAACATCTTTACAAAGAAAATAACATAGTATTTGAAAAATTCTACAACATAGCTCTCATCAGCTAAACACATAAAGACAGGAAAAACACAAATACACAAGGGTACACAAACATATAGAGGGATGACACAAAATGAAAGGACAGGGTTTGTTTTACTGCAGTATTTTGCATGGAGATCTCCCTTTGTTCATCATTATTCCCAAAAGTACTATCTAAGCCGGCTTTCTGTATTCTGTTCACATCCTCTTTCAAAATAGTTTTTCTGCACTGTACACTACCTTTTTTTTGGCCAAACCATTTTCTTATATCTTCTCAATGCATTTCTTCCAATTCATCATAGTTAGTTTCTTATATAGTCTACCCCCTCTTAAGCTAACTTAAATCTACTGAGCTCAGATGCTAAACAAAGGGACGAGGCAATGCAGCAGCACAAAACAATTAACACAAACAGCAATGACAAAAAAATACAAAAGGCAAAGCAAGCAGCATAAATTACAACTAATATAAGGCAATGAGCAGCAAACAAGAAAAATAAATCAGTAGTAAAACTGGCTTAACAGCGTAATACAAAGTCAAATTCAATAACATTAATCCTGGCAAACAGCTGCAGTAAATGCTATAACTTATACATAAGCATGACAAAGCTCAAGCAGAAAAAATAGTACACTAAAGACAACAATGCAGATAAAGGTAATGTATAATCGCATCTTAATGTCTATGGAATTAAAGTGGTGCACCACAAAAACTAATTCTACAAAAATTACCAAGTAATCGAAAAGAAAATTATATATGCAGTTACTGTTATTAGTCCCTTCTTATTGTTCTTTCCATTCCAAGAGCTCCTTTTTTTAAGAATGAGGATTACAAAATTATTATTTAATAGATCTGTTGACAGAAAGTGTTCACATTAGCAAATGCATTTTATTTTATAAAGGCAATGCTGCAACAAAGCTGAAAACTAGATATCAAATGAAATAAGCAACTATGAAAAGCAAAGCATAAAAATATCATTCACTAGTCATGTGACATTTCATAAGTTAGTAGAAATTCTCTCAACTCTCGTAGAAAGACACTTGTCCTAATCAGGTGTGCAGTTGTACGAATATTTCCCATTAATTCATAAGCATTTCAGTAAGTAGCACAAAATACGAGTAATCATATGTTTCCAAGTAATGAGCGTGTCGTATTTGCGATGCTTTCTACAAAGGAATGTCAATAGCGAGGTTAATGACCTCTTTTTTTTCACCTAATGGCTGTTTCTCCAGGTGGCTGGCACAGGTGGGCGCTCAACACGCATTACGTCAAGGTCACTTACCTTTCTTACCGAAATATTTACGACAACAGTTTCCGCTACAGTGGCAGTCCCGTATAAAAATATTTCACAGGTCAAGAATTTGCGTTACAAATCTGTAGAAACAAAATCCTATTGATATAACAGTGTCCAAAAAGTTTTCGTCGGCATTGTAATACATTCACGCATTTACATACATTTCATAACTCTTAAAGTACGATTCTTGGTTTCCAACAACCTGTTTCACAAACCAGAGTGAGTCCCTAACCACTACTCATTATTCCTTACCTTATTCGTCGACACTTCTTCAATATTTTATGATAACAGATACGTAGCATACTCAAATAACTCATATAGCATCAGCTTATTGATCATAAACATACCTCAGCAGCATAATACACATCGTCGTCGTAATAATAACATCATAACACCTCAGTCAAATCTCAAAAACGTCGTAGCTTTCTACAATAATTTCAAAACCTAAAAAAAATTCTCTGCTCATTTCAGTAGTGTCATCTACCTCAAACGTACTTTAAAAATCATGATCCCATACCAAATACATCATTCAAAGCTCTCATAGTATCACAATGGTTCCAAAAAAATATGAACAGTTCACAAAGTACAAACAACATACAATTTCGTAAGTGTGAAGTTATCCAACTGTGTAATTACGTAAACATCTGTCACTGACGTAGTAAAAAAAATGTTTCTTTCTCTGTTAAATGATCAGGTAGCTGTGTAATTTATGTGTTAGAGAAATATGGTACCGATGTGTAAAGTTGTATAACCAAATACCATATTAGCTAGGGCTCCTTGTGCTTGCCAAACACATGGTACACAAAGTAAGCGTGTACTCCCCTGAGGATTAATGTAATTATACCCTCAGGTGTTACAGATTACAGCAATGGAATGAAATGTATCACGGAAAACTTTCTTTGTAATTCAAAAATCTTGAAAAATAAATGGTTTAAGTACAAAATTGATCACTCAAATGCGTGTCCTGTAGCGCTAAATGTGCGTCTTGCTGTAAGATAATTCTGTGGAAGTGTCGTAGTTACCGTCCTCTGTAAGCAAAGTTCTGCTGAAGTCAATGTACTTACCTCATCATAAACGAAAGTGAAATTCTTTGCGTATAGATATCGTAGTTATTACGTACCTTACCGTGATCAAGAAAGTACTATAATGTAACGTATTGTTGTGCTACAGAAAAGGCTGTCTCATTGTAGCTATACCACAAAAGTTACTACTAAAACATGTTTTACTTTCCAGAACAATACAGAAAAACTGTGCAGATATAAAACAGAAACACTGAAAAAGCAACATTGTAAATTGTCACTCATTAGTAGCGTCGTGATAAAATCGTGTAGCTGTCACATAAACTAACCACTGTGTCATCTGGTATCTCACAGAAAGTACTTTAAATCCAGAATGTATTTTCAAGTAAACCAAAATGTTGCATTAAAATCTCATTAGCAGTACCAGTATATGTTCTAAGTATGTAAGCCTTATAGTCATTACGTAATTGTGCAACTAATAAGCAAGAATGTACGCACACAATAACACGGTGACGTCTGTTCACTATAACAATGCATTCGTAATTTCTGTTTCAATAAGTTCTCTTGGTTCTTGACTGGATATTTAACTTCAAACATTGTTGCATGTTAACAGATTCTAAGTCTGACAAGCATACTAGTAATGTAAAGTGAAAAGTTATATGGCAAAGACAAAGTTAAAAAGCAGATTATTTTTCAATAAACGGTTTTACATGTGAAATGTGGTGTAAACCTTTACTCTTCCTAGTACGCAGAGTTTCAACTACAACGCAATTATCATGTGGTATACGTCGGATTCTGTGACTCAAGTGTTTCTTCTATGTGACAATGAATGAGCTTTAATGAGAACTTTCTGACCAATACATAATTTCTTTGCATTTGCTTTACTGTGTAGTTTTCTCCTTTTGTCTGCTGCAGATTTTATATTTTTAATAGCCAAATCAATTATGTCTTTGTGTCGAAGTTTACGTGTATTCGGGAAAGGTACAAGCTCTCAGATTCTGTTCGGTGGTTTTTCATTCTTCAGTACAAGAGTAGGTGGTAAAGCAGTGGAGTCATGAGGCATTTCATTCAGCACGTTTTGAAATAAGTGTAAATATCTGTCCCAATGCTGATGCTTTCTGTGACAGTAAAGTCTGCAAAGCTTATTGATTTCTTTCATAATCCGTTCGGAGGGGTTACAATGTGGTGAGTACAATGAAATAAAAACAGGTTTGATTTTATGGTTGCGAAGCATGCGTGACCAAACAGTAGATCTGAATTGCGGTCCGTTATCTGAAATGACTTTAGCAATGTGGCCAACTTCACGTAAGAAATTTTTAACAAAGGCGTTGGATACAGATCTTCCAGTGGCTTTACGTAACGGAGTGAAAGAAACAAATTTTGAAGTAAGTTCAACAGCGACTAGAACGTACGAAAATCCATTCGATGTTCTGACAAGGGGCCCCAATAGATCAACTGCTGCAAATTCTTTTAATTTAGAAGGAATGATAGGAAACAACTGAGCACGATGTGAGATAGTAGATGGTTTCGCCATTTGACAAAGTTTACAAATAGACAGGACTCTTCGAATTCTCTTTTCCATATTGTTAAAATAACAAGTCGTTCTAAGAATATGATAACATTTTCGTGGACCAAAATGTGCGTAGCTGAAATGAATGTACCAAAGAGCTTATTAACAAAATCGTCAGGAATGCAAAGTACCCGTAGCTTGTCATCAACAGTGCAGCATTTGAACAGTATGTTGTTTCTAACCAGATAATAATGCCGAATCTGTGTGTGTGTCTTTTCATGCCATTTGCTTTTGATGTCTTTCCAAATCGGATCTTTATCTTGTTCATGAGCAATGTCCTTTAAAGATGTGGTGATGAAGTTTTCAAAGGCGACTTTCTGAATGTAAAGAATACTGAAATTTTTCTCGAGGTTGCCTTCTGTGTTACTTTTCTCAAGCCCAGCCGGTGCGCGTGACAGTGCGTCCGCAACAATGTTCTCCTTGCCGGGAATGTAGACTATTGTGAAGCGGAATTCTTGCAGAAACAATGCCCAACGTTTTAACCTGTCATGATTTAATTTTGAAGACATAAGAAATTGTAATGCACGATGATCACTGTATACTTTTACGTGCTTACCAGAAAGAAAGAAACGGAATTTGTTAAATGCCCAAACGATAGCTAAAGCTTCTAATTCAGTAACGGAATAATTTTTTTCAGATTTGGTTAGCACTCGGCTAGCAAAAGCAATGGTTTTCTGAACAGTAGTGTCATTTTCTGTGGCTTCTTGAAATAAATGGGCACCAAGACCGACTTTAGAAGAATCCGTGCTAAGGCAGAAATCTTGTGACAGATCTGGATGAGCTAGTATTGGCGCGCTAAGTAGCGATTCTTTCAAAGAATTGAATTCCAACTGTGCTTGTTCGTCCCAGTTCCAAATAGTATTTTTTCCAGTGAGAGAACAAAGTTTTGGTGTAACAAGAATTTGCATATTCAGAAAACGACGGTAAAAATTTACGAGACCTAGAAAACTGCGGACTTGTTTTTTTTGTGGATGGAACTGGAATGGCTCTGATTGCTTCTAACTTTTCAGGATCCGGCTGAATGCCTTCAGAAGAAATAATGTGTCCCAAAAACTTCACCTTTGACCTACCGAATTCAGACTTTTCCAAGTTAACTGTAATTCCAGATTCTGCAAAAATACGTAACAAACTGTTGAGGATGCGATTATGTTGTTCCCATGAGGCTTCTGCTATCAGAATATCGTCCACATATAAGGTGATGTGACGTTTTAAGAACTCAGGTAATATGGAATTTAGCCCGCGAATAAATGCTGCTGAAGAAATGTTCAAACCAAAAGGAAGTTTCCGAAACTGATAACAAACGCCGAAACAAAGGAAAGCTGTGTATTTTCTACATTCTGGATGAAGTTCGATCTGATAAAAGCTGGATCTGAGATCAATGGAAGACAACACTTTTACACCACTAAAATTTTGAAGAAGTTCTTCCAACGTTTGCGGCCTGTCTGTTTCAGGAATGATGATAGTATTGATTTATCTGGAATCTAAGACAAGCCTGATCGATCCATTTTGCTTCTCAACAACATGTAATGGATTGTTGTATGAGCTTACTGCAGGCTCAATAATGCCCTCGTCAAGCATAGATTGTATTTCTGTTCTAACACGGTCCCTATAATGTGCTGGAATTACATATGGTCTAACACAAAATTTAGTATGCTCACAGACACGAAATTGGTATTGAAATCCCTTGATTGTTCCTGTTTTGTGAGTAGAAACTGTGGAATGTGCTTGTAAAATCTCAAAAAGGTCTTGCCTATCATTGTCATTACAATTCTCAATTGTTTGAATTTTATTCTGAATTAACTCATTAGTATCAAATGCGCCATCGATATCACCCCTGTCAGTACTTGCAGAGTGATTGTTAGTGTCAAGTTCCGTCGAAAATTCCGAACTGTTGTCTAACAGGTCATGGTTTGAGAGCCAATCTTCAAATTTCAAAGCTACTGACTTACCTTCTTTTTCTAAACTTATTTCAGCATCGTGAAAGCTTAAGATTGCTTTGTATTCATTCAAAAAGTCTACTCCCAGTATAATTTCCGTCGACAATAATGGAACAATAAGAAAGTTCATAGAGAAGCTGTGGCTTTGACAAAAGAATTGTAAGTTGGTTTGTTGGCGTACATCTACACTTTTTCCAAAGATTGCACCTTGTAATTTAATCTTACGTAACGGAAGTGTGGGGCAATCGTTCGATTTGTTGCATTTGCTAAAGGCTGTTTCACTAATTACTGAAATGGGACTGCCAGAGTCAAGTACTGCCGTAAATTTTACGTCATTTACTGTAATGTGAATCACAGGATATGCAATGTTGTTATGTTTTACGTCGTGTTCCTGGAGTAAGATGTCCCTAATGTCTTCCATTTTTACGTAATTACTAGCTACGGCAGTTGCGTCGTCAGTTTCATAAGTACGTTTTGTGGCTGCCAGCGGTGTGAGTCATTGCCTATTGTCTCTTTGTTGGCGCGCGTCGTTATTGGGATTTGGAGACCTAACTTCTACAAATTCACCTCCTCGAGAGGGCCCTGCTCTGTTTGAATCCCGCCAGTTCTGATGCAATTCAGGTCTGTCGTTACGATCATATCGTCTGTCGTCATGTCGATAGATGCCATAGTTTCTTTCTTGTCGGTCACGTGGTGGAGAATTTCTCCCTGAATCGTAACTGCGCGCTGGACCGTTGCGTCTAAAGTTATTCTGTCTCCCTCGATAATAATTATTTTGGTTCCCAAATTGTCTGTTTCTCTGATTGTCTCTGTGATAGTCACTACCGCGGAGAGGTGATCTTTCCCTGTAATTATTACTACTCTGCCAACGGTTGTCATACGGGTGGTGTCTGTTTTGGTCACAATATGTGTTGTGAGAATAGCCTTGTCGTGCCCAGTTATTATTTCTTTCATCGCGGAATTGCGACGGATGTGACCTGTAATTGTTGTGCTCCTGCGTTCCGCGATTGTCAGTGTCAATTTCCAGTTCTTGTAACAGTCCCTGAAAAGCTTCAATGTCGTCTTTGCAACGTCCTGCTAAAATAATATGTCGTAAATGTTCAGGTAATTTGATTAAGCAAATGCGGATGAGTTCTGAGGGGCTGTATGGGTTTGTCAGGTACTGATTCTTGTGCAACATGTCTTCAAAATATTTCACAAGACTGGAGAATTCAGATAGTTCGAAATGTTTCATCATTATGATGCCATGTTTTACTCGGTCTTGTGTGGCTTGAGACCAATATGCTGAGAGGAAGGCATGGTAAAATTCTCCTTCACTGTGGCAATCGCGAATTACCGATCGCATTCTTACAGCTGGTTCATTCTCTAAGTAGCCACACATAAATTCTAATCTGTGCTCTAATGACCAGTTGGGAGGAAAACAATGAGAGAATTGATGAAGCCACGCTTGTGGATGAATGTCGTTGCCGGAATTCTTAAATGTTTTGAATTTACGTGTAGTAATGAACAGCTTATAGTCAAAATCATCATGTCGGCGAGTCGCATATCGGTCATTGTTAGGTCGTGTCGGCCGTTCCATCTCAAAATTCGGTGCACATTGCCAATTTCTTTCATAACTTCCGAAATGCCCTGTGTTATTATTTTGCGGCTTTTCCGTATTTCTAAGTCCCTCTTCCCGTGTTGGAGCGCGAGTGTCCTCTGAAATACGTAATTCTTGTATTACCTGTGTCAGCTGATCTTGTACTTCCCGGATTTCTCTTTGGTGTTGCGTATTAATTTGATTCAGATTTTGTTTCAGTTTCCTAATTTGTTCGCTCTCTTCTGTGTCATTAAAGACTACCGGTTTTGTGTCATTCAGATTATCATCTACCTTCGTAGATAAATTATTTAGCTGATCCGAAAGTTCAACTACTTTCTCTGATAATGAACTAATTTCCTCCATGTGTCTTTCTGAACCAATTTTCAGAGTATCTACTGTGTCCTTTAAGTTTTCTTGAGTTTTTGCAAGTTGCATAACCGAATCGGTAGATGCAACTGAGTCAATTTTAGCTTGCAGGGTCTCATGATTTTGATGAACAATAGTTTGCAGTTCTTTTATGGCTGCTTCGTGATTCTGTAATGCATTTTCATGCCGCGAAAAAATAGGTTGAAAATGCTCACAAATTTGTGTTTTTACGTCATTACAGACTTTTTGACATTTCGATTCAATTTTATGTAACTCAATAGTTAAATCTTCACGTGTTTGTTCAAGCGTGGTGTCTAACTTCTTAAGATTTTGTTCCATTGTGTCTAACTTTTTAAGATTTTGTTCCACTGTGTCTAACTTTTGAAGCTTTTGCTGTGTTTGTCTTTGATTTTGTTCCATTGTGTCTAACTTTTGAAGATTTTGTCCCATTTGTTTCTGATTTTGTTCAAGTGTTGTGTCTAACTTTTGTAGCTTTTGTCCCATTTGTTGCATTAACTGTAATAACAATGCACTGGTGTCTGAAACATGTTCCTCAGTGCTTTTCGGCAGTGAATTTGCACCGACAACATTGACATTTTGACAAGCAGAAAATGTGTCTTGACTTATTTGAGAAAACGGTGAGGACCCAAAACCTGAATCTACAGTATTTGCGAGATTGTTTCCTGTCATTTCGGATTCCTGAGGCGAGCTGTTGCCGACCGATCGATCGATAATGCTTCCCTGTTCGCTAATTGTTTCACTGTCTACACCATTGTTTGCCGCCCGCTCCATTTCCCTATGCACTATTACCAAATGACTACTTTGAATGTCTGTTAATTCATTACACAGCGGTGCTGGCAAGCTACGCTCGTCGTCACTATTATTTCTCAGCTTACTTTGTAGTCTAGTGTTACGTTTTTCACACGCCATTATTGTCACAATATTTCACACGATAACACAGAAAAGCACAATTTGAAGAGCAAAAATAAGAGAACACATTAACATAGCACTGAAAATAATATCTAGTTAATTGCAAGCGCAGCTGCGAAATACTTGCTGCAAATCTACATGCATGCCACAACTGTTTTACTGTACAACAATGAAAGACTACAACTACAAAGGAAATTCTCTATAATTACGCGCTAGCAATAGACAAAGGCTGCACTAATTGCACAAACTACAAGAAAAATCAGAAGATTCCAGTGAGATATCCTTGGCTAAGGGTCGACATATGAAACGTGCCCTTTAAACAATTATATACGTGACTGTGCCTTAAACTGACACACAATATTTTGTTAGCACAACGCAATCTGACTTTCAATAATGCCTACAAAAGAATGGGCCCTGACTAACATTAAACTATACCTTTCACAAATCACTTACCTCACAAAAATCTTCGCTACTCAAGCTACTGCAATACAGCGAGCACCACTACTGCCAGCTAAATAAAAGATTCAAAGTACTGAAGGCACTAGCTACTGATAGGCATAGTTAGCAAATGAAAGATTTTGATAGAGAACAACCAATGTATTTACCTCTATAATCATAATATATATAGCAGTTCATGACAAATTTCAAAACTCCGCCATCTCTCCCCACATCCACCACTGCTGGCGGCTCACCTCCAACTGTGCAACGCTACGCGCTGTTCACAGCCAGCTGCCTAACACTACAATAGCGAGTATTACAACAATGCAAAGCAGCCACAGACTGCACACAGCACAGCCAGTAATTTTCATACAGAGGTGGCGTTACCAATAAAAAAACCTAAACAGCCTACTTACAAAAGATGAAGACAGAATACAAGCCATCACATACAACTAGCATGTTGAAGGGTGAGCTGGCAGCTATTGATATGTATGGAGATGCAGAGCTTCAGTTGAAATCTGAAATGTCATCTATATACATTAAACATTCTAATGTGATGAATTTAAATAACTTTTACTGATTGTGTCTGACAGACTGAGCCACTGGAGCTCCATATTGTGACTTTACTGACTATTTGCTTATGTTTAGTGTGAATATAAATCAATTAGAACTGTGTAAATGCATATGTTCACCAAAGACCAAGATATGCATTTAAAAACCCTATAAGCATAAAATGTGTGAAGGTTGAATTTACTGAAGGAATGGCTACCTATGTAATTTCACCTATAGATCTGAACACGATTCAGGCTGAAATAAAGGCATAAAGAAAAGAATTATTTGGACAATACTCTAAAAATGGAGTGATTGTGTGTGTGTGTGTGTGTGTGTGTGTATGTATATGTGTAAATTAAAAAAAGTTCTACAAAGAAAAATTGATCTTATTTGTTTTCACCCTACATTAACTTCCATGGTGAAGGGATCAGAGTCATTCTACAAATAGTAACACTGATATAGCAAATTAATTTATTGCTTAATATAATTAACAACACATTTCTCAATTTTCAAAAAAGAGATTGCTTATAAGCAGAGAGAGACATCACACTAATACTGTTCATTGTTGTATATATGACTAGCAGCATCTGATTGCAAAGATACATCATAATAGTACTAAAAGAGGAGAAGAGAATGATTTTTATACATGACTAGCAGCATCTGACTGCAGAGATACTTCATACTGTAATACTAAGAGAGAGGAGGAGGAGAATGATTTTCTTATATACAATTCACTGTTTTTATACATGACTAATGAAGGAAGGAAGGAAGATTAGATTTAACATCCCATCGACATCAAAAGCATTAGAGACAGAGCCAAACTCTGATTGTGCCAAGGGTGGGGAAGGAAATCGTCCACGCCCTTTCAAAGGAACCATCACAGCATTTGCCTGGAGTAGTTTAGGGAAATAATGGAAAATCTAAATCTGGATGGCTGGACACAGGTTTGAACCATTGTCCTCCTGACTGTAAGTCTAGTTTGATAACCACTGCGCTACTTCACATGGTTATACATGACTTGTAGCATCTACAGTTTGAATTTGGATCTTACAGGTTCCCAATTCATCCACAGATATGAAGTGGTTGTCTTCATGGCATGAAAGACCAATGTTCAGTTGAAGTGCAGTATACCCTCATGGCCTTGCGACCAAAAGATTATTTGGTACAAAATATGTGCAGCTGCATTGCCACTGTACAGGCACTCCTTGCAGTCTTCAATGGTGAGAGCCTGTAGGTCACACAAAGAATACCCTTAGCCCATATTTGGATGGCACCTGCATCTACACGGTATGCATAAATCTCTGTCCAGAGCCCTACAAACTCCACAATCTGCAATCCTTTCGCTTCTTCTTTCATGAGTCCAATAATCTTCGTATTCTGTGGTGTTATGCTGTAAGGATTATCGGCTACACTTCCAAATGTGTCGAGTTCCTGGACGATTGTACCTAATTACTTCATATGGATTGCAGCCTTTCACCCAGTAGATGAAATTGTCTGTATCCATATAAAGTAACTTGACATCAGCAAAGCTTGGTGTAGCAAACTCGTAGTGGAATTGGCACATGTGGAGGTTGGAGAGGTCGAGAATATGTATACACATCAATATAGACATGCTTCGTAAACCTTAGCCATCCGCACAGTGACTAGTCCTGCACTGAAAACCATGCGGAGTGGCTGCGCGGTTTGAGGCTCCATGTCACGGATTGGGCAGCCCTTAGCATAAGTTAGTTTAAGTAGTGTGTAAGTATAGGGATCGATGACCTCAGCAGTTTGGTCCCTTAAGAATTCACACACATTTAACCCATTGCACTGAAATGTAATCTCTTAGACCACAATGCTCTTCTCAGTGCTAAACTAAATGATTTCTGCAGTGTGTTATAACATTCTCCATAGTTTTTCGAAACACTGAATTATTCATTAATGTACAAAAATCTTTTTAAAAGTCATATATAGCAAGAGTTCTCTGTTTGGCATTAGCATCAGTGTACTCCTTTAACCAGGGATACTGCTGAAGAGATGGTGACTCTAACGAGTTTCATCCCGATCTGAGACAATGTTGTAGGTTTCTGTAGTATAGAATGCATCTCTGCTTATTCCCCAGCATTGCAGTCAGATTGGGGATGGAACCATTTTGCAGGACTAGGCGATCCAGAGACAGTGGCAAGTGGCTGTGCACATCATATAAATCGGTGGAATAATCCAGGTCTACCCCCAGAACGTTTCTGTTACCGGCATCTGCAGTCACATCATAGACCTCATCCTTCAGTTTGGCGATTTCATCCTTTGACGGCCATTGGAAACCTTCAAAAGTGGAGTTCGTTGCGTCGCATACACTTAGAGCTTGTTCACATCCAAATAAAGGATGTAACTCATGTCTTCAGATGGCCAGTATTCCTTTCCAATTATAGGCAGGTTATTCATCGTGGAGTATCTGTGGGCACACTGACAAAGTCCCCTGCAAATCCCGCATTCAAAGAAATACGTATCAAGATTGGTTGACAGCTTGATGTTGACACACATCATTTGAACACTTCGTCCCATAACAGCCCTGACACAGTTCCTCAAAAACGTCTGCAAGCAAGTGCACATCAGTTTCCATGTACAATTTGGCATATCCCTGTAAATTAGAGATGTTAGAATCCTGCCAAACATCTAACACATGCCTATACACTGCAGTTTATGGCAGTGCCTGTGAATTTGCTGGTGAATAAGGTTACATCAGGCAACGTGGTTTTGCGGTGTCTTTCCACTGAATCTAGGTATTCATAAAGGAAGACACCCTTTTTTTTCACAAGCCGAAACTTTGCATCATCGAGATCTGCGGCTCTGATGATATGCAAGTCCTCCTGACAAATGGTCTCAGCAAGTCTCTGAAGAAGGACATGCATGAATCGTAACGAATCCAGGAAGTGGAGCGATATTCTTGACGTGATTCATTTGGAAACTGAAATATACTTTTCTAAATTGTCAGGTACGACACTGGCCTTATCTTTTTCCAAGCTTGTGTCTTTATTTAAACAAATACTTTGCCAAGGAGAGCTTCCACTTCCACAGTCGTAAAGTTTATGATCAATAACCTGCTAAGAGCCAACCATGGTGTATGAGCCACACTTGCCCTGGAGTCACGCCACCATGCACCAATGATACCTCCATGCAGAGAGAAGCCACACACATACTACAGATCTGATAACCTAACGTGGAGTATAGAAACTCCGATTGCCAATGATAGTATGCTATTGGGATAGCAATGCAATCATAGCCCACATGAACTGAGATAAAATGATGAGAAACATAAAAATGGAGGAAGCACACATGTACTTCAACCCAAGTGATAGAGAGTCAAAATTCACGTAAGTTGGAAGTAACATATAAGTCACACTTACATTCTGCAAGGGAACTGAAAAACCTAGAGATGCAAAATTTCCTCCTGGCAGTGGACACTTGCACATTGGCTCTGAAGCCAAAAGAAAGGTTTACGTAGTATGCTCGTAAAATTCACCACTAACATTTGTATGTGTGGAATGGACAGTGACTATTTCTTCGGCAATACATAAGACGTCTTACATTTTCAACAGATTTCTGCCCATCACTCACCTTTAGCATCCAGGCTTACTAACCATCAAGAATATGGGGCCTATGGGCCAACTTGACTGCACTGATAGAACTCATGGACTGCCAACAAGCACTGTAAAGTGTGGAACACTCATGTGGTGGTGAGAGCACTGAGAATGGGGTGAAGTGTTACGTATTCTCCACTGATCAATTTCCTGCTTCATACAAATTCCTCAAAACCCTAACTTAATCTGAAATGCCGCATGGAGTGGCCGCACTGTTAGAGGCACCATGTCATAGATTGCGCGGCCCCTCCTGCCGGAGGTTCGAGTCCTCCCTTGTGCATGGGTGTGTGTGTTGTTCTTAGCATAAGTTAGTTTAAGTGATGTGTAAGTCTAGGGACCGATGACCTCTGAGCGTGGTCCCTTAGGAATTCACACGCATTTTAACATTTCTAATCTGAAATATTTCAGATTTATCAGAACAGTTCAGAACAAGAAGTATTTGCTATGAATTACTAGTATTTTATTCACATGTGGAATTTCAGCACAGTAAACGCCTGAGCAAGGTAATGGTGTTTCTGTGATGTCAACCTACAGGTACTAATCAGCATGACTCTAAGTTAAGAATCCGTTATGACTTTGATGACATCAGAATACGAGATGGCTGGCCTGGGGATATGGGCAGTTCCAGTTTCTACAGTACTGCAGTCATCCACCCCCACCACGCATCCTCAACGTCTGGTCTTACTAACCATTAAGCTGATCCACCATTTGCGCCCGATACACCATAGCGAGATTTTGATCATCATCACGAAGCGTCGTCAGAGATCTGTCACCTCCAGGCAGAAGAAACTGTCACACACTCGACTGTAAGTATTAAACCATTTCTCTCAATATTTATTATTCGTTATGTGTGTATGTGTATATATGCGTTTTTCATGGTTTCCTTTCATTTCTCTCTTAGTTCAACAGTTCCCTGATATATCGTAAGCAGTGCCTGGTACATTTGAGCAACAAAAGCACATATCAAGTTAGCATGCAGACACATACCCTGCTGCAACTTCTGACACGTTCTAACTGAAATCAAGTCAGCCGGCAGAACTGTTTAGATCACCTGCACCACTAAGTCAGCACGCACACCAACTCCATGATGCAAGGCCTAATACATTGTAGCAAGACACAGAATTATTCCCAGACTTCAGGTTTCCAATATATCCAACACATTCACTGATAAGCCAAAACAGTATAACCACTGTCCACCTTAATGTTGGATACCGTCAAGTGGCATTGTAGGCATGTAACACAGTAACAAAAGTATGTGAGCAGAGCAGACACTGAAGTGGGATCACCCTAGCGAAGATATGCGCAGCAAGTGGGGAAATCCTATTATTATGTAGAGCCTGTGAACGAGTATTTCGAAAATGGCGAAGCAGGTTGAATATTCACGTGCTACTGTCGTGAACATAACATCCACAGAAAGAAATAGAAGGACAGTGAAACTACCACTAGGCGCTAAATGGTTGGACATCCACGACTCTTCACAGAATGTGGGATTCGGAGGCTTGTCTGCTCTGTACAGGTGGCTGGATGGTGGTCTGTGGCATATCTGCCAAAAGAGCACAATGCTGGTGCATGTTCATAGATTGCAGCTTGAAGCCATCAGAAGAGTTCAACGAGGAGTGCTATAAAGATTAACGGGTGCTTACTGCACTACCCCGAATGATGCTATGTTAGTTATTCTAGGAATATGCCCACTGGACTTGGAAATTAAGTAAAGGGGAGCCTGTTACTGGTTAAAGAAAGGCAATCAAATAGAAGTGCGAAGAGTGCTTGGAACTAAGGCCAATTCGAAAAAGGCAATAAAAGATCTCATATTACAAATGTGGCAAAATGAATGGGACACTACAGGCACAGGCAGGGGATCATCAGGGAGAGATTTCTTAACCCGTCTAGTGGACTGATGCCTTACCTGACTGCCCATGGCCCTTATGCTACGTATCTACACAAAATCAAGAGACATTTGAATCATAGCTGCGCCTGCAGCAGTGTGGGCTCACCAGAACACATATTGTGGGGCTATGCGCTCTATGAAGATGCGGCGGGTAATGGACATCAGGTATTAAGGTTATTGGATCCCAAAGCAGCACTAAGAAACGAGTCAACTTGGTGCATCTTGGACGATATTGCAGCTGCAGTATCCAGAAAGGCCAACGAAGATTTCAAGAGGTATTCAACCACAGGTCAGCATGCTGCCATCCAGGCTAGACAACATACTCTGCAGATTGAGGAATATAACTGAGGTCGGCGACCACCGAATGAAATAGTCTACATTGCGTTGGTGCAAGTGACTGTGGAAGTGTGGACTTTAGGACGTCACAGCGATGGGCGGAATTACTTGCTACAGTGGAAACACTGATGACGTGCTGCCCGGCGCCCAAGGAATCCAGCAGACAACGGCTGTTGACTGGGGCAGTATGAGGGCGAATCCAGTAGCGGAAACAACCATCTACAAGTTAAATGTACGGAAATAAATGAAAACATGGAGAACAAATTCTATAGTCCTTATAATAGTACTAGTAGTTAGGTAACTGGTTAAGGATTTTGTTGTAGGTTCGTAGTTATACAACTAACTGTAGTATTTTAAAAATTTGGTGTTAGAAATGAATAGTTGGTAGGTAGTTTATTACTAGGCAAGGAAATGTGATTTGTATGGCCTATTTTTGCTTTTCAGATAACAGGCTATAATTAATATGAATAAATAAATGCCACTGTGGCACCAACTGCTGTTGAACATTAATAAAACCGACAAACTGAAACTGTAGTGACGATTCCTGACTGCAAATAGAGAAAAAAAGGTCCTATGTACATGTATCCAGAAATGGACGGTGTGCATGCAACGACAACAAGCTGTCCCGGAAAACAGTACAGAGCTACATTGCATCAAAGTCGCACGGAACGGATGTACAAAGTGACGTCCATGGGATGCAATGCACCCGTTCACACGTCGCATCAGGGATTGCGACACTCTTTAGCACATTCCAGCCTGTATCTGAATAGCCTCACAGGCATAGAACCAGGTCCTCCAAATCTGGTGTACACTCAGTCAGGCGCCTTCCTGTACGTTTATCTGTCTAAAAGGATCCATCATCACACAGACGCCCAAAAAGGGCTTGAAACGTTGTGCGATGTGGTAGGTGTCTGTGATGGTACTCGTTTTGGTATAGCCATGCTGCCTCTCGACCATTTCCATCTGCTTGGCCGTACACAAAACCATCACAGCTTGTTTCCGACATGATTACTGGACCATTCTGTTGCTTACAGTGTGCTGCGTCAATCACAGAGCCTGCAGCACACAAGGAACACATGGCACATCGTCAGGGGAACTTTCATTCGTCAGCGCCATCTACAGTGTCAATGACGCATTTATGGACACATGTTCATAGGACGTTGTCTCTTCCGTTTGTGTGTGTGTGTGTGTGTGTGTGTGTGTGTGTGTGTGTGTGTGTGTGTGTGTGTGGTTCAAATGGCTCTGAGTACTATGGAACTTAACTTCTGAGGTCATCAGTCCCCTAGAACTTAGAACTGCTTAAACCTAACTAACCTAAGGACATCACCCACATCCATGCCCGAGGCAGGATTCGAACCTGCGACCGTAGCGGTCGCGCGGTTTCAGACTGTAGCGCCTAGAGCCGCTCGGCCACCTCGGCCGGCTGTGTGTGTGTGTGTGTGTGTGTGTGTGTGTGTGTGTGTGTGTGTGTGTGTGTGTGTGTGTGTGTAGTCATCCTCATCAAAAGCAGGTTTGAGGAGAAATGTAAAATGTCTAACACAGGACATCTTAAGAAATCATTCGAGGGTAAAAGATCAGTGTGGTTCCAGTGAATATTTGCTGAGATCAACACAAGGTGCAGCCTCCCAAAAACGTGTAAAAATTCGTACTCATTTTAATATTCCTTACATACTGTTTTCACCATCGACATATCGCATTTAAGAGAAAGAACTAACTTCAGTGTTATGTAATGGGGACATTAAATTCACAGGAACTTGCTAGTCAGCTGTTCAACATAATATACAGCATACTCCATGTTTTCTTAATTCTGGAGTGTTGTACATTTTGTAGAGCCCATTGTACGAGTCGACTTGAAATGAAATAAACAATTATGTGGGAATAAAAATGTGATCGCAGTCGGACGATCGAGATATGGAATAAAGTATTTGGTTTCAAGAAACAGAAACCCTATGCTGAAACAAAGACTTATTTCAATAAGTTTCTGATCGCTGACTACTTTGACTGGGAAAAATTTATTTTTAATGCCGTTGTTGGATTTGCAGAAAGTGTGTGAGCCAATAGATATACTACCAACGTTCAAAATACTGAAACAACAAACTAGAGACATCTTCTGTTTTATTATGGGATATTGTCAGTACCCCTATACTAGTGTGAAGTGAACAAAAGACATTCAGATAGATGTATGGAGATGACAGTTCATCAGGATATGTTATACTTTTAAATTGTCTAAGCGGTACTATTAGGTCTGATAACATTGTAGGTATAGACCTTCGCTCTACATTCAATAATCGTGATTCTTGGCAGACTAGAAAGGACATTGTCAACCAAATTAACAGCAGGGATTGCTAAGGATAAGGTTGCAAAGGCAAGTAAACAACTGAAACATTAATAATTTCACAGAGTCCGCAGTACCGCAACGGTAATTTCTTTCGTCGTTCTCCTAAAGCTAAATATCATGGACCCAGAAAGAGGCCACTGTACCTGTGAATGAAACACTGGTTTTATTGGTGATAATTATTTACTATATGACACAGTACCATACCCATAAAAGTTTCGTGTTCATTGTCTCTGCTGCAGAAATGTACACAACTACAAAAATTAAACAGCGTAGTCCATCCACAAATAGTATTACTCAAAAGAAGCTTAACAGGTGGAAATAAAAATAGCTGATTTATTACCAACTGGCTGGAAACACAGTAAGGTGGTCGCAGGTTTCTATAACTACAGTTACCTAATCTGAAAGTTTCTTCTCGCTTGCTGCCAGCAGACATTCCCCTCACAGGTGACTTATTTAACATAATGCTCAGGGTAATTTGTGGAAAATAGAAATATTTCATGGATCTTGACAAAATGACTTGGGTGCCTCAACGATACATACAGCCATGTCGATGGTGCAGCCACATCTGTAGTTACCAAAGCAACGGTCTCGATGTCTGACTCATCCAGTAACATTAACTGGTATAGAAATTTGGTACAGCAGGCCGCTAAAAGCAACTTGAAACTAAAGCCATTGTATTTTACAATGGCCTGTAGCTCTATTGTATGGTTTAATGTTGATTACACTCTCTTGGGTAAAATATTTCAGAGGTAAAATAGTCCCCCATTTGGAGCTGCAGACGGGGACTACATGATTATGAACACACTAGCAAATAGGTATGAAGCAGGAATAGAAGCAGATGATCAAGCAGAGATTGAGCCCACATCCTTGACTGCAGCATCAGCATTCCTGCCTCTCCCTGTTGCCAATGGTGTTACATCAATTGGTTCCCAGGGCACCGATGACGTCAGTGGCAGGCAACCTCAGCTCCCCACCCTTTGAATAATTTTAATTTTTTTAGTTCGACTGCGCGTGCAACGTCATTTACTATCTGCACATTCATCCAATACGAAGCGTTACCAGCAGCAGCAATCAGTCAGACAGAAGAAGTTTGACAGTAAATATTTGTCAGTTATTTTGGTTGTTAACAAAGTCGTTTTTCCTGGGAGCAGTGCTTAACACTGTGGCGCACAACTACAGTGGTCATTAGCGCCCAGAATAAATTATGAATGCACTGCGAGGCACAATGTTAAAACAGCAACTAAAAAGGACAACACTATAAAAGGCACATTAACAGGCAAGGGATTAAAAGAAAACAGCATAATCAAATGTTCTTAGACAGGTTTGTCAAGTGGATAAAACGAAGAACGCGAGCAGCTGCTCCTGGGTCATCCGCTAAAATTTCATCCAGAGTACATGGCAGGCCAAGATCAATGCGCAGTGTATTAAAATTCGGAGAGGACGTTAAAATGTGGCGTACTGTCAGCAATTGCCCACATGGGCAGAACGGCGCCGGCGCAGCCGTCAGCAGATGGCGGTGGCTGAACCGGCAGTTTCCAATCTGTAACCGGGCCAAAACGACATCCTCCCGCCGAGAAGGGAGTGAAGAGGTCGTCCAAGCCGTGGGGAGAGGTATCAAGGCCCGAAGCTTGTTTTCAGTAAGTGTAGACCAATCGACATGCCACAGCGATAAAATGCGCTGACAAATAACCCTGCTAAAATCAGATGAAGGCACACATCAAGAAGCTGTCCGAGGCTGGAGGACCGCAGCCTTGGCCGCGGCATCTGCAGCTTCGTTCCCAGGGATACCGACATGGCCAGGAACCCACATAAAGGTAACCGGAGAACCGTTGTCCGCCAGCTGCTGAAGAGAGCGTTGCATTCGGTGAACAAAAGGGTGAACTGGATACGGATCACTGAGGCTCTGGATGGCGCTCAGGGAATCAGAGCAGACGGCATAAGCAGAATGTCGATGGCGGCGGATCTAAAGAACAGCCTGATAGAGGGAAAATAGCTCAGCTGTGAAGACCGAACAATGGCCATGGAGCCAGTATTTGAAACTGTCTGCCCCGACAATAAAAGAACACCCGACACTGTCATTGGTCTTAGAGCCATCTGTATAAATGAAGATCGTATTAATGAACTGCGAACGAAGTTCGAAAAACCGCGAGCGGTATACCGAAGCTGGGGTAGCCTCCTTTGGGAGCGAGCTGAGGTCAAGGTGAACGCGAACCTGAGCCTGGAGCCAAGGTGGCGTTTGGCTCTCGCCCACTCTAAAGGTTGCAGGGAGTGGGAAATCAAGTTGCTGAAGGAGGCGACGAAAGTGAACTCCAGGGGGTAGCAGGGCAGATACATACAACCCGTGTTGACGGTCGAGAGAGTCGTCAAAAAAGGAACGATAAGACGGGTGGTCGGGCATTGATAATAGCCGAGAGGCATACCGACAAAGCAGTATATCGCGCCGGTAGGTTAGTGGCAATTCATCGGCTTCAGCATGAAGATTCTCGACGGGACTAGTATAGAACGCTCTGATCGAAAGACGTAACCCCCGATGTTGTATAGAGTTGAGGCGGCATAAGATGGATGGCCGTGCAGAGGAGTATACATAGCTCCCATAATCCAGCTTTGAGCGGACGACCGACCGATATAGGCGAAGTAGGACGGTTCGATCCGCTCCCCACGACGTACCGCTGAGAACACGGAGGACATTTAGGGAATGGGTACAACGGGCAGCCAAATATGACACATGTGGAGACCAGCCAAGTTTCCTGTCAAATGTAAGACCTAAAAATTTTGTTGTCTCCACGAATGGGAGAGCAACGGAACCGAGATGTAAGGATGGTAGGAGAAACTCTTTGTAGCGCCAGAAGTTAACACAGACCGTCTTCTCAGCAGAAAAACGGAAGCCATTGTCGACACTCCAGGAGTAAAGACGGTCAAGACAACGCCCCAGGAAACATGTAGGCTGCGCGCTGCAGTAGATGGTAAAATCATCAACGAAAAGGGAGCCTGATACATCAGCTGGGAGGCAATCAATTATTGGATTGATCGCTATGGCGAAGAGAGCGACGCTCAAAACTGAGCCCTGTGGCACCCATTCTCCTGGCGAAAGGCGTCGGACACGACAGAACCCTCACGTACCCTAAACTTTCGATCCATTAAAAAGGCACGAATAAAAAGAGGGGGGGTACCGCGAAGGCCCCATGTATGCATGGTGCAGAGAATGCCCGCCTTCCAACAGGTGTCATAAGCCTTCTCCAAATCAAAGAACACAGCCACTGTCTGGCGCTTCTGCAAGAAGTTATTCATAATGAAGATCGACAAGGTAACCAGATGGTCAACAGCAGGTTTTGTTGTTATTGTTACAACCCCTGATCTGGTGATGGAATTTAGAGGAAATATGAGAGAGGTGGAAGGTGGCCTGTATCCCATAAGACACACACAATATGTGTGGTTTGTGTGATACATGAGAGGCAAGTCCACCTGGGTGGCGATTGCCATGAATGCACATGGCTGGCTCTGTGAAGAGGGAAGAAGAAATGGCTAGAAGGAGTTTACGATGTGTAAGAATGTAAATTGGTGAGATATACGTACATACACAGATACATATGTTCATATGGTAATTCAAACCCCTTTTGGTTTTAACCAATACCTGTGAGGAGAAGCTAGCTGTTCATAGTTCATTATCTGTTATACTTATAAAAACCCAATTATCATCAACAGATAATGAAAGTGAGCATGTTGGCAGAAAGAGACGATTGCAAAATATCAGCATTTGAGGTCAAAACTTCCAGACTTTGAGTTTCCATGATCTTCAATGTCTACATTACTAGCATTGCATAGTGCAACGATGACTGTGGTGGTATTCCCTCCAACATTAAATGTCAGTTATACAATTGTCATTTGATTGTGAGATCAATGTAGTGTTACTTCTTCAAAATCTGTAAATTGCTTACACACAAATAGCGCTGTCACACTTCAGAATAACTTTTTCCTATGAATTTCGAGCTGTTAGTAACTTGATAGGAATGTGACGTTCCAACAGAGTAGACCACGTAGACGAAAAATGCTATTTCTGGTCTACATTGTCCTATACCAGTAGCCCACAGATAGTGATCAATGTGGATATCTCTGAACCAGGAGCACATTGGATCAGCTATTTATATCTGATCTGCAGTACTTCCTGCATAACTATTTCAAGTCAACAAACATTGCATTCACACACCAGGAATGTAACACAGTAAACCAGTTTGCAGGGTAACAGTATTTCTATGATGCTACCTACATGGAGCTGTAACACATTCCATCAGCCTTCAAATTCACGAACGTTCGATGGGTAGTACAGCCTGCATGACTGACAGATTTCCTATTTCCCACTGGTTTTTCCCTGATATCGTGGTGAAAATAGATAATATGTGCTAAGTTTAGAATCCAAGATAACCACTAACTACGAAATCCAAGATACTCACTGTTTCTACTAGATTCTCCACCATTATATGTGTCTTTTGTTATAATTTTTTGCTATAAAAGGGGGCATTTTTTACAATTTTTACTGTAACATAGGGTATATTGTTACAATTTCACTGTAACAGGAGGAATTTTGTTACAATCTTTACTAGAACATGCAATTTGTTACAATTTCACTGTAACATGGAGCAATTTGTTACAGTTTTCCTTGTAATATAGGGCAATGCATTGCAATTTGACTGTAATATGGGTCAGTTAAAAAGTCGGTCAAGAAGGCTAGGAGAGCATTCTTACTAGAAAGAGCAGATAAGCAGTTGTTAGCATCCCACTTAGTAAATGAATCGACTTCATTTACTTCCGGTACGATGGACGTGGAAGAATTATGGGCAAATTTTAAACACATTGTAAATCACGCATTGGACAAGTATGTGCCGAAAAAGTGGGTTACGGACGGAAAAGACTCCCACCGTGGTTTCACAGCGCAATTCGGAGAATGCTCAGGAAGCAAAGGCAGTTGCTCTCGCGGTACAAGAAAGATCGGGAGAATGAGGACAGGCAAAAGTTAGTAGAGATTCGTGCTGCAGTAAAAAGAGCGATGCGCGAAGCATTCAACCACTACCACCGTCATACCTTAGCAAAAGATCTTGCTGAAAACCCAAGAAAATTCTGGTCTTACGTAAAATCGGTAAGCGGGTCGAAGGCTTCCATCCAGTCACTCACTGATCAGTCTGGCCAGGCAACGGAAGACAGCAAAACGAAAGCAGAAATTTTAAATTTAGCATTTGAGAAATCTTTCACGCATGAGGATTGTACAAACATACCGCCGTTTGAGTCTCGTACAGATTCCCGTATGGAGGACATCCCTGGGGTTGTGAAGCAGCTGAATGGGTTGAAAATAAATAAATCGCCAGGTCCTGATGGGATTCCAATTCGGTTTTACAGAGAGTACTCTACTGCATTGGCTCCTTACTTAGCTTGCATTTATCGCGAAACTCTTGACCAACGTGAAGTCCCGAGCGACTGGAAAAAAAGCTCAGGTGACGCCTGTGTATAAGAAGGGTAGAAGGACGGATCCTCAAAATTACAGACCAATATCCTTAACATCGGTTTGTTGCTGGATTCTCGAACATATTCTCAGTTTGAATATAATGAATTTCCTTGAGACAGAGAAGTTGCTGTCCATGCATCAGCACGGCTTTAGAAAGCATCGCTCCTGCGAAACGCAACTCGCCGTTTTTTCACATGATATCTTGCGAACCATGGATGAAGGGTATCAGACAGATGCCATATTCCTTGACTTCCGGAAAGCGTTTGACTCGGTGCCCCATTGCAGACTCCTAACTAAGGTACGAGCATATGGGATTGGTTTCCAAATATGTGAGTGGCTCGAAGACTTCTTAAGTAATAGAACCCAGTACGTTGTCCTCGACTGTGAGTGTTCATCGGAGGTGAGGGTATCATCTGGAGTGCCCCAGGGAAGTGTGGTAGGTCCGCTGTTGTTTTCTAT